>NW_028263371.1:5502000-5846500 GCF_051168715.1 Poecilia mexicana | reverse complement strand
TCTGAAGGAAGCCCTCCAACTCAGATCAAACCGACCATGTAAACGGTGACTTGCGTCAACGGCAGAGGGTTTAGAGGGTGAGGGAGCTGGGCTTTTTTTTATATTTTATTTTATTTTTTTACTTCCATCTAAACACACTGTTAATGAGCGTCTCTCCAGGGCCCACCGCGGCCTCCCTGTGGAACCGAACTTCGCTATGTGTCGGCCTGGAAAACTCCTGTCCGTCCGCTGCTTTCAAAACAAATACAACATTAAAGCAATGCTGTAGCCGCCGCGGCTGAAGCTGTTGGTAGTTTATGGAGGGGGTTCAGCATGAAATCATACGACGGAGGGGGAGAGAAGTAAAAGGAGGTCTTTGAAACGTTGCCAGTGGTCAGCTGAATGGAAGGGGGGAGTCGGGGAAAAAGTTAGACGTGTTTGTTTGGACCCTTCTCTAGCAGATTACCTGAAGCCTCGTCTGCTTTCTGTTCTCCTTCCTTATCGCTCCGTAAATTGATTGAACAAGCTTCCCAACACTGACAGCATCTTTTCGGTGGAAGCTCTGATAACTTCCTGCGTTTTCAAACATTCCTGCGGTTTGGTTTTGACGTTCTCTGCTCCAGAAACTGCGCTCCCCTCAGGAATGATAAATAGGTAATATGTCAGCGACTCATCTGGACGCCCCGGAGACGCTCGAGGTCAGCTCTGGCGGAGGTTTAGCATTCTTCATCCACCGCCTAATCGGAGGATTCGAATCATAACACGACCTATTGCGAAACCTGACCATCAATCTGCTGCGTCCGATTACGACATGACAGCTGTTCCCTGTCGCGAGCGCTCAGTGTCTCAACTTTCCCCTCAGACCTGTCCACCATGGAGGAGAGGTTACACAAGCGGGAGTACGTCAAGCTGACCGAGTTCGTAGCAGACATGACCAAAATCTTCGACAACTGCCGGTACTACAACCCCAGCGACTCGCCGTTTTACCAGTGTGCCGAGGTTCTGGAGAACTTCTTCGTCCAGAAGCTCAAAGGCTTCAAAGCCAGCAGGTGAGGAGAAGCCGGGCTGTGAAGAGGCAGCAAGGAAGTCTGATGGTGGCGGTGGAGTTAGACCAGTTAGAAGAAAGAATAATGATTTTAGCTCAAACCTCTTCTCCTTGATGTCTTCAAACCATCTCTCTTGTTGTTTTTCTTTTCCTTTAAATGTGTTCGTTTTCCCCTGGTTTATGACGTCACTGGAGGCGCATGCTCCACTCAGAACATCCCTCTGCGTCGGTTCTCCAAAACTCACCTCAGTTTTTATGAATAATGTGTTTGTGCTGCTCAGTCCATCTGCTTTCTCTTACCCAGAACAGGGTTTCACTCAATTAGCTTCTTTCTTTTTTTAAGGCTTCACTGAGGTTTTTAATACTTATTCCTAACAACCTTCAGCTTTTGCTTTCTAATGATGCTGCATTTCCTCCTTCTTCTTCTTTTGTGGGATTCAAATCAATGAACACTCAGTTTTCGCCTTTCAAACCTCGCTGTCGACTCCTTTGAGTAAAGAAAACCGTGCCAGTGGAGATGTACGATATTTGGTTTCGATACGATATCAGTATTGCCGATACCAATATGATACTTAAGTTTGATATTTTATCAAATGTGTGACCGTTAGGGGTTTGTTGTTTTTTTGTCCTCTGAATTATTTTCTTAAAACCCAGGACAGAATTTGGACGTTTTCTAAGTGTCTGCAAAAGAGTTTTCCTCTCGCGCTGAGCACTAACACATCTGAGGGTCCATTTAACTCCTGTCCACTCAAAGCAGCAGATACTACCATCACTTCATTCACATCACTTGGGTTTTGTCTCTTTATTTTTGTTTTTTTCAAGCCAGTTTTCATTCAGCTTCTCTGTGCTCTGAATGCTGACGTACTTCACCCGCATGTATTGACTCCCATCCATTCTTTCTCTCTCTTTTTTGCAGATTGTGATGTCAGACTCCTGGGTGCCGGGGTCACTCTTAAACAAAATATTTTAATTTTCTATCCTGGATGTTGCTGTTTTTACATGTTTAAAACGGCATTTGTTTTGTTGTTTTTTGTAAAAAAAAAAAAAAAAAAGTGCTTATAATAAGCCACACATTAGGTGTGTTTTTTTTTCTTATTTTAAAGTAAACAAAAGCAAAAGTAAGAATTTTTCTAAGGTTTAATAGCTGCAGCCATGTTGGTAGCAAAGAGCCTCCAAAGGAAAATGTATTTTTTTACACTCACACCACAAGACTTTTTTTTTTTTTTTCTTCTTCTTCTTCTTTAATTATGTTCTGCTGGAAACGAGGCAAAAATGTCAAAGCTCACTTTCGTTTTCTTTCTTCGTACTTCATGCTTGGAAGAATAAAATTCAGGTTTCGGTTGTGAAATCAGACGTATAATTTATATTTTTAATTTGACGACAACAGAACATGTTTACCTCATTTAACAACAAGAAAACAAAAGCATGCACCCCTAGTTTCTTTTTATTGGCTGTTCTCATGTATTATTTTATGTTTATAATGTATCTTTTTGTGAAGGACTATTTTTATGTTCTAATGAAAATAATGATAGAAAGTGTAAAAAAAAAAGATAGGACAGAGAAAAGTGTAGGTTAGCGTTCCTATTCTGATGAATAAGCTCGGCTCGGTGTTCTCGGCAAGGGGGTTAGAAATAAATCGTAAAAAGTTGTACATAAATAAGTTGGGCAGACATCTTGTCGTACATTTCAGTGACTTTTAACCAACATGGCTGCTTGGTCTGTCAAAATGTCTGACCCACTGGCATCCGATACTTTGTTTTTTGTTTTTTTGTATCCTACTCTAGTCATATTTTGTCATATATTGTAAAGCTTTTAATAAAAAAACACAAAAAGAAGTTTTCCAACCGTTTTCTTCCTCCTGTTTCTTCAGGTCACATAACAACAAGCTACAGTCAGCTGCATCTTAGCTTCTGCTTAAAATCCCAGTGTCAAAGGTCGCATCTCTGATTGGTTAGGACGTGTTGTCAGCGGACCCCTCCCCCCGCCTATCGGTGTCACTCCACCACCTGACCATACATCCACACCAGTCACTCCCTCCAGCGTACGAGGAGGAGGAAGATGGGAATGAAGGAGACGAGATGATGGATGAAATTAAGATAATTGGATGCGGAATGGCCGCCTAACCTCACAGATTCCTTCTGGATGATTCAGCTTTACGCGCTGAAAGTCGGTCAGATGGGTTCACGGTGTCGGATCACCATATACATTTAACTCAAGTTCATTTAGCAGAGCCTACCAAAAGTATTCCTCCCCCCCTTTTTGAGCATTTGATCACATCTACGGACTTCAGTGTGTTCTGTTGGGATTTTTCGCAACAGGCCAACATAAAGAAGCACATCGTCGTGACGGGAAACCAAACTGTTGAGAAAGTTATTCACACGCCTTGTAGGTTTCAGTTTAAAGCCATCGTTTCATTTTACAAACATGTTTATTTTGACTGGAAGTAATTTAGCAGTTTTCGTCACCAAAAGACCTTCAGACGTACAAAAACCTGTTCAGCAGTTATAATAAGTGTCTCAATTTTTAATTCCATTAAAATGAGCTCCACTGATAACTGGGAAGATTATTTTTCTTTTCTTTTTTTTTTTTTTAACAAATTAAAGGTGAACAAAAACAAAATTTTTATTTATCTTTTTCATTGATTTACATTTTCAAATATACTGGTTGCATTTGCTCTCAAAAATAAACTTCTGGGTTTAATAAATAATAATCTGAAAAGCCATCAGTATGAATAACTCCAGGTTTTGTTTTACCAGTTTGTCTTTGCAAAATAGGTCCAGCTTTTGTTATATTGGATGAAAATTGTCTGTGAATGAGTTTTCATGTTTTCCTGCAGATTTTCAGTTGGTTTTACGTCTAGACTTTGACTAGGCCGTTCTAGCACATTTAGCTGTGTGTTAAGAGTTCTTGTTCTCCCTCAAGGTGAACTTTAACACTCTAAAGTTTTCTGCAGTTCTTTTTTAACTTTGTTGTTAAAAAAAGAACTTTGTTTTATGGCTCCTAAAGAAAGCCATGAAGAACACAGCATAATGGTGCCACTGTGTCGTCATATGGATGGTAGGGCTGGGCGACGGATTTTATCATTTAACTGAAAGTTTCCGTTTTTGAAGATTTAATTTTGGGATTTTTTTTTATTATTATTCCAACTATGCAGTCTTTGAGTTTCCAGAGTGACATAAGCCCACCCAAGAACTACAATCTCTTTTTTACCAACCTGTTTTACAGATTCTATTTACTTGTACTTTGAATTCAGGTCATCTCACAAATTGAGTTTAGAAAATATCTTAAGAAAACTGTTTTATTTCAGTCATTTGTAAAAGAAAATGTTAATTCACCTGCAGCTTTAAGATATGGGGTCATTTACTCTGTCTGGTGGGGTCACACTGACCCCATGTAGGCCTTTACATGTTTTTTTTTTTTTGTGAAAACCGTCAGTGTGGTTTCGGGAACTGACAGTCTGACGGGACAACCCACCCGGCTCCTCGCTATCCGACCGTGACATTTGCTGCTCTCATCCTGAGCGCTGCGTCAAAGACCACAAGATGGAAAAAATTTGATCAAAATTGAATTTGGTATTAAAAAGAAAAATTAGATTTAATTTTTAAGCCACATTGCCGAGCCCTAGTTCAGGGTGTATGCAGTTATTTTGTTCTTTTTCTCCACACACAGCGTTTTCATGAACCGTTAGCAGTTGAGAGAGGCCCAAAGTAAGTTGGGTAAAAAATAAATAAATAAAATGTGGCATGACAATTATCAAGTTGGTCTGTTGAAAGAAATCCAGATAAAACACTGAGGTTTGGTTGTAATGTGACAAAAGCTGAAAAAAGGGGGTATAAATACTGTTGCAAGGCAACTACACAGGATTATACGCTGTTATTTCTTCAAGTGTTTTAGTTTGACGTTTGCACAGGTGTGTAGGTTTGCATCGAGCATGAACCCGATGCAAATGTTTGACAGCACAGCCCCTATCAGAGCAGTCTGGTAGACGGAGTGTGTGTTTTGTCAGAAGGCTGAAATGCTTTCATGTTACTGTCCAGAGGGAAACGACACCGGACAGATCATCCCACCCACCGCATCCGGCCTCTTTTTTCTTTTTTTTTTTATCTTTTTCCATGCGATGCTCTGAAATGCAAGTCAAAAACTGTCTGTGTTTGAAAGGAGGAGGCCATTTAGAGAAAATGAATTGTGTGAAAGGCTGAAAGTACTGTAGCTCCCTCCATTACAGAGTCTCATCAAAGCTGTGTGTCTGAAGCTGACAGGTTGGCTCACATGCATCTCTCAACTCGCTCTGTGTGTGTGTGTGTGTGTGGGGGGGGGGGTGTGTGTGTGTCTGGTTAAAGTAATTGGATAATGAACTTCCCCACTCAGCATCAGCTCAGTTATGTCGCGGTCTGCGGCAGCGTGACTGGGAGTCAAACCTCAAACGACGACCGACTGTGGAGTCTTTGTATGAAAATTTTATAGCTGCGTTTTTTCAAGCATATCTGGGAACTTTTCTTCTGTGTGTGTGTGTGATTCGTCCATTTTTGTTTCAGAGAGGAAAGTTGGGGAGCAGTGATGTCTTTCGATTTAGATGTCTTAGAGAATGATGGAAACTTTTTTCTCTCTCTGTTTTGAACCCTGAGGTTGTTTTTTTTTCTGTGTGGAAGCAGAGTTGAGAGATGATGTAGCTTCTGTCTCCTTCTCTTTGTCTTTCAACCGAATGTTTGTTACTTTGTTATAAGATGATGACGTGCTTTATTTTCTGTTTGTAATCTCTATTGTATATTATTGCTGTCTAAATATGTAGAGAGAAAAGATTTTTAGAGCAGTAGAACTTTTATTTTTGACTATTTGAACCAGCAACCAAGTCCTCCTGTAAATTTAAACTATTTTTTTTCCTCTTTTATTTGAAGTGGACTCTGTTCTTAACGTGAAATTGCCCTTTATATAAGAAGTGCTGCACATTGTGAGCATATCGGTTCTGATCCGGTCGAGTGGCACGATGACTTGTACAGATTTTTTTTTTCTTCTTTTTTGTAAAACAAAAAGTCGGCATAACTTCTATATTGACGTTGCATTTCTTGTTTTATTTATTCAGACTGACGGAAAAAGTTATCCATTTTTTAAAAAAAGGAAAAAAAAGTAGTATCTCGAGGAAACGTAACTGCAGATAAAAAGCACTCTATGTTTTTAACAGACTGGCCACTCTGAAGAGACTCTCTTTTGTACTTGATAGGACATTTCATCCTGGATAATAATAAAGTCAACTTTTTTGGAGATGTTTCTGTCTTTTTTGTGTGTAAGTATGCAAAACATGCTTTGAAATTTCTTTGTAGAAAAAAAAGTTAAAATGAAAGTCAGGTTGATTGCACACAGAGCCAGATACCATTTATTGTTGGTCTTTGGGGTAGATATAACTTCAGGCTAACGAAAATCCAAAATTTAGTTCGTCCAGAAAATTGGAATATTGCGTAAAACCAAGACATTAATGATTTCTGGTGGGGGTTTTTTTTATATTTATTTTATTATAATCAAATTTCATCACATAAATAAACGTCCTGATTGAGTAAAAGTCAATTCCACAGCTTCAGTTATTACAGCCAGAAACTAGAGATCAGGCCCGGTGTAGTGATGGACTCGGACCTGAACCTTCAGAGCCACATAAAGGTAATCATAAATTCTGGCTTTTATCACCTGAGGAACCAAACATGTAGAAGCAGGAATCGGTTTTTGTGCTCTAGTAATCTGGAAGAACCTTCCAGAAAACTGCAGAACAGCCAAAACGATGACTTCCTTTAAATCAAGGTTAAGTATCTGTAGAGCTTCCTTTGATTGGTAACTGGGACATTGATCCTTATAATTGATGTGCATTCTGATGATAGACCAGTGTTTCTCAACCCTGGTCTGCACTGCCCCCCCTGCTCTGCATGTTTTAGATGTACCTCTGTTCCAGAACAGCTGATTCAAATGATTGCATGACCATCAAGTGCTGCAGAAGCCTGTTAATCACCCAGAGATACAATTCAGGTGTGTGGCAGAAGGGAAACACCTAAAACATGCAGGACAGGGGGGCGGTGAGGACCAGAGTTGAGAAACACTGCATTAGACAAAATGTGGTGTTTGCTTGTTTCATAATTGGTAACTATTGTTATGATGTAAAGCACTTTGAAGTGCCTTGTTGATGAAATGTGCAGTACAAATAGCTTGACTAAACAAATATTTAAATTTGCCACGGTTTTGGAATAGTTTTGGGACTTATACAGATAAGCATCAATCAACAACAAATGCCATCTTAAGACATTGCGATTTATATATATATATATATATATATATATATATATATATATATATATATATATATATATATATATATATATCTGTCCAGTACAACAAACATATTCAATGCTAATGATTCCAAGCATCCTATGAAACACTAAAACACTACAGTCTAGCTCAGTTTCTAATTCAAGTCAGTCTTCTGTTTCAGGAAACCTAGCCCATTTTTTGACTTCATTTTTTAGGAAGTCTCAGCAGCTTGCCCCAGCTAAAGGATGTTTTCCCCACAGGACCATGCAGCCACTGCCATGTATCAAAGTGTGGAGGGTGTATTCAAGGAGATGTGAGCTGCTAGTTTCCCGATAATACCACACTAATTTACTAAGTTAGGAGTTTCATAGTAAGACACGTTAAATGAAAGATCTTTTCAGACTTTTATTAGTAAAAAGTTAGCAAAAACCATGTCATCATATTCCCACAACTTCACAATTCTATACTGGTATATTACATAAAATCCTGAACAACAAAAAGCTCAATAAAGTTAAATAAAGTTGTAACATGACAAAATGGGGGAAAGATTCAAGCGGTGTGAGTACTTTTGTCGGCCACTGTACCAGAAGGTCCGAGGCCTGTGTGTGTGTGTGTGTGTCTGATTCAACCTCTTCTTAAGTCATCCGTGGTGCCAAACGGAGAAGTGGGCCCCCAGGGACGATGAGGTCACGACCTGTTTACAACCATTCCTGTGATCAAGTTATCCTAAATGACACATCCAGCCATCACCGACTCCCATCGCTCCCTCTCCTCTCCCTGACCTCCACCTCTTTATCTCCTCCACTCAAACCACTAAATGGATCCAGAGGCTCTCATGGACGCCGGGAGCGCCACAGATGACCACAAGCCCACAGTTTTTCTTTTTCTTTTTTTTTTTCGCGCAGTCTTCACACAGGAAGCATCTACCAGATATTCCCACCTACCCGCCCCACACCCCTCCTTCACATGCTCCGTGATGAGGAATGTCCTCCCGCTGCGATAGTGGCCACAGTGTGGATCAGGCTCCCGTTTCCTGCCCACCACATGCGCCTGTTCCCTCCAGCACTGATCGCTGATAGAGGCTGCGTGGAGCCTGGGAACTGACCAGAGATGACGGACGTGCGGGGGGCGAGGAGCAAGAGGAAGAGGAAGAGGAGGAGGAGGAGAGGTTAAACGCAGCAGAATTTGGCTGTTAAACTTTAATTTCTGCGCCCTGTTCTGAGGGACGGCGCTTCTTCTGGGAATAACAAAATTTCACGTAATCCTAATATATTTAAAAGTTGTTTTGTTCTCCCAGCTCTAGTGGCCTTTATTTGACAGCAGTCAGACAGGAAAGCGGACTGTGGGTGAGGGCCGGGACTCGAACCTGTGACGGCCGAGTCGAAGACCACAGCCTCTGTATGAGTCGCGCGCTTTTCTCCGGCGCCGTCGCCATGTTTCTCACCTAGAAAGAACATGGTTTTCATTCAGGCTAAGTTTAGAAAGACAGAGCAAGAGTTTAAGTGAAATTGCATCACAAGCCAATTCGACAAACCCGACGCTGCTCAGGCTCTCTTGGTTATACATTTTCCACCCGCTCTCACCGTGCTGCTCCCTCTACATTTCTCAAATATCCCCCCTCTGAGCATCGGCCTCCCGAGCAGATTCAGCATCTCGGAAAATAAGCCGCGATGAAGGCGCTTCTTTGAGCGCCCAGGTGTGTGGAGGATCGGATTCCTGCGATTAGATTCATGGCCTGGTCCCAGCGAGACCCACGACTCCTCCTCGTCGCTGTGTTTGGACCCCACCACCTCCACCTTTTTGATGTTGGGCCTATTTATCATTGTGGACACATAATTAAAGTTAAAGAAAGCAGAACCTCTCTCAGAGCCAGCTGACGTTCCTCATTTCCCGCCATCTGAATACTCCTCTTCACTCTCCGCTATGATTTGTTGCCTTTTATTTGACCGCAGCTTCCTCCCATCCAACCATCTACTGACCCGTTTTTTTAAAGTTGCAGTATAATTCTTTGAAGTCATGGCAACTGTTATGAAAAGAGTAATAACGACAGAAAAAAATGATATTCCGAAAATTTGCAACATTTTTTAAACCTTGCTATCTGGATTCAATGTCTAGGAAATTGAAGCATTATTAAACCGTAAACCGTCCCAACATCACATGCTGTGTTAATTATTGTGGAAAACAGACGGAATCTTTTCCCAATGCCAAATTTGGAAGCAGATTCAACAAACAAGCCATTTGTCCCACACTTTGGAGCAGCTTCGTGTCTCCTCAGAAAAGTGATACCTGTTCAGCTCTGGTACTTCATTTACCAGCTATGAACATTTGAAGAGTTTAATTCGAGTTGAGCTCAGGAGAAGGCGTGAGAGAGGAATGCTTGAGTCCCAAACCAGCACGTGGAGGAGTCCAGTTAGTCAAAGTTGCTTGTATCCATTGGAGAAAAAAAGTGGGTGTGTATTAAAATGCGGGTGCCACGCTAGATTGGGCGCCAAAACAATGGCAGAATAATTATTTCTAGTCGGTATTTTCTGTTTGTGCATTGAAACCCCCCCAGTGGGTGCCTATAATGTGTCTGCATACACCTCAGAAAGTACTTCGCTGCGTCCCGCTTGCATCAAAGAGGCCCCAGTTCAGTTCAGTTCTTTGGGAACTTCATAGATAAAGCCAATATGATGATACATGATAGCGGTCCATATGAGAGCACATCCACATCCACTGCACATCCTCCCCTCTTGCACAGTGCCATAAGGTTGGGTAAGATCGGCTGCGAAGTCTCTTCCCCTGCAGCAGGGGGCGATATTCTCGTCGGTGGTTCACCTACACCTGGAGCGGACGGCCTCCAGAGCTTTCTGGTGTCTCCGTTTGTTGAACCTTTTGACGTAGTTGCTGCTGCGCAGGAGGCCATCCCCGGGCTTTAGTTTGCCAGCCAGCAGGGTCAGGAGGTCATTGGGAAGGTGGCGCCTCCGGTGGTAGATCTGACCCATTACAATGTATCTTGCCCCTGTGGGACAAAGCAGATGGCAGGTTGAGTTGAGATCTACATCCCATGTTTTCAATGAAGAATGGCCAAGATCTAGTAGAAACACACACCAAAATCCATAATCACAGCAAAAAAAAAAAAAAAAACTAAACAAAAAAACAATTCTGTGTTCCGCATCGAATACAAATGTGAGACACATTTTTTTCCCGGTCAGCTCAAAAGCAAATTTCTTGAACTCACCAAGCTTGATATCAGGGCAGGGCTTACTGCACTTGAAGGTGTCCAAGACCAGGAGGCGAACCTTGAAGAAGAAGCTGTCTGGGGTCACATAGAGACGACTCATCTTGTAGAAGCCGTCAGCGCTCACCATCAACGTGATCAGTCTGACTCCTTTCCTCAAAACGTCGATGTCGTGGACAATCCCATTGACAGCTGTTCAGCAGATGAAAGACGGTTGGTTAGACGATTTGAAAACGGCATTATGGTGTCCAGGATAGTGTAAGATGCATTGAATCATGATTGGAAAAGGAGTCATACACCAAGAGGAAACCTCACATTTTTAACGTCTGTGAAGCTGGTTAGTTTAGATTACTGTAATGACATGAGTCGAGGCGAAACAAACCGGATCTGGCAAAAGAAAAAAAACAATTCTTTGATTTTCAAGTTTTATTTATTTCGATACATTGAATTTAGGATTTAAGTAGTGTTCCTACTACTTAAATAGTAGGAACACTATTTAAGTAGTAAATAGTGTTTACTACTATTTACTAGTAGTAAACACTACTAGTAAATAGTAGTGTTTACTAGTAGTAAAAGAAAAGAAAACCTGCTTTTCTCGTGGTTTTCATTTGAAACCACGAAAAGCAGTCTGAAATCCTGTTTTATTTATTAATTGTAAAAAAAAAAAGAAAAAAAAAGAAACTATCCAAAGCAACAAGGCGCTATGTGAAAATGGTCTCTGGAATGTCGAGTTTAATTTTACAAGTCACACCACAGTAAATCGTTTTAAGAGAAACTGCCTGTCAGAATCAAGTACCATGGTTGACCAACCAAAACTTATCCAAGAGATTGTCTGATACTCTTCCATGAGGTAAAGAAAAAATAACAAGAAAAGCACTGCAGGCTGCACTTCCTTTAGTTAGGACCAGAGTTCATAATTCAACAATAAAAGATTCAGATTGAGCAAAAATGGCTTCCATTGAAGAGTTCCAATGTGAAAACCGCTGCTAACAAAGAGTAACCCAAAAGTCTGTCTCACATGCCCCCTCCAAACAAAACAAAACAAAAACACATGTGATTGCTAAGGCATCTGGTGTAAAACTAACAGGATAATGAAAAAGAACATTATGCCATCATGGAAATGGTAGTGTGCTCCAGGACCTCGATACACTCCAACCCTCTTGGGTTAGAAAGCAGGACGGTAGTCTGCTGTTTAATACCCTACCGCACATCAGCAGGTCCAACTCTCAAGGGCTCAGAAAGACTTAGGAATGGCCCAGTCAAAGTGTAGTCTTATATCAGATCGAAATGCTGTGAAACAATCTTAAAGGGCCCTTTCATGTGTAAATACGACTGAATAAAAACAATTCTGCGAGAAAAGTCGACCCCGTTTCCTGCACATCGGGGTAAGAACCTTGTGACTTGTTCACTCGAAAATGTTTGATTGCTGCTAAGACTTCCGGGGGAAATGACTTTTTCCCATAGAACCAAACAGTTGTTTTTTTTCCGATTACTAAATTAAGCCGTCACTTGAAAAACTCAACTTTGTGTATTTACTCAGGTTATCTTTGATTTTAAAATTGTTTTGATGATTTGAAACAACGAAGCTTGACAAAAACACAAAATCAGAAGAAACCTGTGAGGATGAATATGTCTTTGCATATCTATGTAGATGGGTTGAACGTAATTCAAGCAAAGCAAACAAACAAAACAAGTGTGGTACAATATTTAAAACTGTTTTAAATTGCTGAGAAACATCAAGGAAATAAAAAAACGCATTCTAAATATGGTTACATTTCTTCTATGTGTCTTTGTAAAACATACCAAACTCGCTGTAGCAGTAATATTCCCTCTCATCCTTCTCCTTCCTGCACTCGCTCATGCAGAAGGCGTCGTGTGTGTAGTCAGACTCTGTGGAGAAGAGAAAGGCAGCTTGAGAAGAAAGTTTGAGAAGAGTCTGTGCTGCTTTCTCAAGATAGCAGGGAAGACTCATGACTGCTGTAACTATTAATGCATATTTACTCACTAACGCACTGGACTTTTTAAGAGAGGAAGAGTCTTTGACTTTGAACTTCCAACTCTTACTGTGTTATGTCATTTAAAAATGTTGCCTCTAAAACGTCTCATTTGTCTGTTTTTTTCTTATGTTTATAGCCAGAAACTTCCAATATGTATCGGAATATTCAACCATAAATGCTCTAAGAGTGGAATTGTTTTGATGAAGATATTCCCATGTGGGAGATTTAGTTCAGGGACCCTGTTAGAAGATATGTGGAGCACACACAGGTCAGATTTCCTACCTCGCCTCAGGACGTCAAACTGGTAGAGCAGGCTGGAGGACCCAGCCGCCCGCTGGGTGAAAAACACCGGCGGGCGGCTGTTGTTCCAGGCCGCGGAGCTGATTCCAGACTGGAAGAGGCCGGACCTCCCAGGTCGGTTCTCCTCTGGGTCCTGCCGTCGGTTGGGGGAGTCTCTGCGAGGTGAAGACGCTGTCTGATGCGGCTGGATGGGTGTTTGTGTCTGAGCTGGGGTCTTGGGTTTGGGGTTGGGCTGTCCCTCCTGCTCACCCTGCTGAGGAGGGCTGATGTGGGTCTGGGTGTCCTGACTGACTTTCTGTGTTGTGCGATTGGAGCCAGAGCTCGTGGCTCCCGTCAGCTGGGTTTTGGGAAGCAAACCAGCAACTTCCCCCCTGTTTTTCTCACTGTTGTGCTCTGTTAAACGGTCACTCTTGTGCCCCTTTTTGCTCTTGTTGTTGGGGCTGGGGTGACGGAGGACCGGGGCCAGGTTGCTGTGCTTTGGCCACACAGCGGATGGCATTGGGTGGAAGTTTAGCTTGGACTCACTAGACTTGCTGCTTTTCTCCAAGAGCTCATTGATGGGCAGGGTGGGCTCTTTGACCACCAGCCTGGTTTGGTTGCTTGGTGCAGGATCCTGTGGACCCTTGTCTATAAGGGTGTACAGCTCTGGAAAAAAAGCAAACAGCACTTCAGCTTCAAAATGACACAATTCAAACTGATACTATGACTGATATCTGGAAAACAATTTTCCCTTTGCTAAAAGAGTGATCCCACTCACTGTGGGTCTTTGTTTGTCTTGGCCTTGCTTCCTGTTTCCTAAATGTCACAAAAGGTATCCCTCTGGGATTTGTATTAGGAACAACACTTCTTGCAATGTCTAATAATAATGTGTGTCAGAATATTACTGATGCCTTTCTCCATCTATCATTCTATATGTTGATGACACAGTTGTGTGTTGACCTGCAAACAGTGTTGGGCTTGTGTTTGATTTCTGCAAGAAGACTTATCATTTGTTTCACCTCAAAATATTAGAACTGAAGAAAAAGCAAATATCCAAAACATCCTGTGACCCTATTGGGTCATCTGTCTGAAGAATGAGACAGGACTTTGGTGGATACCATGGCTGCTTTAGTTAGCGTAGCACTACTGACTCATCCGGTTAGCCAATGCTCCCATTTCAATCTACTCTGACGGTTCTGAGTATGACATGGAAGCAGTCTGTTAGTAATGAGTGGATAACACCTGGGAACTGCTATCTTTCTTTAGTTGCCAACTCCTCCCTGGCAAAAGAAATTACATTGGAGACAATTCTCCTGTATTTCAAAGTTCACTGTGGACATTTTACATGTTGCTGGCAAGGCTAATTTAGAGGCAGAGTCCAAATTGCATGGAGTCAAATATGATGCATTGCATGACAAACCAGGTGGCTTGGAGACGTCCCAATGTCATCAACATTGACAGCAGAGGTGGTGTGTGTGTGCCTTAATGGAACTGAGAAATCTCTCACAGTCCATTAGCCTAAGGTTGATAAGCAATGGTCCTATGAAGCCTAACCACTAGACTCTCGGTGATGGCGTTCCACAATTCAGAAGTGAACTGTGTTTCAAAGAGAGGCCTGATGGTATGCCAAAATGTATTGTTCACATACCAATTAAGGCAGCTAGTCTGAAGGACGATAGTTGAGTCAACAAGCTTCCACATGCTTGGACTGCAAACTTCAGCTATGGAAGGCCTACAGTTATTGTCACTAGAATCAATGTCTGGTTTATGGCCAACCGCTGCAGGGACTTTGCTTCCTGTCATGATATTCTGATGGTCACCTGTTGCATAGCAGGCAACTTTCTTTGATAAAGCTAAAGTTTTCTCACCAGTCCCCATGTCATTCAACATCTCTACTCTGCTATCCGAAGAGTACCTTTACATTCCTATCATCCTCAGTGAACTGGATTTTGATTCTGTGCCAAAATGTGCATCTTGGACGTCTTTGGAATGGCTGAGGAAACGTATTTGATTGTGGACATGGATCTACAATCAAACAGGCGGGAGAGGTTTTCTGCTGATCGCCTCAATGTGGCATGCCTGGATTTGAACCAGTCAGTTTGTATGGCATTGCTCCCACATTGACGTAGATACCTTTGTCACGTTACACCTACAGAGCCACGTGGCTTCACTGATGGTCCTGAATCAATGTCTGAAGTCTCTCAGGACAACATCCTGCCTAAGTGCACTAGGTTTGTCACTTAGGCAGTGCCAAACCTAGTGCACTGCCTAAGTACCAAACTTAGGTATTGCACTAGGTGTTCGACTAGGGCTAGGGAATTCTGGGGAAATTTCTGTAGGGTCCTCTCAATGTATGGCATAAGTCACTCTTTGGAGTATTTACACTTTGTGTTCCTAAACATATTGAGTCATTATGTGTTTTACAATAGAAAGTTACTGTCTCCACAAGGTAAAAGTTGAAGGAGTTAACTTCAGTTACGAACCGTTAACTTGCTACTGGAGCAAAAGAGATAAGAAGAGCCCAGAATACATCCTTCCACGTCCACTTACAACATTTTATTTAAAATAAACTAAAACTAATTGGAGCCACATATGTGCCTCACACTGACCATGGTGTCATTGTTTAAGTGAATAATGCTAACTTGAAAAATTTTAACTATTCAAGCTTTTTCTAGATGTTGGGCACTGAGGTTCCTCACAGGATCTCACCCACCGTGATAATGTGTACATGTACATTAGTTTTCCACATGCATGTTGCTGTAACAGTTTATTTAATTTAGAAATCGATACCGGAAATACTATCAGAGGTAAACTTTCTATGCCACTTAAACAGAGCATCCAGAGCTTTCACTCACAGGCTTTTATCATAAAGTATTTAGTGTTCATTTAGTAGAAAAGATATACAGGTCTACTTCGAATAAACAACAGCTGAATCAGAAGCAGTGCAGCTTAATTGACCGTGAGGATTTCAAACAAATTTTAAAAGCACTGGAAAAGCTATTTGTTATTTATTAGCAATGCTATTCATACTATGGTCTGCTTGTTTTAGTTATTTTTTTAATTAGTTGTATGCACTAGATTGACTATTGTATCTGTTTTAGCAATATATCTGGCATCTTAAGGCAGGTTTGATAATGAGAAGCCATGTGCCAATAGGATTTACCTGTATAAACGATGGTGAAATAATAGCAATATAACAAAATGTTAACAAAAACCTAATATTTTTGTAGTTGGGTTTTTTTTTTTTTTTTTTTTTTTTTACAAACAATTATTAAAATAATTGTTTGAAGTCAGGCTTTTTCTGTATTAAATATCTTATACATAAAAAAATAAACTTACTGATATGGCATACTGTATTTAAATAAACCTTATCCAATTACAGACACAAATAATGCCATGTAGTGACTAGTATTGGTCATAACTAAAGCTATAAAATGGACACCACGAGTCAGTAGAAAACAAACAAAACAAAAAAACATAAATCAGCTCACCGTTGACAACTTGTTCCTCTGTGTCATAAAGAGGAAACGCCAGAAACAAAAGAACCAGAGTAATCCCTGTCATCTTGGATGGGTCGATTTTGGACTCACTGCACTGTTTGTTCTCAAGTTGGGATTCCTGGGATTTTTATAGGAGCGCTCAGGGAGCGGATGGGATGAGGTAAAAAGGGAGGGTGTGGGCTGACCCAAAACAGGGACACAAACACTTTCACACGACACTCCCACCATTTGTGCATAATTTAAAATACACCAACAGAGCCCACTGTGTGAAAGAACTATGCACACAAATATTTTATTAAAAATAAGCTTTCTTTGTTATCTGGTGTCAGATTAAATACTCCATACTTGGCTTCTTAATTTTTATATACATAAAACTTTTAACCTTTACATTCATTAGGAGACTCTTTAGCATACAATTCACAATTTAACGCGCTTGAAGATGATTATTTAAAAAAGATGAGTATTCACTGCCCTCTAGTGTTGAAGAAAAGAATATCAGCAATTTGTAATTTGGATAGTTATTACAGTTTTCTTATACGCATTTGAGAAGTCGTTTATTTTATAAATTAATACTTAAAAAATCCTAAATGGAATAATGAAAATATAATAAAATGTTCTGGTTCTGTCAATTATTTGCTCTAAGGACATATATGTTTATATTCATTAAGTAAATAGCTAAAATGAAAATAAATGTTGGGTTACTTCTTATAAATTATAGGCAATTTTGTTTCTAAAAAATGTTGGCATTCAGTGAGTTTCAATAAAAAGACATCTTTGGCCCAATACACGCAATTCTGTGATTCATTAATATGTTTTTGTATTTTTAAGAAAAAAAAAAAGTATTTGTATTAGAATACTTTATATGATGAAATAAAAATAATTTAGGCTGTTAGAACCTTCTGCTTGTTCCCCACACACTGTCTTTGTTGTTAATAACAGGGTTGATATTTGGGTCTACTAAAAAACGTTTAGAAAGAAAAGAAAGTAAGAAAAATGTCAAGCAAAGGTTTGACAATTACAGATTTATCGAAGTTTAACATGTTTTCAGTAAAATAACTTAAGAATTTAAGGCAAATTCACAGTTTTTGCCTCTTTATCTCTTGAAATATTAAATGTACGTTGAATTATAGAATCACCCATATGTAATAAAATGTTACGAATTACATTTTGGCTATCTTTCTTTCATTTCAAAAACTAAAAAAAAATTCAGCAATAAAATTCTGACATGAACAAATGCTACGGTTAGTATTTCTTACACTGTCATTAAAATGTAGTTTCGAAATGATGCTGATCCATATGGTGCAGCAACAGGACAAATGCGTTACAGAATTCATCGTTGGTTTATCTCTATACGTATGGCATTTCATACTGTGACAACTAAAAGGTAACTAAATGCGACCCAGATGGGACTCGAACCCACAATCCCCAGCTCCGGAGGCTGATGCCTTATCCATTAGGCCACTGGGTCATTACGTGGAAAGTTTTGGAAACATCATTTTGTATCTTTGCCATGTCAGTTTCATGGTGTGTTTTATGTCTTTTTTTTGTTTGTACGTTTTGCCCGGTGGTGGTCACCTCCGATAATACAGAGGCATTGTCCTCAAAATGTTACTACGCAGCAAACTATTTCATTTATAAACGCCTGTTAATGCACCACACCGCTGAAGTTAGCATCTGGAACGAAGCTTCTGATTTGGGTCTTGTCTAAAGGGCTCTATTCACTCCACTAGATTAACTTCTAATCATATTCTATAAAGTGTAGTTTATGGATAATGAAATCTTTGTGCAGTAAGTACCCTAGCTAAGACAAAATCTGTCAATGTTTGACGTTTCTATACTGTAATTGGATCTCTTTAATAAACCTTAATTTTTAGAGTTTTTACAAATTGCATAAAGATTTAACAAATCACAAACTGTATTTTATAGAGTTTATCATCAGTATAAAATAATTCTGTTCGAGCCTGACCATTGTCAAACGTTGTTAAACCGGGCCTCTTCTAAAGTAGTGTAAAGCCAAACAAATCTTCCTTATTTGAAATTGTCTCAAATTAAATAAGGGTCATGTTGAATTAGAAATGAGATGCGTTTAGTAAAACATCTAAAGTAAAGCAAATGTATTAAATAAGGTGAAATATTTCTTTAAACGTCATAGCTAAAAAAAAACAACAAAAAAAAAACAAAAAAAAAACAACAACTATGAATCGGATACTAACTTCGTTCTCCCTCAAACCCCTGGTAACAGGGCGGAGCGTTTTGCAAATCTGACCAATCATATTTTAGAACACCAGGGGGGTATATATTGACGTCATTTCAGAAGTGTTTTTTCCCCCCCCCCTTCAAGGTAAGCACTTTGCACATGTCGAGTTACTAAGCGAATTTCCATAACTTTATCTGTTTTCTGTTACTTTGCTTAGTATTTGAGTTTACATTTTTTCTTCAAGTCGTTTCTGTGTACAGTGGGAACACATGGAGTCAAATACGTTTACTTGACTTAAAGAGACACGCACCGTTTACTAGCTTACCGCCTGCTAGCGAGCTAACCTGAAATAATCGGTTGACGGGTTGATTAAAAAAAAAAAAAAAACGGTTAACACGACCGTTTCAGTTAGTCGTTAGTTTTGCGTAACATTAGCAGAGTCGGCTTGTGTTGCTCAACGGCCAGCAGGAATGTCAGCTGACACGGACAACGGGGCTCGGCTCTTCCAGTTCAAAAACAAAGGGAAAGACGTGAACGTAAGTTCTGCCTATAACAGCATTATTACAAAGTTAACAGCTAAAGTTTTTGCTGTCATGTTGGCTATGAACTTTTTTTTCTCTCTCTAATTTTTCAGGAATTGAGGCGCAGGAGGTCAGAATTCAACGTTGAGCTCCGGAAAGCGAAGAGAGACGTTCAAATATTGAAGAGGAGAAATGCGCAAAGCTCCGCGGAGGATCCGATCTCCCCGCTGCACCTGAAAGCCCTCAACGTCCAGGTGAGTCACCGCCTGGTTCACCGGCCTCCCGCGCTTTGTGGCGATACTTACCTTTACGCAAAAACTTGCAGTAAAGTGAACTCTAGTTAAAAAAAACATTTAAATTAATTTAAAATGTATTTAAATTTTTCTTGTATTACTGATATACCAACAAAAATGACCATATACCTAATATTTATTTACTTTTTGCTTGCTTTTCCTTGAATGCAGAATACTATTTAGTATGTAGGGAGGTAACTAAATATATTTTCTTTTGCCTTTTTAAGACAGGCAAACTAATTTGTCAAACTAAGATGAAGACATTGGTTTGTTTGAATCATTTCTGATGTCTTTAAAAAGCTGTGAGCGAAAGTCTTTAAAGTTATGTTCATGTTTCAGCTCCCCAGTAAGGTGTACAGAAAGATAAAAAAAACAAACAAAAAAAACATACATTTATTGCTTAGTTGATTTAAATTCACACAAATTGGAAATCTCCTTCAATATCTAGCAAGTGAAGACCAAGAAATATATATTTTTTAAAATTGGTTGAGACATCTTAAAAAAGACACAAAAAAAATCTTCTGAAAAGTACATCCATGTGGATTGTTCTCCCACTAAATATTCTGGTCCTAACATGAAGTAAATTCATCATATTTGTCGTGACATTAAGTTTTAGAACTTTAGAGAGGATCAAAATGGGGTGCCTGAGGTGATGTTTGCACCTTTCATACCTTTCAGAAAGCAAAGTCAGATGTGACAGAATGCATTCTGACGCAGCTGGATTCCTCTGAATAAAACGACGTTTGTTCACGTAAAGTTCAAAGTTGTCCAAAAAGTTATGCCCATGCTCATTTGGTTGTTGTTGTTTTTTTCTTCTTCTTTTTATGCGCAACAAAGCCAATTGAAACAAAAACGTTTGGTGCTGCTTTCACTGTTCTGTAACAATGTACATGCCAGCATCTCTGAACTCAGAGAGACTAGCAAATCCAAACAAGGATGTGACTTTTCTGCACAACTTGATGGAAGTTCATTTTTAATCTTGGTGCAGACTTTAGTATCAACATGCAAATGACAGCTTCCAAAGCTGTTTTTAAGAGAAGTCCAGTGCAGTTCCTCTCAAATCTGGCTACCAGTGGAATGTTATTTTTAACTTCTCTCCCGTGGCCGCTAATCCCTTTTGGTTTCTGTTTCCAAAGCCGACTCAGGATTGGTCTTTGGAGGACATAGTCGGAGGAGTAAGCAGTGTGAATACAGAGCATCAACTTCTGGCTACACAGGCTGTCAGGTAAAATCATTTTTTCATGTTTTTCTTTTTTTTTTTTTGTGTGAAAATACTAAAAACGCTTTCTAAAATTTTTTTTTTGTGTAAATATAGCAAAGGGATGTCTATATTTGTAAACCAATCTAATACTTAAATTTTTTTACATGTATTTGAGAAAAAAAAACATTTTCATTTTATTTTCACACTTATTTAAAATTTTTAGTTTTTCTTCACATTGCTATTTGTAGGCCTGTCAGGATAACAAATTTTGCTGAGCGATTAATTGTCTAAAAAATTATTGTGATAAACGATAATATTGTTTCAAGACCTTTTGACACTGATTTAATGGAAATGACTGACTAATGATGCATGTGATTTCCTGCCATAGATAGATACACTTTATTTTCAAAAGAACACATAACACTGGAACTGATAAACTAAAACAAAACAACCAAAAACAAAAATAAAATGGATTCTCAGTCTCCATTAACAAAAAACGTACTTGAATAAAAAGTAAACAACATAAAGCCAAAGTGGAAATAAATACTGCATTCAACCAAAAGAGTGCAGATTATGAAGTCTGTATACTGTATTGGCCTTCAGTAATCACTAGATTTAAATAGAGAAGACGGGAACATCCGACTACCTAATGCAGTAGTTCATACTACAGGATTTTTTGCCCCTATTTTCCCCTTATGACAATCTTAGATCGTTGGCCAATCAGAAAGCTGGATTCTCCTCTGTGCTTTCTGAGGGGAAATTCCAGAGGGGAATCCCAAACAGCTGACTTGGCAAAGCCCAGGGGACATTGGAGATGATATGTGGAAACAACATTAATATTTATTTAACATTTCGTGCAAAGAATATAGAAATGACAAGGGGAGGAGTTGGAGCCAAATTGCTACAGCAGTTGATGAACCCGGTAGGTTTTCAGCTGTTCTTTGTTAACGTGACATAAATAGGTTATAATGATTTTCATTCAGTCAGGACTTTACGCTGAGTCTAGCCACATGCATCACTGGTAGATTCTAATAAAGCATTGATTAATGCCTGATATTAAAATTAGTTAACTGGACTTGTAGCCATTATTTTGGGCTACAAGTCCAAAATAATGGCTGTGTGGCTGGACACCACAGAGCACGATCGAACCCGATTGAACCATTATACCTAGGATTTCTGTCGGCTAATGGTGGTCTCAGGTTTTGAAAATGGGCCGACAACTCGTGTCGTGTGCGCTGGACATTACACTAAGGAAATAAGAAGGGAAGGTCAGTGGAGAGCACCGGAGCTGAGCCTTTTTTCATTCAGTGTCATCAACAGAAAGAAAAAAGGCAGGAAGAGAAGATAAAGCCGATAATTAAAATGAGGTCGATAGGTTTAATTTATCGTGTGATTAATTGATTTATCGTTTATAGCGACAGGCCGAGTTATTTGTAGTTAAGTAGTTTTAACTGCAGTGTCTATGAATTCAATTTAAAAATACTCCTTTGATCCTAAAGGGAAATTAAATAACATTTTTACCTACAAAAATGCACAGAAAGACAAAAAAAAGCAACTTAAGAACTGTAATATATGTGCAATAACACCAGTAACACTTATTCCTGTATAACGAGTTGTTTGACAAAGGTTTAAATGTAAATAACCAATAATGTTGGTACACATGTCTCACCTTTTGTTCCAAACGAAATAGGAAGACGATCAAATTGTGTTTCGATCCAGTTTGTAGTTTTTTTTTTTGTAATAATTACAAAGAAATAAAAATAGTTTGCATGTTTTAGTTGAGTTAACATCTCTCCTCTTTGTTTCCACTCCCAGACTTTTTAGACGCTCATTCCTTCCAGTTACTTTCTAACTTTTGCAAAACCAAAAAGAGCGGCGGGCATATTTTTTTCTTTCCTTCTTTCATTTTTCGCTCCTAGCTACTTTTCTCTCACCGTCTCCTACTGTGTTTCAGAAAGCTCCTCTCCAGAGAAAAGCAGCCGCCTGTCGACAGCGTCATCGCCGCGGGCCTCATCCCGCGACTCGTAGGCTTCCTGGCTCAGTTCGACTTCCCCCACATCCAGTTCGAGGCGGCCTGGGCGCTGACTAACGTCGCCTCGGGGACGTCGGAGCAGACGGCCGCCGTGGTGGAGGCTGGGGCCATCCCGGCCTTCGTCAGGCTGGTCGCATCACCTCACAAGCACCTCAGCGAGCAGGCCATCTGGGCCCTGGGCAATATCGCAGGTATGCTGGACTGGAGCAGCCGGAGCAGGGGCCGTTAAACTCATTCTCATCCGAGGGCTACATCAGGATCATGAACGCTCTCAATGGGCTGGTTGCTCCAGAATGCATTGATAAAACCCATTAACAAAATAGCTGTCTCTGCAAGTTCTTCTTAAATTTAAATAATATTGAACATCTTTTAACACTGATCAGTCTTGTTGGGATTTTTGAATTTTTTTTTTTTTTTTTGCATCAAAACCACAGATTTTTGTGGGGGGCTAATACTGAAAAATATGCAAGGAATTTTGAGATATTTGCGCTTATTTCTTTAAAAGTGAGACTAAAATATCAGTAAATGGAACGTGTACATTTATTAATTACACAGACTTGTTTTTAAGCCTTTATGTCTGCTAATGACTATAATTTTTTGCTGACAGGTAATGAAAACTGGTGACTTTTAAAATTAGAATATTACATCAGATTAATAAAAAAAAATCCATAAACAATTGCTCATACAGGATTTTATTTAATAGTATGACACTAAAGGGAATTAAACATCTGTATTTGTCATTTTCCTCTCACTTCAAACTTATGCGCTATTTTTGTCATTCCAATGCATAAAGTACCAGTGAAAAACATTGAGGTTAAAAAAAAAAGTTTAAGACGTGAATAGTTTTGAAAGACATTATGTATTGTTGTTTCACTTAAAGTGTGTTGCTGAAACCCTCAACACACGTAAACTAACTTACCGCTTCCTAATCAAGTCGTTTGTGCTCCGTAACTCTCCTGATTTAACGTGACCAACTGGATCTTCTTTGTTGAATTTAGGCGACGGACCCAATGGCAGAGACTTGGTCATCAAACATGGCGTCCTTCAGCCTCTCCTCGCCTTGGTGACGACCTCTGACCTGTCCGTGTTACCCGTAAGTCGCTCCCGTGTGTGTTTGTTTGCATTGTTTGCATTCGATTGCAGTTTTCTGGCAGATCACCTACAATGAGCAAAATCAGGGCCAATTTATTGACCAGCTGATTTATAAGTGAAATAATTTGCCCTTGGAACAAGTACTGTTTCACGAATATTAAGGAATTATTGAGTTACAACAAGCTCATATTTCCTGGTGAAAAGTTACTTGTAAGTTAGTTTTGTCTTATTTTAAGTGGACTAAGATATTTACACTAGAAACTCGACCAAATACTGGGTAAGGTGTTGTTTTTGCAGTGTACTATGCCATTGTTTTACAGTCTGTCCAGTATCTGACATGACTGAATAATAACAATAATAATAATAATAATAACTGCGCCGTTCTTAACCCCCTGCATCAGCCTGCCTACCTGCTCAACGTGGCCTGGACGCTCTCCAACCTGTGTCGACACAAGAACCCGGCCCCTCCCCTGGCCGCCGTGCAGCACATGCTCCCCGCTCTGGTGAAGCTCCTCCACCACGACAACAGCGAGGTCCTGGCCGACACCTGCTGGGCTCTGTCCTACCTGACCAACGACTCCAACGAGAGGATAGAGGTGGTGGTGAAGGCCGGGCCCGTCCCTCGTCTTGTGCAGCTTCTCGCCTGCGGGGAGCTCTCCATCGTGGTGCGTGGCGTCCAGCTTGACGTCCGTTTACGATTTTAGACGAGACCCGAGTGAGATTAGCTTGTGGCGCAGAAGGTTCTGTGAGATAACTGTACAAAGGAAAGTCCAGGATTTAAGGATCCAAAATGGTTCTTGCTCCAATGAGGGATCTGGGCATCTGTAAAAATTCTTACATTTGTGCATCTAAAATTAAGACCTTTAAATGTCTTAAATTTTTAAGAAAATATGTTATGGAGTCTTAAATTTTGTGGTGGCAGGACTATTTTATCCTGTATGTTCTATGTAGTTTATTTTTTTTGTTGGACTTTCCTGTCAGTCAAATGTTTGCACAGATCTTCATTGCGAACTGTGACTCAAGGCAGTTGAGGCTACCGCTAACTAGCCTTGCTAACTAGCTAGTGTTTTGTGTCCATCTTTGGTAAGTATAAATTTATCTGCAGTTTGCTGGACAATGTTTGTCTTCTCCACTGGCTCAAGTCTGTTGCCAGCTCGTACAATGCTACATTGTGCAACAAAATCTAGCACTATTAAATTAAATTTGCTATTTTGGTTTGTACATCTCTGTCATGAAACGGGTTGTAAATTTAAGTCATAATGGTCGTAAAAAGTCTTAAATTTGAAGACTTAAACGTTTCCTGTACAGTCTTCTAAAATTCTTACAATTTAAACTCTTCCTACACGAACACATGTAGGAACCCTGAAAAAACAAAGTACATTTTGTTCCAACACGTCCATTAATGATCTTACAAATAGATTTGTCTCTCTGAAGACAGTAGCTAAATATCCAGCAGTGTTGATGTTTTGCCCTTTCAACTCTCATTTCCTCCAGTAGCTGGATATTTAGCTACTGTCTCTCTGAAGACAGTAGCTAAATATCCAGCAGTGTTGATGTTTTGCCCTTTCAACTCTCATTTCCTCCTTCTCATTTAGATGCACAAATGAGGATTTGTGAATCCTCATTTCTGAGGATTCACAAATGAATCCTCAGAAACTTCCCCAGTCGACTCGCGCTCGTTGGCTAAGTTTCATCTCCTGAAATAATCGTCTCGCTCTTCCCTGCTAAGACTCCAGCTCTAAGAACCATCGGCAACATTGTGACCGGAACCGATGAGCAGACCCAGTGTGTGCTGAACGCAGGTGCCCTGGCAATGTTCCCGGCCCTGCTGAGACACCACAAGCCCAGCGTCCAGAAGGAGGCGGCCTGGACCGTGTCCAACATCACCGCCGGCAAGAGCAGCCAGATCCAGGAGGTCATTAACGCCGGACTGATACCCATACTGGTGGAGGTCCTACAGCAGGTCAGGACGCAGGAGTTCAGAGCAACATCTCATGTTGTCTTGATATTTTATTTGTGTTTTACTGAAAACTACAATGTGAAAAACAGAGTCTCTTGTAAATGTCACAGCTCCTCTGCATCCCTGTCAGCCCGCTTGCGTAGACTGGAAATATAGACTGAAAGAGAGTATATTTTATGAGATTTGTTTGATTTTTCTCGAAATAAAGTTTTTACTGACCAGATTTATTGCCACCGATTTCCTTAACTTCAGTACATCGGTGATCGGTCGATGCTTGCATGTGAAGCCGATCTTTTCTACCTCAGAAAAGGTCTAAAAATGAGCAACTGTCCTCTTCTTCTCTGCTGTGAGAGACGTTTGACTGACTGACCGGCCCACCAGGTCATGTCTGGACATTTACAGTTAACAATAGTCACCTGACTGTTGTCAGCTCCGCGACTTTCTTCCTGTATTTAGCGACATTTCAAACAAAAAAAAAAAAAAAAAAAAAATGGTATCGGCCAAAATTGGCATCAGCGTGTCAAGCTTTTTAAAAATGGAATCGGTGCATCCCTGTGTTTTTAATTTCCAGCATCTCATTTGTTTTTTCTGCTAACGTGTTCAGGGAGATTACAAGACCCAGAATGAGGCCGTGTGGGCCGTCACCAATTACACCAGCGGTGGAACGGTGGACCAAGTGGCCTACCTGGTCCACTGCAACATTCTGGAGCCTCTGCTCAACCTGCTGACTGTGAAGGACAGCAAGGCCATCCTGGTGATCCTGGAGGCCGTCTCCAACATTCTGCAGGTGATGAGTCTCAGCCGTCTGAATTTAAAGAACGCATTTATGAAGCAGGTTTATTCGTTTTAGTGAGAAGTTCTGAACTTTTGAACGATTTTTTTGTTGTTTTGAACTATTTCTGTCCAGATGGCCCAGAGCACCGGCGAGATGGAGAAGCTCTGCCTGATGATCGAGGAGTTGGGCGGGCTGGACAAGATCGAGACTCTGCAGACTCACGACAACGAAGCCATCTACAAGTCGGCCCTGAAAATTATCGAAAAGTTCTTATCTGAGGAGGTAGTTTTATCCAGACTCTCTGTTCGGTTTGAAAATGTTTCTGCGTCTGTTTTTTATTTTTATTTTTATTTTTTATAATTACTTTATCAGTCCTAGCAAACCAGACAGACATTAAAACTGAAAAAAAGTCTGGTGGATAAACAATAACTACTTTAGGAATTGTATCGATAAGAATCAGGATTTTTAGTCTTTAGTCAAAAGGGATGTTCTGAAATATTCTACCGCTTTACAAAAAGATGATTGGAAATGAAAATGATTAAAGCTCACTTTGGAGTTTGTTGAGAACTTCAAAGCGTTTCACAAAAGTAAAGGATGAGCTGGAATGAATCAGAGCATTGTGCCGAAGGTTGGAATTCATAACCGATTAGATCCAGTACTGAAAAATGTCATTTTTAAAAGCTTCTTTTCTGATCCAAAAAGTGCATCACAACTGAGAATTCCAGCTGTTTTCAGTCTATAAATGCATTAACCAACAGGATCCATGTTGGATAGAATCTAATGACATCAAATAAAGATTAAAGATATCCGCTTTGATGCATAAGTCACATGTTGTTCATCTGAGGTAATGGATCCACAGATGTTTTTTTTTTTTTTGTTTTTTTTGATAGTTGATTTAAAATTACTACTTTTCAAAAAAATTAGGATGTTATTGAAAGGTTCATGGGCTGCACAGTGGCGCAGATGGTAGAGCTCTTGCCTTGTTCTGTGTTAAATTCCATGTCCGGGGTCTTTCTGCATGGAGTTTGCAAGTTTAGCCTGGTGGGGGGCACAAGTAAAGCCTGGTGGCCCGCCAGGCTTACAATACACTGGAGGAAACTCTGGGTCCTGTATAAAGGTTCCACAATACTAAAATCTACTTTTTCCTCCTTTTTTGTGCATTTAATTTATTAATACCGTTTGGCTCTCGTTCTTTTTGTCTTTCAGAATGCAGACGAGCCTCTGGCTCCTGATGCTGCTCAGGACTCCTATGCCTTCAACATTCCTGAGGACAAAAGCACTTTCCAGTTTTAACTTGTTCTCTTTGATTTCTGACATTAAAGAAAGAAGGGGGAAATCCTTAGCTTGACATATTAGACTAAAATCTTTTGAAAAAATATTTGTAAATAAATTTTTAAGTATTTTAATGGAATTTTTGTGTCTTGTTTATTGTTTCTCTTCACAACGCTACGCAGAGAAGCAAGTACACATGGGTGGATTGTTTCTGGCATGAACAGGTTGGAAAGACTTTTTTTTTTGTGAAAACAGTGTGCTCATCTCACCACTAGGTGACACTGTGCTCGTTTCTAATGGTTACAGATACATTTTGAAACAGATTTGAAAAATTTATGTTTTTGGTGCATTTAATGGTTTATGAAAATGACTGAGTTGGTTAATTAGAAGAAAGCAGGAGCAGAACTACTTCCACAATACAATTAAATAAATTTTTATACCATATTCAACTTTTTAAATATTCAACTTGGTGCTTGTAGAAAAATCAATGAGGTAAACTAATAAATGTTAATTTAGATGAATTGTTCCTTAGGTGTAGAAGTAACTTCAAGCTCTATAACCGTAGTTCTGCAATGTAATACAGCCTCAGACCAATTAATAGTTGCATTTCAGTTCACATAATTAAATTGGCAGTTTCATCTTAGATGCTAAAATAATGGCCACACTTGACAATCAGAAAGGTGTAAAATGTTTTAGTTTCAACAGCTGAGTTAACTTTTAGCAACTGTTTAGTCTTGAACTGAGAACTCAAGTAAATTCATCTGTCACATCATGTTGGAGAAACTTTCAAAATAAAGCAACAACGTACAAAATGCCATAGGTCACCAAGTTAGGTTTTACTTTGACTGTATAAACAAAACACTGGGTTGAATTTTTATACGTATCTACATGTTTTTGAACGCCGTTGGCAGTTTCGTCTCAGGTAAAGTTTCGGTATCGAGATGCGGTTCCTGCTATGCAGTGGAGGTATTGCGCTTCTATACGGTGTTTTACAGTAAGAGTGACTATGGTGCATTCAAAAACATCATGTACGTCGGATGATCTATATTTTTCTAATAATTTTTCCCTTTACAAAAAGATGATGAATCCTTTTGTAAGTTTCTGGCTTGTTAATTCACAACATCTGCGTTAATTAAAGACACCCTTCAACTGAAAGAAGTTAGACAAAAATAATACGGGACATAATCTATCGTCTGCATTGCCGTTTTTAATTTTTAGAATAGGAAATGAAAACATACAAACCTACATTTACATATATATATATCGATTTGTATTTTAGAATGTTACCTTAATTTTATTTTTGTTTATCTTTTATCGCTGATTTTACATTAAAAAAATAGCAAACAGCAACACTTCATGTTCCTAATGAAGTGCTCAATAAAGTTTTAGTGACGTTTGGATATATTATTTCAGTACTGATAATCCTCAGTTGACTTGAATGCACCAATGGCCAGAAGCACCGTAATACAACGTGTAGAAATCCATTTGGTGGAGCCAACAAGTCTCTTTGGAGGGAGTCGCCTCGACTCCACACCGGATGTACGTCTGCTTGCCTTCAGCAGCGTAGTCTTTACAACTATTTCCCCCCAACTTCAGTTCGAGCAGCTCGGGCAGTGTAGACGCCTGTCCGGATGAAGGACAAACCGCTCACCTAATCCGTGTCACTCCTCTTGACACGACCCGCAGTCGGGCATGTAGCTACGTGTATTTCATCTACGTCTGTGTTTTTCTGCTGAAAAATGGGCTCCGGTGGAGAGTGTATTGGAAGGGATCTAATTGTGAGAGCATTACGTTGCATGCACAGTCAGCGTGATTTGCTATGGTGATACTACAAGAAGCTAACCCCGAGCTAGCCCAGGGATCGTTTTTGGGAGATACCTTTTATTGGACAAAGCTACATGCTAACGTGTGAATTAGACACTTTTTGTTAATCTTCATTAAAGTGGAATATTAAAAGGGAATGTCGAACCAAGGAGTAAGGAGAAATGGCCCAGTAAAGCTGCGGTTGACAGGTAAGCAAAATTTAAACCCCCCTTCTTACGCCGCTTAGTTATGCTAGCACACTATTAGCCTGCATGCTAGCGGTTCTTACTACGTCTGCTGGGTGTAATAACTCATGTATTGTGGGAAATTATTGTATCAAACACATATATGATATTCTGACTAGTTGGAGGGAATTAATAACGTCATATTTAAATGAATAACATTTAAAAATGTACTGAAAGGTATATAAGTGCAGCTTATAAGCCTACCTTGTTAGCAAACATTAGCTGACTTCACTGTTTATGTTTGGTTAGCTTCGCTGCTAAACGTTGCTTCTATCTCTTTCCTTGAACTACCTGCAGTAGTTTGGGGTATAACATTACATTAATTAATTTCAGTTTACTTTAAGTAACCTTGACTTTTCACAGAAGTTGGATGTAAATTAAGCACCGACTACTGTGCTGTATAATGCGGTTATGGATAATATTTATAGGCATATTTTTTCAATTTGCAGAATATTGTAAAACACGGTACTTTATCAATGTTTGCACTGAGGCTTATAATATCTGAAAATCGCTTTCTTTTAAGACTTTTTAAAAATGTTGCAATGAAACGTCCTAGAAATGATCTTTTATTTAATTTAACCGATATATTGTCTTGCTTTGCCATGGAGTCATGGTCAAGACGAGGGACAAAAAGTCCTACATACCCTGAATGGAAAACACAAACCTTAAAAAAATGCAATAATCACTTATAAAATACTGAAGACGTCAAAGTATAATTAAGAACTTAATTAAAAACAGTTAAACTTCTGCTAAAACAGCTTTCATTTGAATCAAATTGAATGTGTCCTCAAGATCTTTCCATGCAAATATATTTTTATAGAGCCTCAGGACATGATCGAGGAACCTTTCTGAAGATTCAATATTTGCTTCACTGGAACAATAACTAATAGAAGTTCTGGCTTTTTCAATGTTACTTTTTGGGTAAATTGAATATTTTCATCAAAAACTGAGAAAAGAAATCTGTCTTGAAATAAAAAGGCATTCTGTTTAGAATCTTTTTTTTAAAGTGAATGTCAGTAAATGTATATTGGCGTAAGTTATTTCTAGTTTTGATGGAATCTGATCCTTGCTTAGGTTAGAAAACGTGCTCTCATACCAACTTAGTAGATTTAAGTTTATGTAAATGGTAAAAACAATGACAGACAGGTTGTCTTCACCTTCCAGTAAATTAACCATGACTTTGTCATAGCAAAACTTGAATGACTAAGTTGTATATAACGAAGTATTTGGAGCAAAAATGGCAGCCTCAGATCCTCTAATCGTAATATACCGTTTCTTTAGCCTCTGTGGTTTAAACTTAATTTCCAACAGCTTTAAATCTTCATGTTTAAGTTCAGTGCAGTAGTGCTCATGTTAAAAAGTTGCACCTTAAATGTCCCTGCTTAAGTTTCTGAGCTTCATTTCGTTGCTGCAGCTAACCATACCGGTTCTAGTTTAACTCCAGCAGACTGAACTGTGGCTCATGGAGGACTAAGTAGTGTTGTGAAGAGAAACTGTCCATCAAACACATCCAGTTCTGGTCCGGTCCGGTCCGGTCTGCCTGGGGTCTCTCTCTCTCTCTCTTCCTCTCCATATGGACGATAGTTTTAAATGTGCCGCAGTGGTCTTCACCGGAATGCCAAGAATGTGAAACCTCAGAGAGCCTTTCCTGATCAGAAACCCATTCAAAGTGCGACTTGCATCATTTAGATGCGAGACCCAATTTCCAGTGTCTCGACTTCGTCATTGGGCTTGTTGTTGTTGTTGTTTGCGTCGCAGACATTGTAGCGTTTGGATTCAGTTGTGGCCAGATGCGATTTCAGATTGGAATGCAGTGGTGGTTCTAAATGCACAGCTGATGCGGTGGACCTTTAATTGCAATGTGTTGTTCCCCCCCACGTCTTAAAGAACGGTTTGTCTGGACAAAAGATAATTAAAAAGTTGTGGTTTATGTTGCTTGGTAAATATTCTTCCAGGAGTTTTAGGTTCTGGTCATTATGTTGAATAAACTTTGGGTTTTAGTGATGAACCTTTAAAAGAATCGCTCAGATGTGTCGGCGGTCCTGTCCTCAGATCTGTTGTGTAAGCTTGAGCCAATCAGTTTACAGTAAAGTGGTGACTTTCTATCAGATATAGAAGAGAAGAAGCTAATAGACAATGAATGCCACATGAACTGTGGACCTTCAAAGATATAATCTTTTAATAATTGTATGACAAACAACTTGATTGATTTCTAAAAACTATAAATTTGGTGCAAACCTTTGAATTCGTCTGCATGCACATGTCCCACAGCTTTTAATAAACGTCCTACAGGAAGTTACGGAGGAACCGCACGCCGTTCCAGAACCTAAATGGCGATTTTCTTTTTTTCCATTTCAAAAGACGTTTCGATGAATTTCTCGTTAAAACACCTCGACCGTATCCGGTTGTCAACCGTCTGACCCAAACTGTGTCATCCTCAGAGGAAAGAACATTTGTTGAAATGACCACAACCAATCCAGAAACAACCAAGATTGAGCTTTTCAGAAACTGAAGGATGCTCTAACTTGGGCTTTTGTAAGCAAATAATTTAGTAATTTATCGATTATTTTGATGAGTAATTGAAAAATAAAAAAAAATGTCCTGTTGTGTTGTAGATATTTAAGCCAATCGAGTCGTTTATTTTTCAGCAACGAGGCAGATTAAAGTGCTTTACGTCATAAAAACATAATGCAGTAACCAATTATTTACCAATCAATGAACAGTGCATTTTGTCAAGCAGATATAAATTCAATATATTGACCAATGTCCCAGTAACTAGAAGTCAAAGGCAACTCTATATAGGTGGGTCTTTAGTCTTTATTAAAAAAAACCCCAAAAAACTAAGTGTTTCAGCATCTTTGCAGTTTTCTGGAAGTTTGCTCCAGATTTGTGGTGCATAGAAGTTGAAAGCCAGAAGTTCGGTCTTCTGGTTCTAGGTAGAAAAAGAAATATATGAAAGCCCAAGTACGTACAAAACAATTCAGTTGCCTTTTTTAAAAAAATAACATTTTATTGCTTAAAAATTCAATACAATTCTAAAATCATGTTTAGTCTCAAGTTTGAAGTATGAAAAAAGCTTCTTTATAAATTAGATACGTCTAATCTATTCCAAATTTGGCCAAAATAATCAAGGGGAAGCTTTAAAATGAAACAAAAAAAAGTGTATGCACAATTAGCAGTACCACCAGTCAATGTTTAAATAGACAATAAAGAAACTGGAACTGACTGAAACAATACTGGTTACAATCTGGAATAAAACAATCTGGAATGATAAATATTATTGAATCTCCACTGAAATCAAGACCTAGAGAGTAATAATGTCTTTAAAAGGGCCTAAATTAATGATAATAACTTCATAATAACTCCTATTCTTTCCCCCAGACAATTAACATTTTTTTATGCTCAAATTATATCAGTGATTTAAAAAAAAAAAAAAAAGGAAAATGAAGAACAGTGTCCCTGGTGTGACGTTAGTGGTGGACTTTATGTGCTGAATTAAAAAAAAAAGAGAAATCCTCGGCTTAATGAGTGCTGTCTATTTTCTATTTAACTTCCCTTCGGGATCAATAAAGTACTTTTGAATTTAATTGAATTTCATTATCCTTGCGCTGCGTCGTGTTTTCCCTCCACTCCCTCCCTCATCTGCTGCATAAGTTGGCACGACTCGCACAGAAACTCGGTTTCCTTCAAATGAGGCAGAGTTTTTATTTTTTTTATTTTTTAAGGTTGAAATACGTGAGAAGAATATTTAGATGAATTACATCTCCCATTTTGTCTGCTCGGCTCGGCTATGCGTGCGATCCGTTCTCCCCATCAGACCCCCGTTGGCGTGATGCGAGTGGAGAACGACTGACAGAGTCATCCCGCCGTTGTTCTTCCTGCTCTCTGTGCGTGTTGCGCTCTCGCAGGCAAGGAAATCCACGTGTGTGCTTTTCATCCACTGTCACGCCGTGTCATTGTGTGTCTTGTGTTTTCCTCCTACTGTTATACGTGGACTTGCTGATTCATGAGTGTTCGTGCGTTAAAGGGGAAAAGACAGGATGTTGATGATTGAGATGAAAGTCCTTCCTTAGTTTCAGGGCAGAAACGCATCAGAAACGACCGTTGACCGCTTGTACAGCTCATCGGTGTGCGTCGAGTTTTTCTCTTCTAAAAATGGACGGCAAAGGCAGAGCGTTGCCCTCAAATTCAAAGTAAATCTTACACGCAGTAGCTGAGATGTTTGCCATATTGGCTTATAAGTATAGAATTATTCTCCATCCAACTTTTAAAAAAATGTGTCATAATTCACTGGTTTTCAACGGTTAAGGTCGAAACTTTGGTAAAGGACTTCCAGAAGCTTCCAGGGCTTGTCCACCGTTTCCAGAAATGTTTTAGTTCACACGGAAACGCGGAGAACGAACCAAATGTTGTAAACTCCTCCAGGCCTGCAAGTGGCGCTAAATATGGAATGTGGGACGTGTAGTTAAAGCCTCCGCCCGAGGTTAGCGGTTAGCACAACAAGAGAACAAGAGTGGAGGCTTTTGCAGAAACTTTAATGAGGTGGCACCACCGTCAACATGTAATCCGCCATTGTTGTTGTTTTTTTATGACACCTTTGGGGTCATAGGTCATGCTAGAGATGGGCCTAATGCCTCTATCTTCACAGAAGATGCTTTATAGCTAGCTTTGGTCTGAAGTGAACCTGAAACCTGGCAGCCTTGACAACAACACACCGAGTCCAAGTTTTTAAGGATGAGCGATTTTGTTTCCAGCAGTCAAAAATGAAAGAGCCTCTTTTTAGTCGATATACCGTCTTTTATTAACTGCTGATTGTCTGGAAGATATTTGTTTTGCTTGTCAGCCTGTAAAACATTTTTTTTAATCACACATTACGTGCGATAGAGTATTGGGGCCGAACAAAGAGATTATTTATTTTAATTACGAGAAGAAAGTCATACTATAACAAGAACACAGTCATTTTAGCAGAATAAAGACAATATTACCAGAAGACAATCTTAAAATGACTCAAAATGTTTTCAGTGAGAGCAAAGCTGCGTTGGTTGTCGAGATCTGATGTGACCTGCTGCTCTGGTCTGTGGTCGTTTCTTTGAAACACAATTGATTCAAACTCTGCTTCTGATTATAATTTGATTCTAATGTGTTAAAATATAAAGTCAGAAACGAAAAAATATTTCGTTTTAATAAACGAAATATTATATTATATATTATATATATTATAATATATAATACGAAATAATTCAAAAATACTTTACCAGGTTAGACTTTGACCAGATTTGGTTCCTCTGACTCATTGGTGCTCTATTAATGACTCAGTCAGTGACCTATTATATATATTTCTGGAGCATGCAGTGTTCTAGCAGAAAAGTCCACTTTGCCCCAGTAATTAGGCGAATAATGGCCGCCGATTAACTCCGCTGACTCTTGAGCAAATTGCCTGTAAGACACTGATGTGTTTATCAACTTTATTGCTGTCTGGCTTGACCAGAACCCATCAAATGAAAGATCCCATATTGTGGATTCAGGGAACCTGGACCGTTTTTTTTTCTCATTCTCTTTTTTTGAGCATTAGGAAAGTGTGAGAGTGTGTGTTTGTTTGTATGTTTACATTCCTGATTTTTCTGTAATTTTCCCCCTGAGCTTTAAAGACATTAGAGCAATGTATTTGGGCACCGTGTAAGCTCTGCTGATGTTGTCCGTCAATCCCCACAGGTGATCCATTAACTCTTTTGATGGTTCTTAGATGGATATATGCATTTTTAATCTTGCTGTTTATTAAACAGTGAGTCTGATCAGGGAGACGTTCAGTTGAATCAGGATTTATTTTCACATTTCTTTTCTCTTCAGTCCAGTGGAAATGAGCTTAACTCTGGTTTTATGAAAGAACAACCGATTTCGTCTCATCCTCAGCTAATCTCTCGGTTGAGCCATCTGTTTATGTTCTGGAGTGCTATAAGTAATTTAATTAACGCTATAGATCGGTCTGCATGCGCTGCCGGTTCCCAGAAACGAAATTCAGAGCTTTTATGTGTTCAGCCGTGCTCTCTTGATCTTGCCTGCAGCGTTTGGGGTCATTGTGTTGTGGTTAGATTTTTGTAGCGCACTACCAAGGTCTGTACCCAAACTTCCTCCAGCTCTGTTTAGTCTGCATCACTGCAGTATACTTGAATTGACCACACGTGCTCCGCAGGTTTCTTATACCCGTTTAGCGCTCACATGGCCTTTGTATTGGTGTGGAAACCGTTTGCACGCAGTTCAGGGCGCAGATATTCTTGCCGTAGTTGATCTTTATTTCGTGTTCGTTCTTATCCGTGCTCTTTTATTAGTCAGTCTGGAAGTAACTTTAAAAATTAACACAGACAGGAAGTCTCTTCAAAAATCTAAAATGGCACCTTACTCTTCTGCTTTCCATGGTAAACTATACAGAAAAAGTAAAAAAATAAACATAACCCAACTTATTATTCCTTCTCATTACATTTACCACATTTTTCAAAAGTTATCTTTTTCTGTCAATGCAAGTTCTTAAAAGTATGGAGGAAAGAAAGAGTTCACACATATCCAGGGGTTTTTCTGCTCTGTGATCACAGATAACATTATTGTCTAATCTCATCTCATCTGCTTCACGTTAAACAACATTTCTCACAGTTATGTCTGGCAATCTTTGTTACAAACTTAGCTTTGCTTATGGCCTTTTACAGCGAAGTAATGCACTGTTCTCCATGTCCGCTGGACCTCAGCTGTTTATTTTACTCAGTTTTTCGCTCTCTAGAGAATAGGCAGTCAGATTAGAATGAAACCCTAAAATCAAAATGCAAATAGCAGCTCAGATACCACCGTCTAGTCGCTGCTGCGATAACAACTACGATGTGACAGACGTGCGATATTCATCTCTGTTTTGTTACCCGATGAGGAACTGGAAGAATTGTTGCAAAGTTGGACCATGTACAAATGAAATCTGTAGCGCTTCTTCTAGAGCGTAGAAAGAAACCATGTCTCATATTTGCTTGAGCATTTGGCGCCGTCATTGACGACGTTTTAACAACCGGTTTTCTTATTGAGGTGTAAAAGTCTCACCCATTGCAGTTTTAAACATGGTATAATCCATGTAAAATGGTCTTAATGCTGAAAAATAAGCACTGGAAAATGTGTTTCTTCTTTTGGATAAAGATTTACGAAACTTCAACAGTTTAACAGATTATCTGATCAGTAGCGGTGAAAAGGTATCTAAAACTCACAAGACGGGACAAGATATTTTCACACACACAGACTCAAGTCTTTCATTAGATTAGATTACTAGCATGGTCTGCAGTAAAACATTTCACAGTTGCTAATGACCGAGATGTAGCTTAGCGTACCCCTAGACGTCCAGCCGCTGGTTGTCATAGCAATTCTGTCAACATCTGAACAACTTGGAGTTGCTTGCATATTGACTGAGTCTTGCCTGATGGTACTTTGATTGTTTACAGTTCCTAAATGCTGCTAAACAAATGATTTAAGAGTAGTTGGGGCATCTGCTATTGCAGCTTCATCAGGCGGAGCCATGCTGACCGTTTTGGCTAGTGAGGTCGCGAGATAGCCCAATGAGGAACATTGGGACGTTATTACATCGTTGTTACAGCCTTACTGGTGAATTTCCACATTAAAGTACGACCGATCCATTAACCTTTAGCTCAATTAAGCACTTCAGTTTGTAGTAAGTCATCTGTCTTGTTCAACTCTGCTTCAAATAAAAAGCAAATTGGCCATTTCCAAATCAATATTGGCTTTGCAGACAGTGGGTTTTAAAAACTAGAGCGAACCTGTTAAACTCTTCAATTCAGTGCGGTTGAAAATTTGGATATATCTAACTTTCTTTTACCTAAGGTGAAAAGTTATGTGCAGAATGTTGGTCTAAATCTCAGAGACGAATCAAATAAAAATCCACACTTGTTAAAAAAAGCGACGAGCTCCAAAGATGCCAGCTTCAGTGGTGGCTCGCAGTTAGCCACACTGTTCTCAGTGCTTATAAAACGTGTCCTGTTTGTCACACAAATGTTTTAACGCTGACGGCAGGGCTTCTTTAGTCTTTTTTTTTACTTCAATCTGGATATTTTTGGGCTGGCCGTAAACTTTTTATTAGTCAACTCTGTCAACAAAACAAGTCAACATTTTTTATGGCTCGTTGACATTGACGGCGCATGACAGACACCTCGTGGCCGCCGGCGCTGCCTACTGTGTTTTTTGGAAGTTCACAGCTGTGTGCAATAATTTTCGTGTTTTTCTTTTCTTTCTTTCTTATGCAGCAGTGAGTCAAACTCATACTAAATGTATTTAGTTTTTCATGTAATTCACATTTTTCCAATGCGTGGAATCACCTTTTTCCTTGTTCTCGACAAAATGTTTTTCATTAAATTGAGTCTTCACTGTGGCACGCACGATAACGACAGAACAACGTGTTAATCTCTCATTCGTCTGTCACACTTTCACCAATTTGTCACTAATCTTGCTCTCTGAATGATCCAACATAAACCCTCTGCTGCTGCGTCTCAGATTCAACTGCTTTTCCAGCTACTTTTGAACTCTGTGGCATCATTGTACTTCTGAACAGAGAAGTGGAAAGACTGAACACCTTGGACTTGCATAACGGCCTCAGACCCGAGAGGGGGGGTGGCTTTAAATATGCAGAATACATTAAACTTTCCAAGTGCTTCAGGAGGATTTTCCGGCACATCATGAATGGAGCGTGGTATTTCCAAGAGTCTTTACAAATTTCTATTTGGAGCATGTGAAAAAGCGCGTCACTGGTCTTCACTGATATTAAAGACTAAACTTGTCAAGTTTCATTCTTGTGATATTTTTCTAGAATTTTGTTTTCTGATGACAATGAAATGATCATTTATTTAGCTGGATTTGACCCAAAATATTTAGTTTTTAGTATGACTTTCTGGAATATTACAGTTAACTGACTGATGGTCTGTTTACTGTTGTAACACATCAGCTGTAAATCTTATAAAATTAATCAACATATCTCAACTTCATGATGACGACATCCTTTTATTAGCTCAATAATTTATAGAATCCTGATATGAAATATAGATGAGGAAAAAAGTAGACTAATTATTATATTTTTATGATTCATAGGGCTGAAACAATCATGATAAATTGGATTTATTTGCTGAAAAAACACCTTATTCAGAGCAGTTTTTGTGCTAATTATATACACATTTTGTATCTATGTCTGAAAATACGTTTTACCCAAAGCTCCTCAAGTGGTGTAGTTTTTGCTTTACCTGGTTCAAATTCACTAAACGAATGCCATGTTTACTGCATTTTGAGCACTAAAATGTTTTCTTCTTTTATTAAAGGTTATATTGGCTTGATAGTGAATTGACAGGAAGGTTGATAATGAGAGATGGGGAAAGACATGCGGCAAAGGTCGGCAGGCTGGGAATCGAACCTGCGACGGCCGTGTCGAGGACTAAGGCCTCCATACGTTGGTTGTGCTGAACCACCACAGCACACCCTATAAAATGTTTTCTTATTAATGTATTTCTGATGTATTAGATGGAAAATCTGTTAAACGTGTCATTTTTAAGAAAATCCGATTAATCATCGGAATAATTGATTACTCAAATAAAGTTGCAGCCCTGTTGATTTAAAACTTAAAAGTAGTGAAAAATATGTAGGCACTTAACATCACTTGAAAATGCGCAACTATTCCCCGTTTTTGTTTAATCAAATTTAAGTTTTTGTCATTTAAGTGGAATGAAGCTACTTCACGTTCAGTTTTGAAACTATGATTTGTTTTCATTTAACCACTGCGGTGGCACTGGGGGCTGTCAAATCGTTACTCTGGATTCTGATCTTTCTTCTCTCTCTTGAGTTGTTTCACTCTGTTTTTTTTCTTCTTCGTCTAACAGGATGTCCCTCATCTCTCTGTCATTTCTCTCTCTTCCTTCCTCTCCCCTGCTCACCCCCCGGATCTAGTCCAGACAGCTGTCAGACGACTCTGCCGGTGCGGCTCCAGTGTGCCGATCTTTTTTTTTTTTTCTTCTCTCTTTCTCTCCCTCTCTCTCTCTCTTTTTTTCAATCTTTATCTGTTTTCAACTTGCGATATGTGCGCCGCACATACTTGCACACGTTTCCTGTAGCGATCCTTCACTGCCGCTCTGCCAGTGTGTTTACCTTCGCGTCGTCTCTCTGAGAGGATTTCAGGAAAGTGATGAATCCCCCTTTTTAAGTAGCAAAATCGACGCACACATCCATGGAAGTTGTAAAATCAGTTGTTTAACTCTTATATTGTCATTTGCATGGGCGTCGTATTTAAAAGCCAACAAGCCAGCCCTGCTTTGCTAAGCGAACAAAAGGTGCTTGTGCGTGTTTTCATTGCAACTGGAGTAAGACAGGAGATTAGACGTTATGGATTCAACTTTCCTCCCCCTCACTGTCTTCTGCTACTGTTTCTGAGGTCAGACTGCCCACCTCTTGTGTGTGTGTGTGTCTGGTAGACCACTCAGCATGTTCACTTTATGAAGGCACATATGCACACACTCGCATTTACTGCTTCTCTTGTTGCATCCTCCTCACAATCTGTGATTTCAGTTTAGCTGGAAAAACAGAGAAGGTGCAGTCACATTTTTTTCCCCCTTCGCTGTGGAAATGGTTAACTTATTCGACTAATAACGACAGCGCAGTCACTAAGTATGACGGTCATAAAGGGGAAAAAATGGTCCCTTCCCGCCAACGGTACTTTTTGCATCCATTAAAGAATGTCAAAAGTTAAATGTGACTTTTTACCATGTGGGAACCAAAAACAGCTCTGATTAATCAATACATCTCTTTGGTACCTGGCTACTAACTACAACCAGAATATTATAACTGAGCAGCATCCCAAACATTTTAATTTGTCGATGTGTTTTTTTTTTTTTCTTTAAAGTTAAGCGCACAGTTTGACAACAACACTGTTATCTGTAGTGGGGTCTGCAGCAATAACAGCTCCATGTCTGACGCAGCAGAAAATCCCTTAAAGTCTCCAGAAAATGGTCTGATTTGTGTTTTTGTCTGTATGTTTCTGTCCCCCCAAAATATGCCTAGCAACAAGTTTTAACAACTTCATGTTAAAGCCACCAGACCAGGTCCACGAAACATGGGGACCTGCCTCTTTTCTTCTTCTTTTAAACCAAGAATTCAGCATCATGATTCATCAGTCACTTTTTCCGTTGCCACGGGGTCTGGTTTTTATCCTCACGTGCCCCATTGTGGGTGCCTTTTGTTGCCTCGCAAGGGTCAGTCTGGGTACATTGGTAGTCAGTGGCTACGCTCTCTCTGAAGCAGCAGAGCTTATGTTCGCACCTTTTGATTAGGGGCAGCACTAATCTACAGTGCTTGCCAAAAGTATGCATTCTTGTATGGTGTGTAATGTGAAGTGGATGGGAAATGATACATGATTTTCACATTTTTTACCCCCATAAACCTAAAAAGCGTGGTTCACATTTGAATTTAAACCCACAAGGCAATGCTTTGTAGGGCTACCACTGGAGTTTTTTGGGTTGTATCTCCAGGTCACAGGTCAAGAGGCGGGGTACACCCTGTACACGTCCCCACGGGGCAATACAGACCAACGAGGGGTTCACCGATAAATCAGCTCTGATTTCTAAGCTTGTCGCAATTAACCGCTTGATAAATTGAAATAAGCTTTATAATTTACATTTGAATGATTGTTTTTTTTTTTCTTGTATCTCTCTTTCCACCAAAGATTGGATGACAAAGGGTTTCAGTGTGGAGCATTGGTACCAACCAGCTCATTATTTTACAGACTTCAGTGTCAATGTTATTTGTTGTTTCTGGTGTTATGTTTATTTATTTTGGTTATTTCAAATGTCTTCGAGCGTTAAATGTTTGTTAGAAGCCTTGAAAATGGTCTTCAAACCAACAATCTTGTTGATTATCACAATAACTGGGGGATTGTACTTAATTTTTTGAGATTGGACAATATTTACATAAGAAACTGTTCTTATTCACGTCACAAAGGTCTGAAAATCAGCCACTTTTGTCTGTATAATGGTTAATCAATCACTAATCACAATTAAGCAGATTAATCGCTATTAAAACGATTAATCATGACTAAACTGATTAATCATTTCAGCCCTAGTTTGAACAAAAATGTAAGGTTACCTCTATCTAAGCTGGTTAAATAAAAAACAAAACATGAGTCGTTTTGCACTCCCTGTCCTGAATAATCTTACTTGGGATTTTTCTGGGCGTCTCTTGGCCATTTCTCTGTGCAACTCCAGTCTAGCAGACTACACACATTGCCAGCCAGCATTTATTTGTTTGCAAATGTGATATTTCATTTCTTGAATTCTCCCTGCCAGAGATCCCCAGCCTCATCCTCCCATTGTAAATTCCTGTCTCCAGATAAACATTTGGTCTTTTACCTCCCTCGCCCCCCTTTCTCCCTGCAGACTCTGTGCTCACTCCAGATTCCTATCCTTAGATTATTGGCTTCTCCTCAGGGAGCACAGAGGGAGGGGGAGAGTCAGCTGTGGAGTTTGGCCTCTCAGCTGAATGACATAATTGGCATCCTGAACATTCACTTGACTGGCGAGAAAGAGAGAGAGAGAGAGAGAGAGAGAGAGAGACTCAGACTGGGAAGTTGAGTAATTGCTTTACTGAGGAAATATAATGTAGATCAGACTCCTCTTTTTTTTTTTGCTCATTTCTTTAATAAAAAAACCCTGCTTCTTGCTGCACTGTTATTTTGTTGTAATGAACGGTTGCCACAGAAACCTAAAATTAGTCACGCACATAAAAGAGAAGTTGTTTGCAATATTTCCCCACATGGACTGTGAAGAGCGTTAGAGAGGGGGAAGTCTTCTGCTGAGCTGATGGACTCACACCGAGCGACGGTAGAGGAAGTTGTGGGTCCCTTTTTATAATCTGAATGTCTTTAACAAAACTTGTGGGACGCAGTTTTTTTTTCTTCGTCTTTGAACCTGATAAAAAGTTTTGACCTTTCATGCCCACTGTGAAACATGGCTGAAGTTACGTGCATCAAGCTGAATTTTGTGGGCGATCTAGATCAACAAGTGGAAAAACCACTTGTTGATACAGGTGTAAAAATTGCATCTAATATAACACAGAGAACATCAAACCTTGTGTGAGCAATCTGCTGCCAATACATTCTGGTTTGTTCACTGAAAAAGACGAAAGGAAAAAAGAAATAGGGCTTAGTGATATGTTTGTTTTTTTCACACCAGATCCAATTTTAATAAATGTTTTTTGCTTTCTTTTCCAACTAAAAAAAATAAGGTCAAAGGCCAAAATCATTTTCCAAAAGAGGCATTCTTTGAATTGTACAGTGGAGCATCAAGGCCAGGCTATCACAATTTTTGTTTAATTATGAGAATATATCAGTAGAACAAAGATGCAATTTTACCAGAAGAAAGTCTTAAAATTATGAGAAGAAAAAAATTAAGGAGAAAAAGCTTGGATGATTTTTATGTTTTTTTTTATTATTATTATTTTTGGGTTGGAGTTATAAAATTACTACTTCGTCCTCCTAATTCTACAACTTTACGTTTTGAATAATTTCAGTATTTTCTGTCACTCATTTCAGAAAATGAAAACATATATTCTTTACACATAGTGAAACATTTCAGCTATTTGTTTCTTGCAATTTAGATGATGTATACAGCTAGCCCAAAATTCAGTATCAAGAAATTGGACGATTATGACATTTTCTAAGAAAATTGAGCGGAAGGCAGAAGTGTGGTAGGAAAAGTTTCATTAGCAGCAGAGTGAATTATCAAGCGTCAATGTTTAATGTTCTTCTTCTGTGGCTTTCTGGTCAGCCCTGTAGGACTGAATTCATCCTGCTCCTTTAATATATGAGGCAATAAATGCAAATGAGAAAACAAGTGTGAATGCCCCTTCAGGTCCCTCGGCGAGGATCGGTTTATGACCTTTCACCTATTGACCAGAACAAATACCAACCTTATGCTAGATCTTTGTCCAGACAGATGGAGACACGTAAAGGTCCAACTGTTGCAACGGTCCCTCCTTGTTATCAGACACACGCGCCGTCTCGGCTCTGCAATGAATAAAAGTGGATTCCACAGGATTTATCCACACAATAATCCTCTTTCTTCAAGGAGATTTCGTTTCCTGCGTTAGACTTTTTGACAATTTCACGGATGTTTCTCCACATCCGTGAAATTGTTTCTTTCCCCCTGGGAGACTGGTGAATTTTATTATTTTATTGAAGTTTATTTTCACTGCTAACTATATTTCCAAATAACTTTATAAGTGCACAGAAATTTCAAACGTGTGTATCAGTAATTATTATCGATTTCTTTAGAAATAGACTTTCTCTGTTATAGAGGAGCCACTCTCTGGCCTGCAGACTTATAATAATAATAATAATTATTATTATTAGTAATAATAATAATAACTAATAATCCAATCATTCTGTGATTGGATTAGCAAACCAGTGATAATTGGTGGATTAATATACATCGTCTTTCAGCTAAGTTGAGATTTTAAGATTTTTTTTTAGTTCAAAAATATAAAAAATATCTAAAAAAAAAATACCATGCATTTTATTACAGTATATTACAAGACATGATTGAAATCTATCATGATTTTGGAAGAAGTACAAAAGTAATCAAATTAATAAATAAGATGGTATAAAAACCCCCAAGACCACTGGTCGGTTGCCCTAGCAACACTTATTAATTCATTCATCAATTCCTGGAGTCATTTTTGTTGGCCGGCCTCCTCTGGAAATGTTCATCACTGCTGCATGTTTTCTTCGTTGTGGTTTACTGCCAAAGCCTTAAAAATGGCTTTGTAACCATTTCCAGACTAATGGATGTCAATCATTTTGTTCTTATTATGTAATTTTTTTTTGTTTTCAGATGTATCGTTCTTTCTTAGGTCTTTCAGTTGTCCTATAGGTTTGAACTTTTGTCACATTAGTGAATGAAACCATCGTTTTTGAAAGCAGCTTCTTGTGTTTAATCAGGTTATCGTAATCTGATATAACGTTGCTTGAAACATTTAAGTGTGACAAAAACCCCCAGCTTATAAGAAGGCAAACACTGACTGTATATCATGTTATTGCAATATCAGAAAAAGTGTTTTAAATTGAATGCACTATCATTAAGCATTAGGATACAGTCATTGGGATGAATTTAAATCTTAAGGTTTAGCAAATGTTCTGTTTACTTTTGGTCTTTGTGGAGTATTTATTTTACAAGCTGTTAATTTTTTGTCTTTATTTTGTATTAATAAATAACTTTGTAGACTGCTTTCAATAATTGTAGAGCGAGGTAAATACCAGATTGTTAATACATTAATCCCTGGACAGTGGGTGTACTTTCTTTTGACCTTGACCCTAATTGCCTGAAAAAATTGTCTGATTGGTAATGAAGTAATAGTCGGCAACCAGCTTTATTCACTAACTGCGACCTTTATAGTAAAAGCTAAAAACAGATGGACACTAAAAGCATAAATGAAAACATACACACTCTGGCCAAACAACTCGAAATGGCAAGACATTTCTAGAATCGCCTCGTCGTTCCCGCCTCTCAACACGCTGTCATCACATCTCTACCTTCAGACTTCACGTGTGCAGCTGCTCCCTTCTCGTCTTTGTATGCCTTTATTTCCCCATTGTACTCTGCTGTGTTGTTTTTTTCTCTCCACCAAGTGGTGAAACCAGTTTGTTTGGCATGCGCCTTTTCCTCGATACTGTGCTTTGTTGGCAGTCTGTCCTCCAGTAGGTGTTGCTGGATTCTAGCTAGGAGTATCTGCAGTGTGGGTGATGTTTGACAAACTGTTCCCATTAAAGAGCAAACGCTGCTTTCGCTTAAAGTCCTGGTATGTGAGTTAATGTGTAAATGGTAAGATGATGATGATGTTGTGGTTAATCTGAGTTGTAATGGTGGCTGGCAAACGGGAAGACAAAATAAAGGTCACTGAACTGTGGACAGGAGTTGTGTTCATTCTAGGTTGCCTAATTGTGTTGTGATACCATCATGTTGATGTTGTGATGTGGCACTTTATCACATTGTTTTTATGGGCAACATGTCATAGCTCCACGCTAATTACTAAACGCCCCAGAGAATGAATGACTCTGCAGTCTTAACCATTTTTCCTGCCATTTGTTGGCTTGAATAGTAATGTACATCTACTAGGGCTGCCAACCTTAACACAAGTGATTTATGTAAAATCGCATTACCGTATTTTTACCGTATAAGTCGCTACTTTTTTCCCCACGTTGTGAACCATGCGGCTCACAGCCCGGTGTGGCTTTTCTGTGGATTTTTCTTCAACCACCAGGGGGCTCTTTAGCAGGAAGTGAATCATTGGAAGTCAAAATTGGAAATCAAAGAAGAAAGTGCTGATTTTCATTTAGAACAAGCACATGCTAGCAGCAGGCACGATGGAGAAATTTCTTCAAACTCATACCCCCTCATCATGGAAACAACAGGAAGAAGTTCATATGATGACACTTTTAAGTTGAAGGATATCGATCTGGCAGGACAGGAGGGAAATAGAGCTGCTGCACGTAAGCCATGGTTCGGCGATGGAGACGAGAGCGGCGGAGATACCAGCGGTTTATAGCCCGTTGCGGCTTATATATGTACGTTTCCAGTTTAAAAAAAAAAAAAAACTTTGTAGATGTGGCTTATAGTAAGGTGCGCTCTATACTCTGGAAAATGCGGTAGTCACATTTCCCATTTTGATCTAAAAGCCTCCCTCCCACATAGGGACACCTGGTCCCTAACCCGCGCTAACATGGTCTTGTACTGCGGTCAGCAACGCAGAGACGCAAATGTGAGTGAAAAGACGAACGAGGGTCGTCAAACTGGTGTGTTAATCGGCAAATTTCACTTTAAAAAACACAAAGTTTGGATAAAACCAAGGTCGTCTGAACACACTGCAGTGATGAATTATCCTTCCAACCAAGCATAACTAGTTTCTAGTTGAAATCATCAAATTGATGTTTGAAACAAAATGATTTCTTTTTAACCTTCCTGAAACGAAACCCTGGAAAACAGAGAATCTTCAGGGATGCTTTGCTTGAGAGAAGAAGACATTTTCTTCAACACACATACTTACATTTCAAGCTTATAAAGTTAAGTACAGTAATTAATTGTGATTAATCAAAGCTTTAGTGTGTGCTTGATCTGATTACAGTTTTTTTAATTGATTGACAGAACAAATATCTATTAAAGCAGCTCTCATTGAGTTGAGTGAGTTTAGTCCCTGTACTGTTGGTGCAGAGCGAGTTGACGGTGGGAGCGGTGACCCACAGACCACCCCGGGGCTCTCCGGTGGTGAACTGTTAGTTGACCCAGCTTTCCTCACTAGAGTCCCAGTGTATCTGGTTTTCTGCCAGCCCCGGATCACAGTGGCTCGCCTGCTCACGTGGCATCCAGTCAATAGGCTGCTGCAGGATGTTTTTTCTGTTTTTTTTTTTTTTTCTTTTACACGGCAGTGATATCAGATTTGTTCTAGAGGCTGCAGCGGTTCTCTGAAGAAGCTCAGACAAGATTAGTCATTTCCTGGGGTTTAATTATCCCAGCCCAGGTGCCACTGCGGTGAAATTCTACTGAAATATGGAAGAAGGGATGAAAGCGTATAGGGCTGTTGTAAACGAATATTTTAGTAATCGAGTAATCTATCGATTATTCTTACGATTAATCGAGTAATCGGATAAAAAAAAATTATAAAATGAAATATTGGTAAATCTGGCATAATACCGGTGTTACTATCAGATATCAATATCAGTCCAATTTTTCATATTTGAGCATCCCTAACAGTTGCTTTTTTGTAGTTTAGAAAACTAACCTGTAACAATAATAGCTCACTTTCTAAGTTAACCAGAAGAAAAGTTATAGAAAAATCTGAAATTCTATTGAATTTAATAACAAAGAGGAGGGCTCACAAATATGCTTATAAAAATGTCTACAATCCAGCTTTTAGTTTATGTATTCATCTTCAGTGAGTTTAATAGATTAATTAAACTCACCTTGCCACCTAACCTGTCACGCTTTGGGTTTGAAAATACAGGAAATGCCGCCTGGAGTGGGAGGAGAGGGCGAATGAACGAACGTAAGATGGGGTGGAGGGGAGGAAATAGACCAGCGGACTGACAACCGTTAGACCGGGGGACGAACACGGGGGAAGCAATACGGGATATTTACGACACCTTCACTGGTCACACTCAGAAACTCATCTACCAGCCATGTACGATGCGCTCCGCCACCCGTTTCTTCAGACCGGGATATGAAATTTATTGTGCGGTTCGTCGGTAAAGCTACATTTACACGGTAAGCATCAGCTACTCAGCCGCCCGCCCTGTTCAGGCTATCCGCTCACCTCAGCGCTCTTCCCGCCGTTCGCTTTCAACCAGCAGCCCCGGAGGAGAAATGCTGCCGTACTCCAGGCATTCCCCCAGTCATTTTAAGGATGCTTATTGGTTCCCCAAAAACGATAAAAAGTCGGGCATTATCATCAATCAATAAAATCCCCACGGGCCAATCTTGAAGATTGGACTTTATGCCGCTGAGACTTAGCTTTTGTCAACAACTCAGAGGCGGAAGTGAGAGCTCCGCGCAACGCAAATGAAGTCCCGGCCGGAACACGGTGCGCTAACTAATAAAACATAAATTAACGAAGCTTCGAGGCAGGTAAATTTTCCTCGAGGAATTTTAGTAATCGAGGTACTCGAATCATTCGAGGAATCGTTTCAGCCCTAAAAGCGTAATTTGTTTACAAATGATGAAAGAATGGCTCTACATTTTATGCTTACCCCTAGAAAAAGAAAAGTAGAATGAATTGGATCTGTCTGCATTTATGCTTTGGATGTTTAAGTGGAAACATTGATTGTACACTCACTGCTTGGCAATTGCATCCACTTTCAGTCTACTTTTGGTGCAAATGCTATATTTAAAACTAACTTACTAACTTAAAAAAAACAAAACAAACAAACAGAGTATTAGATTACCTTTCTCCATTTCCACAGGTTTTGTTTATATCTCCAGAAGCCACGTTTAAACCTTCGGCTGCGCTCCGTTATTGCCTAATTGTTTGATTTTGCTTCAAGAAGATATTCATCATTATCAGTAACAGTAGCTTGCCGCTCCTGGTGGCTCAATTGGCGAAAGTCCACTGTTAACAATGAAGGAGGATTTTCTTTCTGTGGTATCTGTGGCTGAGACAGAGGAGCAGTGTGGAAGTTAATCCCTTAATCTTCTTCTTAGCACAGTTTGGTAACTAGAGAGCTAAGTACAACCGGTGCAGCCCGGTCGCTGCCAAACTGAGCTCGCCTCTTGCGAAGATGCGCCGCAAATCAATACTCTGTCAAAAATGGAAAAACGTATCAGCTCTGTGCTTTTTCTCATGCCTGTGTTGGGTTCCTTTTTTAAATGTTTTATGATGAATTAATCCTCCAAGCCAACATTACTTTGGTAATTAATAACAGTGTTAGTTTATTGTTTTGGCTCAGATTATTGGGGGAAAAAAATAATGTGGCAATTATTTATTTTTTAAATATTATATTAGATATTGAAATTTTCTTGTTAAATTAAACATTTTCTTTGGCACACTCATTCCTTGCTAAAATATTCTAAGCTTTTTTTCCCCAATCACATTATTTTGTCCTAAACATGATCTTATTCAATGAATATTGACTGAATTTACTTGAAAAAACATAAAATATTTCTGCTAACACACACGATGCAGTTATGTTAAAAAGTATCGGTATCGGTCCGATAACTAGAACTGGGCCAATATTAATGTTTGTTTCCATTTTGTTCAGTTTTATGTTGATCATGCAGTATTTGTTTGGTCATGTGACATTAATGCAGCATAATATCGGTAAATAACAGTTTTTGACCATAACGGCAATATTAATATTGGAAATATCAAAACAAAGTTTCATTTTGGTATATATTATATTATATTACATTACATTACATTACATTACATTATATTATATTATGCTTTCTTTCACTTGTTTGAATGAAAGATTTGATGCTGACCCAGTTAAAAACTCGACTCATTAACTTGTCAGTTTGAATTTTTCTCCACAAATAATCTATGAAGATTTCAGTCCACACAGCATAATAATCTCATGTAAGCAGATATTGTCTTAAAATATCTGAGACTTATCAGACTTGCATTGTACAGTCTAGAGATTTAACATCGCCCGGTTTCTGATCCGTGATGCCTCCGCTCCGTTTCCGAACACACGGTGCTTTTTCTTTTGGCATCAGCACCACGTTGGATGGAGTCCCTGCTGGAAAACCGCAGTACTTGAGAAAGTCGGACCTGGACTGGATTCTTCTAATCACCATGCTTGTCCTAATTTGTCTTCCTTTAAGTTTGAGTTTTGTAGCAAGCATCCATCAAAGCACCAGTGTTGCCAAGTCCTTACAACACACCGGAGGGCATTTAAAGAAGGAAATTAAAGAAAAAAAGAGACTGCAATAGTCTGAAGGAGACGTGAGAAAACAGGCTCTTGTTCTCAGCTTGGCTCTCCATTTGTCCCTGTTAGTTGAAAGCTATTGTATGTTGTCGGTGTTGCAAACCCCTGTGGACTTGCTTCATACAGGAAAGAGTACTTGTCCAATCAATAATTTAAAACAAAGAGACTCTTATCTGGTTTCCAAACCTTACAACGAGGAGGACGTAGCAGGAACTATTCAGCAAAATCCATTTTGTGTTTCCCAGCGAGAAAAACCCCAAAACAAACAACACATGGCAGATAACTGAACTTCCTTTTTATTTCCCATCCATCAAAATGCAGTCTGAAAAGGAAAAATGTAGGAATGCACCTATAAATCTGCACCAATTTCCTTAATCTGGAGAGACTGGCGATTGGCGGAAGCTTGCTTGAGAAACCGATCTTATCCACCGATCTGATCTACTGTGGGAGAGCGCGGAGCCACAGGCACGTCCAACAGGTCACGTCTCCACGTGCAGTTAACAATAGTCACTCCACTGCTGCCGACTGGGTGTCTTTGTTGCTATATTTAGCAACTTTTCAGGGAAAAAAATTTGCATTGGCCAAATCTGGAATCAGCAGATTGGGTCAGAAAACTGCAATCGGTGCACCCCTTCAAAAATCACTTACTTTGAGGTGATTTTGACAGTAACAGCTGGTAGACACTGAACTTTTTGTATAAAAAGAGAATAACTAACACAATACACAATATTTCCAAAAGTTTTAATTGATCCCCCAAATCATAGAATCCAGGTGTTGGATGGTAAACAGTGGCCAAGAGAAGTTTTAGGAGATGAGTTTTACCTGAAACTCTGATGTCAATCTCTGAAAAAAAAAAAAAAAAGAAGAACTCCAACTTGATTCCTGGGATTGTATAAAGAAATTAGGTTTTTTCAATTTAAGCTTTGTTTTATTTTATTACCTCTAACATTTACACCTGTCTTTGTTTTTCTGTTTTCTTTTTCTAGTCCTCTGTGCAAAAAACCTGGCAAAGAAAGACTTCTTTCGTAAGTAAAGACTTTGTGTTGCTTTTTTTTTTAAGTCCCATTCGTTTGCTGGTTCTTCAGAGGGGACATGTTACCTGGGAGGTGAACTTGTTTCTTTGTAAGTCATTAAAGATTTTAATGAGGTGGTAAAACTATAAATGGAGGCAAATACTAATAAAAATTTGAACTCTGATCGAAGGAGTGCATCAAAATAAGATATAAGAAAAATACATAGCCTCCTGGGTATTGTCAACAATTGTATTTTGATTATTGGAAATTTTCAGAAAGACATTTTGTATAAGTGATTGTTGTATTAATGTGGATTAAAGTTTTTTTTTCATTGCTAAGGCAATTTTTTTTAAATTTTAAGAGTCACCCAGATCACGAATTTGCCTGAAAACCAAAACCGTACACACAGAACTGAATATGTACATATTTTTTAGTATCTAAAATGCAAAACGTACTTGCGCACAGAGGCTCATCGAGCCTTTCTTCTCCTCCTAAGCTACTTAAGCACTCATGCATCATCAAACAATCCAAGAGAATCATATTTCAAGCTAAACAGGTTATTCATTTCCACACATGGTAGTATTTTCAGTACCCGTGTTTGCTGTGGAAATGTTTCATACATCCAAAAAAGAAAAAAAAATGCATGTGAGAACACGCTCTTCTAAAACCAGAGTGTTTGAATTATCTTCTCAAATACTTCAGTTCTCTGGCTTGGTCAAAACTGAAACTAGAAACCTTTTACTGCAAATCAGGCATAGTTCTCCACAATTATTGGTAATTATTGGTAACAGATGTGTATAAATTACAAATAAATTAAGCTTTTATTGCAGTAGCATAGTGTGCACACTCAAATTTAAAAGAAAAAAGGCATTTTTAATTTTAGTGTGGTTATTCGATGCTGAGGAAAAAAATCCTGTCACAAGAAATGATTGTTTTGAACAAATCAACTAGAGCCACAATTAGTCCCGTCACAATAACAAATTATTCTGCACAGTAAATTGTCCCAGAAGTTATTATGATAAACAATAATATTGTCATTTTGAGTCTGTTTTCAACTAAGATAATAATTGTAATTATTATGGGATAATAATATGGAAGGTTTCCCCCAAAGCCTGGTGGTTGGGCACTAGGTCAGTCATTCATCCAGCAGCCCGTCGTGTTTTTGAGTTAAAAAATATTTAAAGTTGACAGGAAATTTGTAAATATCACTTGATAATTATGTGCTATTGGAAGTTTAATCCCTGAACACCAATTATAAAGTCTTAAAAAATGCAAACATTTAAAAAGAAAACCTAAATAAATAAGCAACGCTTAACCTGGTGGAGGCCCAAGTAAAGCCTGGTGGCCCGCCAGGCTCATAATACACTGGGGGGAAACCATGATGTGATTACACCCACTGAGAGTTAAAACAAACTTTAATTTCTAAGGAACATTCAACACTGGGACCGCAAAACATTTTAATAACCCCAAATAAAACAAAACCAAACAAACACTGATTATAATGGATTATGAAGTCTCTGTGACCAAAATCGCATTTTGAAAAATAATAGTCACTCAGCTTTGACAGGGAAAACGGGCAAAAGTGGCAGGTAGTTCAGACTAACTACTTTGTACTGGGTGTCAAATGATTGCAGCTTTTCTCAAAATGTCGACTTTTCAATCACATTAAACCGGAGTATCTCTTTGACGATTGATGTCCAAATGGAAATTATTGCTCTCATTTTAATTTATCATGCAATAAATTGATGTATTGTTTATTGCGACAGGCTTAGCCACAGTAACCTCTTCTACCCATGTGGGCGATATGGCTTAAATGTAAAATCCCAGATTTCTTTCATACCAATTTCAATAGCCAATTTTAAATCCATTTTTTCCTCCTTTTCTTTTCTTAAAATGAATTTACAAATGAAAGAAAATATTTTCAAAAACGTTTCATCCTTTCTGGGAGTTGACCTGAATTCAAAGTCCAAATAAATACACACTGTAAAACATTGCTTGTAAAACAAGATAGTAGGCCCTGTGCAGGCTGACATCACTCTGAACTATAAATAACCGTGGAGGGCATTGGTGGGGAAAAAATATAGATTTTACAATCACTAAATCTATATAAACAGCAAATTCGATTAAAATCAGTAAAATCAATTTGTTGCCCATCCCTACTTCTTCCTATAATCTAAATATATATTCAGTTTTAGATTTACTTTTCACTTTTTCTCCTACTTTTTAGCTCAACCCAGAGAATTAGGAACGTTTACTTATCCATCTATGACTTCCTGTTTCCCTGGGTTGTAAAACACATGATTTCTGTTAGCTGCTCTTCAAAATGGATAAGACGATAATCTAGATCATGTTATCCAACTAAAGCAGTTTGTCTTTATAGGAAAGGAAAGGACACCAAGAAAAGAGCTGATACCCATATCTACCATCAGATCAATGACATTTAAAACAATTGGAGCAATTAGAAACTGGGCTCTACAAGGATACAACTTCTTACATCAAAAACTAAACAGATAATGAACCATATCAATGTTTATCCTTGTGATGTTTATTTTTTTATGGCCGAACCAGGCAGACTCAGTGATATATCTGAGTGTTTTATTGCAGCTCATGTTTGTTTCCTTCTTCAAAGATGATCCAACCTTTGGTTTTGATTCGCTTGCTAATCAAAACCATTTCATTCTGCTCTGTTGACCTTTGCAGGGTTGCCAGATCCTTTTGCTAAAGTGGTAGTGGACGGTTCTGGACAATGCCACTCGACAGATACTGTGAGGAATACTCTTGATCCAAAGTGGAATCAACATTATGATCTGTAAGTACCATGACACACTACAGTTTGGCTGCTATGTATAAACATTTCCTGAATTTATGTCATTTTTTGTTGTATTTTTTCTCGTTCACTTCGTTGCTCGTCAGTATTGACATAATATTAAGCATTGTCAGAGTTTAAAAACTGAACTGCACCCGGCACAGATTTGTTCTGACTGAAAAATGTGTAGAGAAAAATGGCTGCAGTTGGTTTTTCTCTCTCTGCAGCACAAAAAAATAATCAATGAATACAGTGAAATGGTCCAGGTTATGAAGCAGTAAATAGAGACCAATTAAGTTGATAATATCTTTATAAAGCAGACTATATAATGATATATATGTACTAAACAATAGGTTTTTTGTTTTATAGATCTGACTTAAAGCTGTGTTTTTATAAATTAAGAAATCATTCATTCACTCATTCTAACTAAGCAAGAAGAACGGTCTCCGTTACACGGCTCAGAAATTAAACCGTTCACTTTAATTTCAAAACAAAGTCAAAATGATCATGGAAAGGATGTTTTAAACTGTCTTCAGCATCTTATATTGGTGATTATTGCAGCTAGCATTAATAAACTGGAATTTCTGCATGCATTCCCTAGAAGGACAGTTCTTGACTGTAAGATTTCTAAAAGCCAATGTATCAAATAAATAAAAACGGTTACGTTTCTGCAGTACGTTCAGCCTCCCTGCAATCTGCTTAAGTCTGACTAATATTAAATCCAAAACTTAAAATACTTCATGCATACTGTGTAAGAGGTCATGTGTCGGTCAACAAACCAAAGTGGTATCAGATGGTTTGTCTCTGAATAAATTTAGCTCACTGGTTTATCCTCGTTGTTTTCGCCTTCCTGTGACCAACGTCCTGAGAATGAAGAGTCGGATGCTTTCTCTCTGCGTGTTATAGAAACACCCTTCTATAAACGGTTTTACGTGGCAAAAGAACATCTTGGAGAGTAACATTTCAGACATTCCACACCTCTGATCTGGCATATTGTATTCTCAAGAGAAACTAACCTGAACATGTGTATATGATTTGTTTTAACTCAGAAACAGATTCCACCCAGTTTTGATGTAGATTAGATTGAGAAATTGTTTGGCTTTAGACATTTTCAACGTCGACTTTTCTGTTGATGACATATTAGAAATGAAAGACCACCTAAAGAGGTTCCTGTGTAATCTTGAAAAGTTTGTAAAAGTAAGAATTAGTTTTTTATCACATCCCAGGTGTTGATAAGTATGGAAACACATGGGAGTGGATGGAATATGTACTCTTAGTCTCAAAAGGTCAAAAGCCTCATAATACTTAATAAATGCAGAAATATTCACATTTGTTCATGTTAAACCAGCATTATTTTACTTAAATCTGCTGGTTTCAATTTTTGCAAAAGAAATACAGGCATCACAGTTCATAAACTAGCATAGAGAATGTAATTTAGTCTAGTGTACTCCATATCTTATGCATTTTTATGTTGAAATTGACCCATTCCACACTACTAAAATTAAAAATATGTTATGCTAAAATGTTTTTAGAATATTATGCTAAAAATATGCATGAAATTCCTCCTCGAAAAAAAGAAAAAAGAAAGAGAGAGAATATGATGAGATAGCACTGTTCCTGTGCTGGAGAAAATGCTATGTGTGAATATGTAAATTAGCCACACGCTAATGACCTTACATTAATTGTGCAAGATGTTGCTCGGTTGTTTTAAAAGTTTTTTTTTCCTTTAAAGCACATACTTTCATTTTCAGATTCTTCATTTAGCCTCTGATCTCCACCGTCTTTACATAATTACCCTCCCCCTCCTGCCCCCCCCGCTCCCTTGCCGACCCCCAGCCCACGCCTCTTGGCTCCCCACCCTCTCGTTTTCCCCACAAAGCGACCCTTGGCCTCTTCCTCTGGTTCAGGAAATGGCTAACATGCCACAGAAAGCAGATGGAAGTGTGGGCTTGGCAGATTGCCTTCTCACCACACCCCCATCAGCAACCTCCAACTTTTGGGGGTGGAATCTTTTTCCACATTCGACAGATACTGGATGCCTTTGCTGTATTATAGATACTCTGCAAAAATATATTTACAGTATGTCTTGTTTTTAGTGTCTTTAAAAAAAAACAACCAAAAAATAAAAACATCCACTGGAGCTCTGTGAAGTAATATCATGAGTGAAACATTATTCAAAATCAAGTGAAGTTTATTTCTTTAGAACGTTTCAGAATTAAGGCAGTTCAAAGTGCTTTACACCATGAAAACATAATCCAGTGACCAATCATGCAACAAGCAATAAACATTACATTTTATCAAATGCCTTGATGAAAACCATCAAGCAAATAAACATCAAATATATTGATCAATGTTACAGTTATTATTAGTCTAAGGCAACTCTAAATGGTTTGGGTTTTAGTCTTAATTGAAAAGAAGTCAGTGTTTCCACATCTTTGCAGTTTTCTTGAAGTTTGTTCCAGATTTATGATGCGTAGAAACTAATTAATCCTCTCTTTTTACTTGATGTTTAGTCAAATATGGATTTAATCAGATAAGTTTCAGAAGACTGTGACATTTGGAGGACACTTTAGTCTATGTTCACACAGTGGGTCTTGATGTTCAGCTCCAATGTTTTATCTTATTTTTTTTATGTTATTTGGTTAAATCTATTTTTTTTTTCGCGTCCACTCATACTACAAATTAAATGTGACCATAATCAGACTTCGCACAGCAGCTCACTGTTTACAGAAGTAGCAGTGGATGCCGTTTCCTCTGGATCGATCTCTTAAGAGTTGTTTGGAATTGACAAACCTGTTTGCGACTTGTAATGCAGGTTGACAGGAGGGAGAATGTTGACACAGAGCAAACAGTGAGCTCAGTGTTTGGAATAGGGAATAGCTTTGGCTGTGTGATCTGGAATTGTTATACTTACAGGAATTTGTGTTGCTTAACGTGTGTGTGTGAGTGTGAGTGTGTGTGTGTCCTGTCAGACCGTCGGTTAATGAAACCACACTAAGAGGCACACGCGGGGTCAGTGCGACCCCGCCGTATCGTGCACAGAGGAAAAAAACTGGTGGGGTCCAAGTGACCCAATCTCTCAAGACCAGGGGAGGAATAATAAATCCAAGAGAAAAATGCTGGCTGTTCATGTAGGCGTCAGTTTAAGTTTTTTACAAAGAGGCTGACACATTTCTGCAGAAAGTGCCACGTTATAAAAGTATATAGAGCAAAAATTGTTAGTTGTTGGATGTGTGGTGTAGTTTATGACTTTGTATTTTTGTGTTTTTATGATGTAAAGCACTTTAAACTGCCTTGTTGCTGAAATGTGGGATACAAATAAACTTGATTGATTGAAAAATGTTTCCTGGCATACTCCCGATTTCAAAAGATAATTTCAGATTAGATCCAATCATGCATATATATATATATATATATATATATATATATATATATATATATATATATATATATATATATATATATATATATATATATATATATATATATATATATATATATATATACACACACACATATTGTTTAACTACTTTAGAGTTTCTTTTCACTTTTTAATGTGCGTGTTTTTCTCTGTTATGCGGAAAACCCCTCTCCCTCAGACTGACTTTTAGGGTAATCTAGAGTTCGCATCCTGTTAGACTGTAATTACATCCATGTCAGCAGGAGTGTGAATGTGCATCTGACTGTAGTGTGAAGTGTGTGTTTACTGCGAGAGCTGTCTAGGCCTCAGACAGTGGTAGAGCACATCGCAGGGACTTCCTCTGTTCTTCAACCGCGACGAGACAGACAGGCCTCGGCTCTGCAAGCTCTGCGCGCAAATGAGTAAAATCTTTAAACTCAGCAGGAAGAGGTTTAACACAGATTTAGGGCTTTGTTTTTGTCAGTGCTTTGTGTGTGTGTGTGTGTGTGTGTATATATATATATATATATATATATATATATATATATATATATATATATATATATATATATATATATATATATATATATATATAAAGCACTGACGAAATTGTAAAATTGCATGGTTTTATTTTGACGTGAACTGGTCAAATTTGTCTTGGTTTGTATTCAGATGAGTACAAATACCGTTTTTGTAGTTTCTGCATGCAAATTAGGCATCAAATTGACTTTTTGACGCCTTTTCTGTCTCGTAGCTACATCGGGAAGTCGGACTCCATTACGATCAGCGTCTGGAACCACAAGAAGATCCACAAAAAGCAGGGCGCGGGATTCCTCGGCTGCGTCCGGCTCCTGTCCAACGCCATCAACAGACTCAAAGACACGGGCTGTAAGTACCTGTTTGTATTTCGGTCTGCGTTTTGTGTCACTGAGCATTCGCTGAAATTAGGTCAATGGTGTCTGCTCTCTTTGTATCCTTTCTGCACGCCTGGCATGGCCTCTATTCTAAAAGGCTTGTCAGACCTGTTGGAAAGTTGGTTGGAGGCTCCTTGGAGTAAAAGCAAATAAATGATTAAGCAGCAATCATGTGGTTGGGTGAGCTATTTTAAACATTGTTTCTAAATCCCACCTTTTACTCATCGCAAGAAGGCGAACCTGTTGGTTAGACCAAGTGTCTGCAAGAAAGCAGACAAAGTTATCTAGTGATTTTTAGCAATAATAATCGACTCTCAGAGCTTCTTCAAGCTGCGTTTTCTGTGTCAGATGTTGCGTACAAGTAATTTCAAAGCAATGCACTGTGATTAAATCAACCACCCAGTCAAATAAAGTGCTGGGTATTCCACACATTTGTTTTGTTCGTGAGCAGTGGCGCCCCCCAATGGGTGGCCCAGGGGGGCCAATGCCCCACCTAGTGTTCAGGTCATAGAAAGGAATTCAGAGTCTTCAGTCAAGAATTAAATGTAAAACCAAATAAATAAATAAATGTATATAAAAATTTTAATTCATTCAAAAATAATAAGAATTGTTTTTAAAGCTGTGACCTCCTAACATTTTTACTGACCTGGTTTTCCTCTCCTAGGAAAATTTTCCCAGTGTGCAACAGTCTGAGAGTACAAAGAGGAGTCTTTTCAGCTAGCTGCTTTTCTTATTTTAACAACTTAAACTGAAACAACAACAACAATAATAATAATAATAATAATAATAAAAGCTGATTTAGTGTAATTAAATCCTTTCCTGTAATTGCTTGAAAATTATTCTAGTTATTGTCCTTTTAATCTGAACTACCTCGCTGGATTATTGCATTGAAGACGGTGTTGACAGTGTGAGTTTTTCTTATTCTGTTCAAGTTTAGTTCTCAGCTTATTAATTTTACCATCCCTTATAACAAAAAAAAAAAAAAAAAAGAAAAGAAAGGAAACTCAGCAGCATAGCTGTTGCCCAAGGTTTTTCCTGTGAGACAGTTCAGGCTCCAGACAGGCCATCATAGCAGAAGTTATACTTTATCTCAACCACAGGAAGTGGACAAGGAGACGTGCTCGATGACGGGACTTGGCCCGCACGTTTATCCCTTTGTCCTTGTCCTATGTGCTGCAGACAAATGAATCTGTGGCCTCGACACACACACAAAAAAAACCCATATAATAAGACATTACTGGAATTGCTTTGGTTGTCAAAACCCATTATTCACACGTTATGCATTGTCATCTGATGCAAACTCACACAGTAACTCCCTTCTTTCTTTTTTTTTCTCTCTTACCAAAGTGTAAAAACTTTGCACAGTTGGCAAAAACTGAGTTTAGCCTTTTTTGCTCCCTCAGTTATAAACCTGCAAATTCACCAACTTGCACATGTTCCAAAACGTTCATCTTGTGTAGCGATGTAAATATGCTAAATAAAGCTACTGTCAAAAAGAGAGAGAAAAAAAGGCACATGGCTCATTTGGCTCATCTACACAGGGGTCCACATTTCCAATTGCTCAGTTTAGTCTGCAGCGGCAGAAAGTTTTCGGAGCTCCGGCGATTCGGTTCGGGGAATGCTTGTGGTTAAAGGTCTGTACATTTTCTCTGTTTTCCCTCCTCTCTAATTTCAGAAAGAAATCTCATTACCGCTCCTGCCATGTAAGGCTCAGACCATCCCTGTTTAGTCTAGACACATATCCGGAGCAGATGTATTTGTGCACACATAAACACACCAACATACACTCCAACACAAACACACACACACACACACACAGAAACTATAGGAATGTTTGGGATTTCTATGTAGATAAAAACAGCCTTTTCCAAGCATATTAAATTTTTGTGGCCAACCGACTACATAATAAGTCAGATCACTTTGGTTTTACTGTTGGATTTTATAGAACATTTTATTTTCTTTCCCTCACTCTCACTTTCCACGCTGACCCCACTCACACGCCGTCTTGTGTCCACTTTTGTCCTCCTCATTTGGTGACAGTCAGGAAACCCACTGGATTTTAAGTGGGCACTTGTGATATTATGGCTCATGGTTTTGTGCACTTTTGGATTTTGACATTACAACCTTTCTATAGTCAGAAGGGCTCAGTATATAAGCATATACTCAAAGTAAAATGTTGGTACTTGAAGCAATTTGAATGCAGAGTAAGAATAACTTTTATACTCGGAGAGGTTATGTTTCATGAAGGGTGTGCAATATGAAATCGTCTTCTCTGATCATCAGTTCAAGTTTTGTTGTCGCAAATCTTGGATAAATGTTTTAAAAATGTAGAAAACAAAGTGGAAGTGATCAAATGCAGACCAGAATCCTTAAATGGTGAAATGGCTGATTGGGAGACTTGAGTCCAGATACCAACTTCAGCATTGCTTACAAATCATTCCTCACAGCCAGGTCAAGGATTTTTGGTCTTGGAGATTCGTTCATGACAATAAAACTAAATGTTTGGTTCCAAATTACTTTCATGTGCTGCAGGGACAAATGTCAGCCTCCTGCAGGAGCAGCACCTGTTTATTACAGTCAATCTACACAGAAATGCAGTTCAAAGTGCCTCACACACACACACACACACACACACACACACACACACACACACACACACACACACACACACACACACACACACACACACACACACACACACACACACAAGAAATACATTAATCAACTATGAAACAAGCAATAAACATTACATTTTGTCAAATGCCATCATCAAAGCAAATTAAAGAAATATCCATCAAATATTCTGATCAATGTTCCAGTTACTAGAACTCTAAACAGGTGGGTTTTAGCCTCAATTTAAACAAGTTCATATTCCAGCGGTTTTGCATTTTTCTGGAAGTTTGTTCAAAATGTCGCACACAAATAAAATCGATATTTTATTTTATTTTTTTTCAGTGTCCGTTGAAAACTCTTGGCAAAAATGTAAAAGAGGGTCTGAATATGTGTCGGTCTGGTTTTTGCAGATCAGAGACTGGACCTGAACAGGCTGGGCCCCAATGATAACGACACCGTGAGAGGACAGATAGTAGGTAAGGGCTGCTCCGATTCAGTGGCATGTGCTTGAAGTCGCTTCGTATTTCAAGGTCAGATTGTGGGTCTTAAAGCAAATCTGCAGCGATGACGGTCCTACCTGGTTGAAAAGCAGGGCTGCCTGGTAGAGATTCACCAACCAGGCTTTCACTTTCTTATTTTGATTTTAGCTTTTATTTGTTGATTTTATTTTAGTAATTATTGTCAGTTAAAAAAGTGTTACTTAATGGATCCAACTGAACTCTTATGCAGAACCTTTTCAGAAATGCCATCTGGCTTCTGGAGAAACTTTTGCACATAAGAGTCGTAGATCATTAAAAGTCAGTTTTATAACTAAAATTTTATTCATTGGCTTCTAGTTCAAGTCAAGCAGAACGCTTAGCTTTTCTGTGCAAAGTTATGTCTAATTTAGTTATTTAAAATTGTTTTATATTTGTTTTGTTGCTCATATTTAGCTGATTAGATTTTTTTGTTCTTTGAGCAGCACTTTTTCCACCTATTTTATTTTTAATTTGGTTAAAGAAAAGTTTTAAATTGATGTAGGAAAATCATGAATTATAACCATATCCTTATTTCTGCACATGTCTTAACTTTTTTCAGACTTTTATGAAATTCAAAACAAAGTTCATGAAAAAACATGTTTTGTTTGGTGCCTAAAATTAAAGTTTTTTTTTTTGTTTTTGTTTGTTTTTTTTAGTTTTGATGCATGTAATAAAAAGTAGGGCAGTCAGACAGCTTTTCTACCTAAACTCACCATTTATTTTTCTGAAACAAATTCAATTACAGCTTAAATGACAAAAATAAAAGAAATGTGTAGATCTAAGGATGTATTCAGATTTTCCCAGTATTTCAACAGCTGATAACTGTTCAGTCGCACATCATCATGCTGAGAAGAGTTCACACACATTATATGGTATTAATATCATTATTTGAGCCTTGTGGTCTGTAAATATCACTAATTAACTGTCCTCTTTCATTTTGCACAAAAACCAGTGAGTCTTCAGTCCAGAGATCGCATCGGATCCGGGGGACCAGTGGTCGACTGCAGCCGCCTGTTTGACAACGATTTGCCTGACGGGTCAGCATTTCGTTTTTTTCATGAACATTTAACTATAATCTGAGTTTTTAAATGTCAGTATCTGTGTGTGTTGGTAAAAATAAAACTTTGAAGATGAAGTGCTTATGCAATTTACCGGTTTCTTTGAATTCAACAGCTGGGAAGAAAGGAGGACAGCATCTGGGAGGATACAGTACCTGAACCACATCACCCGCACCACGCAGTGGGAGAGACCCACCAGGTACCAGTATGCCGTGCGAACGGCACAAAACAAAATGATGTAGTGCATATTATAATAACGGCTTAGTTAATGTGGTACAGAGATGCTAGTTGTACTTTCTCCTACTTCCCTTCTTAAAAAAAACAAAACACAACACTTCCACTTAAGCGCACAACAATAACAGTCTGCTGGTAATGAGTGCTGTCAGTTTCCTCCAGCAGGGCTTCATGCGTGCACACACTCACACAAAGACAAAGCAGGCGTGCACGTGCACAGCTAGATAAACCTAGCCAGTCAGCCCGACAGCCTGGCTTCACTTGCTGCGAGAACGACTGTCGCCTTCCTCCCTGGCGCATATCAGCGGAGCCATTAGGGGAGTAAACAAATAAACCTCTGCACCTTCTCACCCAGTTTTACCACGCATCAGTAGTCGGCTCCGAGCGGCAACGCTCAGAGTTCTGAGAGAAAGAGAGGAAATGGTGAGAAATGGGGCCAAAGGGGTGCGATGAGGGAAATTACAGGTGGTGAGCAGGTGGAGGGGGGGTGAAAAAAATTTTGTTGTTGGATCTTTAAAATGTTTGATGGAGAGATTTGTTCAGATGCCGCAACAATCAGGCGAGTGAAGATAGGATAAAGAAAAGTGGAGGCAAAGGTGGGGAGAAACGAGAACCGTGAAGGGAGGAAATGGGCGGGAGAAAAGTGTGTGTGAAAGACTTCTGGGTCCGAGGCTTTAGATAGCCAAGGCGTCAGCAAATCTGGCCAGACGGTGGTTAGACACTGCTACACACACACACACACACACACACACACACACACACACACACACATAAAAAAAACTCAGTGAGTTGGACTGTGTTTGTGTCTGCTTATCATGTATTTTTTCTTAAGTAACACACATGTTGGCACAGGCTGTTGGGTCACGAAGGCTTTTTGTTGTTTTTTTTCCCTACCATCTATCATCTTTGACAACAGTAAGACCATAAATGATACCAGAAAAACACACCCATCATATTTTTGGGGATTTGATCTAGTTTATATAGATGGAATAGAATAAAATCCACAATAAAACCAACTACTTTCACAAAAACATCAACAAAAAAGAGCAAAAATACTGACTTATTTTTAACCTTCTCAACTATAAAGCAAGTTGCAATACTTTAATTTAATAAGTAAAATAGTATTTTTTTTTGTTATTGTTGAAAAGGGTGTGTAAATTATTGTCGATCCAAAACTATAAAAGAAAAGGATCCACTTTGAGAGTTTTTAAAGGTCTCAACGGAAAATAAAATGTCTTTTTTGTTAATTCTGAGCAATAAAAACCAAATATAGGCAACTTTTTTTGAAAAGTAAAAACCCAAGTTGTTTTATAAATTTACTATGATTCATGTATATTTTAAAAAATATAAGAGAAATCAGTCTACCACTTATGGCTGTAATATATGGAAGCATAATTTGTTTGTAAACACGATGGGTGGCGCACACAACCTGTCTGCAGAAAGTGCCAACCTGCCTTTAAACTGTCACCGGTTACCATGGTTACCCACCATTGTACTGCTGTGGTAACATTATATTAGTTTTTAGTATTCTGTCAGCAGCCATTCATCACATCGTCATAAAAATAAGTTATGCTTCCAAACTGATGATGTCTGCAGGCGAGTGGATCAACAATGAGGAAAAATCACCTGTGGGAACCATGCAGCACATTGAAAATAGGCATGTAGCGACAGTGTGTTGTAAATAATTTTATTAGCCTAATTGTAAATAGTTTAAATAGTTAGGATAATCCTGCTTTCTGTCTGCAGACGACATGCACCGAACAGTGGTTGCTGATGCAGCGTAATGTCAGCTGATAACCCCTCCATGCTTTTAAAACCTTTCTGTTTTTTTGCATTTGCTAAAATAATTTCGCACGTTTCAGGAAGTATGTTAATCCAGCGCTTGTTTTCCCCCTGTCCAGAATCACTCACGCTCTCTGCTCGTTTTCCAGGCCGGCGTCGGAGTACTCCAGCCCGTCCGGGCGTCCGCTGAGCTGCGTGGTAGACGAAAACACGCCGGTGATGACTCCCGTTAACGGGGCCGTGGCCAGCGGACCTCCGGGCGAACAGCGCATCCAGGAGCGGCGGGTCCGATCGCAGCGGCATCGGAACTACATGAGTCGAACGCACCTGCATACGCCACCCGATCTGCCCGAGGGCTACGGTGAGAAGCAGACTGGCTCCACCGAACACCTGCCCGCTCGTCACTGGTTTAGGTTTCTGCCGAATCAGAATATCTGGAAGATTTGCTGAAGTGCGTCAACGTTCCCAATTGGAATTGGAAGGCTTTGGTTCAGTTTTACATTATTATTTTTTTAAAGTTAGTAAAGCTGCAGGTGTAGGACTTGAAGATTAGCACACAATATTGAGGAAATAGAATAAACATACAGAAATCTTTCTGTAAGTATTCTATTTCGTGAACATCGGCGTATTTCAGCACTCCTACTTCAAGTAGCTGGGTCCTCAAACTCTGGTGCATCAAACTCTGGTGCATCACTATTACCTGCTAATCCTGCATTGATTTGGTGTGGACTGCTGCTTATGGTCTCTTATTCTATCCTGTGTCTGACCTACTTTCTATGACAATTAGTAAAGTCTGTATTGTGATGGTTTAGGATTAAATACTAAATCCAACTATTTTAATCATTGCGACATTGCTCCTACCTTCTTAGGATGTTACAAAACTCATTAAGGGTTTATCCAGACACCTCCCTAACCGCTACAAGGCTTCCTACTATTGCACTGAACACTGAGATTAAGTGGGATATTTGCTTTTTTCTAAGATCAAGATTTGTTACTTTGCTTGCCAGCTGGGCTTAAATTCAATCTCCACAAACCTCGTTTTGTGACGACATTCATGGCAGACGGGTGGGTGGGTTGACAGAGGACAACGGACCATAACTTAATCTTTAAACCAGACTTCAGAAGCATTTATTCTGGAGGTCATACAGGCTTGTTTCCTCTTATTAGGTTTTTATCTTGTGTAGTTTTTCATCAGAGATATGTGATGATATATTCATCCCTGATCTTACCGGGTAACAGCTCAGATTTCACACCGACTCCTAAAAAAAATATAAACGCAAAGAAGTTCTTTATTTGACACAAAGTCACCAAACGCCCACTCAAGTTCAAGATGACTCATTTGGATTTTTAAAATATCTGTTTTAGGAAGTGACAGACTGAAATGCTATGAAAGGTCTGATGTTTCAGCAATACTGTAAAAGAAAGTAGTTTGACGTTTTCATCAACTTTTAAACTTTCGCCGTTTCTCCTTTCTCTGCGAAAAAATTCAGAGCTTCCCATTGTTCAGCAATACACTGGAAAAATGACCACACTGCGAAGTGTACTTAATTGGCGACTTTGAAAGTTTTTTTTTTTGCCGTCAGAAAAAGTGTACTTTTAGGATTCATCCACAGTCCCAACCACAAAGCCCTCAGAGACGATTTAAAAAGCCCCGGCGTTCTACATGTCAGTGATTCAGAATGACACTGCTGGGCACTGTGTCTCCTTTGAAAGGTCCCCGTGTGTCCAGTGAGGCTGGTCGAGGTCGGGCAAAGTGAGTCACTGATGCCCGGCAGCTTCAGAGCGGCTCTTCCTCGGCTGAACTCTCTGAACCGCTCGCTGGGAGTGGCCAGACAGAAACAGAGGCAATGAAGGGGAAAAAGGAGCGAGGCAGCAGGAAGCTGGGCGGGGGGTTTGTTGTGATGGATCAGCTTTTGAGTATGTGTACAGTAGTGGCAGCAGGTACTATTTCTGCCAAGGAGAAATCTGTCTGGAGTTTTGACCTGTTAACACTGATTTCTACGTGTTTAGATGTTTTATGCAAATTATTCGCACAAACATATTGGCAGCCAATTCCCAGTAAGTTTAAATTGAAGTTAAATCGGTTGCTCTCTTTAGCCACATAATGCCAAAATGCTTTAATCCGAACATTTAAGATTCTGTCTTAAACTGCGAAAGGAGGAGAAATAAAAAGGGTCTGAGCTGCGTAATAAACGGAGTCGCAGTTATCATTTCAAGATTGTTGCAGGCAACTTGTTTCAGTGTTGCAGTCACAATGCCATATTTAGTTGCAAGACATACTCAAAGTGCCATTTATAATCTGTGTGCTGCTAAAACTCAGAGAAAAAGTAATAAAGCTTTAATGATAGAAATTATGACGGAGCGTTACGCCAAGAAAATGAAAAATAATAGTGAAATTATAATAATAAAGTTGTAATATTACGAGTACATAGTCGTAAGTGAATGAAATCTAAATAATAGACTTCATTCACAACATGGACAAGTTGCCTTTTCTATGTTTGGCCAGCAGAGCCTTATTAATAAGCTCAATTTATTGTTTGGATTTTTTATTTTTTTAAAGGTTCTAATCAAATTGATTTCTGTTTCAGAACAAAGAACCACCCAGCAGGGCCAGGTGTATTTCCTCCACACTCAGACCGGAGTCAGCACCTGGCACGACCCCCGAGTCCCCAGGTACCTCCTTCAGCCTTGTTTATTTCTGTTTGTGTAATTTAGAGCATTTTGTTTGTACAGCAGGAGCCGTCCGAAGACACAAATTAAACAGACCCAATACGCATCCACCTGATTGAAATCTGGTCCAGCAGAAATTCAAGCTAATTCAGTTCATTCCAGTTGAGTCCAATCACACAGTCGAATTCAGCCAAAAACATGTTTGACTAAAGAGCCGACCTCTGTGGCTTTAAAATGTCAGACTGAAGAAGAAGCGGCCTTTGCCTTCAGCAGGTGTTCGTTTTCCTCTTCTTGCTGTTTTGCTTTCAGAAACAGACTTTTAGTCAAACTTTAGGCTCAGATCCTGGCCAGCCAGGCCAATTGTTTAAAGTTGGATCAGCATGTTTTTGTTTTTTTTTGGATCGTTGTGGAACGAGACGGCGGATTCTGTCATGCTGTTTCGCTAACACTTTAGAGTTCGTTACCCAATTCCCTAAACATTACACGCCGGGCCGTTTCTCTGCATTTTTGGCCGTGGCTGAGCAGGAGGACGACGTCCAACCCACAGCAACAACATCTGGGTTCAGTCATTTTAGACGGAGCTGCTGAAAAGATTTGGTATTTGTGATGAGGGAAAGAAAACCAGCGTTTCATTCCTGACTAATGTGTCCTCACTTCACACACAAAGGCAACAGCCACATTATTATCCCAGATTGGAGTTTCAAGGATGAAGAGCAGAACGAGAGTGGGAAGAATTAGGAAGAAAGACTAAGATGATTGCACCTTATTTATGTGTCTTATGAAGTTTATACTTTTTACATTTGCCTTCCGGTTTCAAGATGTCAGCATGTATGCTTTCTTTCTGTTTTTCTTTTCCTGTTAGGGACTTAAGCAATGTGAACTGTGAGGAGCTGGGACCACTGCCTCCAGGCTGGGAGATCAGGAACACCGCCACTGGCCGCGTCTACTTTGTTGACCACAACAATCGAACAACGCAGTTCACAGATCCACGACTGTCTGCTAACCTGCATCTGGTGCTCAAGTGAGTGCGGTCGTAGCTTTGTCAGGCTCTGATGACGGAACATTTGAGGTCAATGCAAGAGTCCCAGTTTGAGAAATGCCTGTATCAGGGTGTCTGCACATCCTTAAAAAGTCTTTAATTCATGCATGTAGAAATAAAATAAAGCCTTAAATTATCTTAAATTTATTGGAAAATATGTAAGTTGACATTAAATGCGTTAATCACAGATTGGTAGGACTATTTGACCTTCTGTACTCTGTTTAGTTTAAAGCTCGAGTCACGCGCAGACATCTTCCGTGACTCGAGGCCGTTGAGGCTACTGCTAACTAGCCCCTACAAAACCCCTTCCAGCTAGCTTGCTTTTTGGCGTCCATCATTGGATGACATTTGACTTTGCCACTGGCTCACTTCTTTTCCCAACCTGTATGATACTATATTCATTCTCAAAAAAAAAAAAAAAATATGGCCTTACTATATAGAATATTCAGAATATTCAGTTTTCTTTACTACATTACTGGTGTTATACAGGTCTTAAATTTCATTCATAATAATCTTAAAATGTCTTAAATTTGAGGTGGTGAAACATGCAGAAACAAACCATTTGTTAGCGTTACTAACAAACTAGTTAGCACTACTTGCTAACTAGCATTACTAGTTGTTAGTATTACTCGCTGCTCAGAACTTGTAATGATAGTTGTTAGCATTATTAACAACTAGCTATGCTAACAAGCCAGTAATGCTAAAGCTTGTTAGCTTAGGCTTCTGGTTTTGGCAGCAGGAAAGGTGAGCGGTTTTACTTTGGCTGAAATGTCCAATATAATTCCTCTTGGTTGTTGTTTTAAAAGATTTCCTCTGAATGTCACCCATCTTCCAAATGACATGGATTTTATACCAGTGATTTTGTTTTTTCATGCGATACTCGACATAAACTGTCAGTGCGCTTCAGACTTCAACCTTCTGCGATAATCATAATGAGGTTGTAAATTAGTATCACTGCTATAGAGTTGTGACAAATGTTAATTGAGTCAAAATCATTGATGTCTGCATCTCGATGCATTTGGAAACAGATTTTTCTTAAACTACTTTCATTTATTATTTGAACCGACTGTTTCTGATTACAGTCTTTCTGAATCTATTCAGCAATCTGCTCTGTTTTTGTATTCACACTAAACAAATGTTGACACCAATGGTTTCCCTTAGGAAAGTCTTATTGCCACTTTAAGAGACTTGGTTACATTTTATATAATCTGATTGTAAAGTTCTTTTCAATCAATGATTTCCAGTTTGAATCATAAATAATGTGATTTTAGCACTGATTGCTCCCTCGCCCTTATCTAATTTCATTTTTTTTGTTTTTTCTCTTCCTCCAACTTCAAATCTCCCTGCTGATTGTCTTTCCATCTTTTCATCCATGTCATCGTGTCCATGTTTTCTTCTCACCCACTTTCATCTTCCCATTTGTCTCTCTCCTCTTCCTTGTATATTTTTTGTCTGGGTTATTTTCTTTGAACCTGCCCTCCTTATTAATTTTCCTCTCTGCCACATCTGTTTTTCTGTTTGTTCTTTTTAAACCCATCCTTATTCTTCACTCGTGTCGTTCGCCTGTGTTTTTTTTTTGGTGCCTTTTAACTTTCTCTCCTCCTTTGTTTTTTTTCTCCTTTTTCTCCCTCCCTTTCTGTCCTCCTGTTTTCTTCAGCAGCCCGAGTTCAAATGGTTCCCGCGTGGCCCCGGACAGCCAGAACACTAACCTCAGGTAACCTGCATACACGCATTTTACATCTTTCTATCTTTGCAAAGACTTTGCATCGACTTCCATTCATTTTTTAGTAATTTCTTTAGTCTAACCCTAATGCAGCACTTCTTCTTATGGGGTTTTGGGTCTCATAAGGAGCAGCCGGTCCTCACATTATAGTGTTTTTTTGGAAAAATGTCCCTTAAACGGTGAGAAATGCTAAAGCACAGGCACATATTTGTACTCTGAAAAATGTGACTAATTGCTACTCATAGTAGATAATAAATTATACACCTGTACAAACGTCAACATGGCCTGGAAGGCTACATGACTGTTTTCTGGAACTGTCGGTTTATATCTTCAGCAAGTATCCACTCAGACCAAAGCAAAACGCTCGTCAGCACAACAGCTTCCAGTGGAGTTAAATGTGAAAAGGGATATTTGCTTTTCATGTCTGATAAAGTAAATTAGAGGAAGTGTTTTGGCTGTCTGGGAGGCCCTTGTGCCTTTTGTGACTCAGACGTTTTTCCAGGTTTGCTCTTTTGGTGCAGAATCTCTGTTGGAGCTTTGTGTCTGGCAGGATAAACATGTTTGGGAAATCAGCATCTGGTCATTTGGTCAAATCACATCCATATGTGTCTGAAAAGACTCTCGATGTGAGCTGAAGCTCAGCCTCGCTGCCTGCAGCCACCATTAGCTGCTTGTCTGACTCCATACTGGTACAGGATAGATTCAGTCCAGATTAAACTTTTAAAAGTTTGGTCAGGATTAATCAATTTGGATTTGTAATGTCACTCTTTACTAGGGCTGCGACTAACGATCAGTTAGGAATTGATTATTCTGTTGATTATTTTGACGGTTAAACGATTAATCACACACAAAAAATGGCACATTCTGCAGATTTTTCATTTAACCCTTTTTATACAATATTGAAAATCCATTAATAGATGCTAATTAACAAATTGGTTCATTTTTATATCAGAAAATAAACATTTTATCTCCTGAAATGCAATAACATGTCATTCCTTTAGGTGAAGCTGGAGCTACCACTATTGGTGTTCAGGGTAGAACATATTTAAAGATGTTTTTTAATGCAATGTGGATGTATTTTTGTACAGTTTTTACTTAATTCCTGCTCTGAGGGTGGTACTCGTTTAGCAAACGGCCTTTTTTGGAGTCTGTGTACTCTAGTTAACAACTTATTAATTCCAAAATTAGTTGATTATTTCAGTAATTGAGTCATCACGATTAATCGTTTCAGCCCTACTTTTAAATGTGCTTTTAAAAAAAGAAATGTATAAAACATCACTGACATTGTAAAAATCCTCTTTTGTTTTGTTTTGCATATTTTTGCTATTTCTTTAGCTGGGAGTTTATGCAAGATAAATACTTTAAAATGAATAAATGTAATATTTACACATATTGCACACACATCCATATACCCACACACAAGTTAAGGGAAAGTTATGAATGGATGAACTGGTGAAGCAGACGAGCCTGTGCACCCAGTCAAACCTCCTCCTCCTCTCCTGATCTGTGGGTTATGGCTCCTCTAAATGCTCTCTGGTTTTACGCCTTTCAACTAAAATCTCTTCCGCCTGTTGATTGGATTTTGTTTTTAATTCACACCAGAATATAAGATTACAGTACTTATCACTAGGCAGGAAAAAGATGCTGCTATTGTGTCACTCTGTCTCTTCTAGTCTCAAAAAGATGGACGCTCACAGTGTGCGGCCTAAAGGAGAACCATGGTCATACTCTGAGTATTTCGGTTTAAAAAATAAGTATTAAATTATTGGCAGGTGTTAGTTATTGGTCGTTACTACGTCATTGGTTGCTGCTTCAGAGCATTTATTCCTCTTCACGTTTCAGAGGCTGTGATCAAACCATTGAAGCCTTAATGAGGATTTGTTTTCTCCGAATGGAAAGAATCTGATCCCAATCACCAAACATTCAGTATTCCCCCTTTTTTATTTCTCCTTTTCCAAAATGCACTACACCTGGACTGTCTGCTCACCATGCGGTTAAATTATTTACAGATTAAGCGACAAAGGCCATGGCACTAAACACAGGACCCACAAAGACAGAAGAGATGTGTTTGAGTTTGTGTTTATTTAAAAAAAACTCTTCTTAAAGCTTTTTTTGTTTTGTTTTCATGTACAATTTACTAAGTAGGTTTGGAGAAATATACTTGAATTTTAACAGGGTTATATTATGATGTCATCTTTTGGTAGTTTGAAAAGGAAACTTAGATTTTGTTTCTTACATTTAACTATAACAGGAATATGAGTTGCTTTGGATAAACCAAAAACAAATAAAAAAATCCTATTTAAATACCTAAACCCCGTTGCTATCGTCTCTATTTACAAACTCTCATTTAGAATTTTTTTTTTTTTGTGAAGATATGTAATTTTTTCCTATTTAGAATAATAAAACTGTTTAACTTTCTCATAATTTCAGTTTCCATAATTTTCAGATTCTCTAATGACCATTTACTTCATCTAGACTCATAAAATGGCAGCTGAGGAAATAACTTTGTGTTTTTCAAATATATTTTATTCCACTTTGGCATAAAAACTGCACAGAAGTTGCGTCTATCAAATCTCCTTCCATTGCTAAAATGCCACACATTTTTACACGACTTTTGTTTTTGACATTTTTCATACAACCCTCCAAACAGAAAGCTTTTGTTTTGTCTGCAAGATTAACAGATTGTGCATTTTCGAACTGAGCTGACATTTTGCACAATTTGCACCTCGGCTCTCTGCTGCTCTAGATCTGACTACGACTGTTGCCTTTTACCTGAGATGGTGAAGGCCTTGAATTGTCAGACAGTCAGACACATCTGCACGGCTGTGGTGTACCACACTGTCTCTCACATACTCTGCTTCCTTCTTTTGCACCGCCAGAAAAAATCTGCTTGAGAGATTACATCAGTGTTTGGAGAGGGTATTTTTAGATGGGCATCAGTGGCTCGGTGTTTTCCCAACCAAGCTGTAAATCTTCCTGACATGTACATCAATATTTGCACTGATGTTTTAAGAAGTGTTGAGTGTGTTTGGTCCTATATATATATATATATATATATATATATATATATATATATATATATATATATATATATATATATATATATATATATATATATATATATATATATATATATATATATATATATATATATACACACACGTGTGTGTGTGTGTGTGTATGCACGCGTCGGATTTAACCTGTGGAGGACGAGTGCAAACACCAACTTTTGGGTTGACAAAACAAATTCACGCACGTCTAAGACTTGTGACTGAAAACACCAGGAGATTAGCTCTACAAAGTCGGATAAATTCAGGTTTTTGTTGCTGTGATAAAGGGATTGTACTTTTACAGTGCCCCTCAAACATATCTACACATCTTTACGTTTGTCACATTTTGTCACATTGTATTTAGCCTCAATCTTTGAACGTGTCACAACGTGTCCCAATAAAATAATTGAAACTTGTGCAAAGTGCTGCATATGTGCAGGTGCAGCACCCTGAAGTCCACAAGTTGAATGTTTCCTCTTGTTGCTGACAGTATGCTATCCACTGGATTTCTGTTGACTTACAGCAGGTGCTGTCATATCTGTGACTGACTGACTGATTTGCAAATCTTTATCGTTTCTTGCTGTTCACACAGCAGACCTGTTGAACTCAGTAGACACTTTGTTCATCACAGTAAGTCGTCTTCTCCTGTCCTGCAGTTTCTCTTGTTTTTATTTCTGAGGTAATTTGCTGTTTTGAGAAAATGTTAGAGGTCAGTTTTTCATTGGCATGTCTGAGGCATTTCCTGGGTATTTTCTGCTGTACGGTAGAGAGGTGAGAGTCTGAAGGTTCTCCTAGAGGCTCCTGTTGACTCTCTGGTCTCTAGAGTGCAGCTGCTGTGGCTTTCACACCGCTTTAGTCAGCCAGCCATCATGCCACTTTTCAACGAATGTGTGAAAGGAGCCACATGCAGATGAGCTCTCGTTATCATGCAGTCTTTGTAAAGACGCAGTGCCGATAAACTAAGAGGATCAAGGCGTATCTCGACTCTGCAGGTTCAGCTGCAGGCCATTCAGTTCAGGCGAATCTTCACAATGTTTTTCCATCCGTCTCATCCAGCGTTTACTGAAAACTATCAGCCATTTTGAATTCAAGACAGTTTTCTTATGTTTTATTAGGGCTGAAACAATTAATCAGATTAATTGTCATTAATTGATTGTTGAAATTATTGTCAGCTAATTCAGTATTTGATCGCTAATTGGAGTATGCAGACTCTAAAGTGTTGCCATTTGATGAAAGAACAAAACGATCAGAAAAGTAATTAAGCCAAAACTTTACAAAAATATATTAATTTGCATTTAAGATAAAATAAAAAAAAGCCTGTCATCAGATATGTTTTACTCAGAACTCCTCAAGTTGTAGTTTTAGCTTCATCTGGTTCAAATTCTGTAAAAATAAAAATTAAATCTCTGCTTCAGCGTCTTTTGCTATCCAATTAATTATTCCTTCTAAATTTTTTTTTGCTTATTTTCTCATTTAAAAAAGGTATTGAAAATACTTATTTGGTTCTTTTAATGTATTTCTAATATTGTACAATTAAGTGGCTAAATAAAAAATCAGCAGAATGTGCCAATTTTTAACCAATTAATCGTCTGAATAATCGATTAATCGTCAGAATAATCGATTAATCGTCAGAATAACCAGTTAATTGTCAGAATAACAGACAGAATAATCGACTACTAAAATAATCATTAGTTGCAGTCCCAGTTTCAAGTAGCTTTTGCAGTATGACTGGGCTTTTTGGTTTTATGTTTTCTGCATTTGCCGTCATATTTGGGAACTAACTCAGGATGACCTTTAATGCTATCCCCTCAAAATAAGCTGTTCGTTAAAGTTTTGTTTTATTACATGGTTCCTGAGTCTTATAATCGACACAAAGTCCTTCTACTTTGTTTTAGGGCATCGTTCCTTGCTTTGCTAAAGTGGTTTTCAAGACTGCTGCGCTGCAGTCTTACCCTTTCTTTAACATGAGAGAAGCTCCGGCGTCTGCCAAGGAAATAAATAGCAGTGGACTTGATTATACAGGGGATACAGTAGTGAAAACACTGCAGCCATGTAGCCCGGGGAGCCCAAATAGATACATGGGCTACTTTTAAACCCACTGAGCTGGAGACCCAAAGCGCTGGTGGAGGACTGTGTTCTCCCGCCTCACAGGGCCTCTCCTCCATCATCTATCACACTTGGTTCGCTGCCTGCTGTCTGGCCGACTGCAGCGCCGATTCTCCCCTCCCGGCGGAGGACAGTAGCCTTTTCTAAAGAGGTCCTCTGCTGGCTCAGCGTCTTCTCAAAGGAAAATGAGGGCTGCCGTCCTGCTGGAGGAAAGAATATGTTTTTCTGAAGCCCACCCAGGCGTTTCACCACAGACACCACAGTGTGGGCTGGAGCAGGCCAACACTAGAGAGCTCACCTTTGTCCAGACTTGATCTGATTCTCTCTCAACAGAAGAAGAAGAAATTGAACCCTTCGAGTTTTCTAAATCCCCAAACTGGATTATGGTTTATTTTTGTCCAACATGCTTTTGTCCTTTTCTCTCCCTCCTCAGAACAGCTGAGGGTTTAGTTGAAAATAGTAAAATGGCTGGACGATGCGGCCCAAAATCAATAGCATACTGATTAGTTTGCCTGGATGTCGATAAATGGACGATGGCACTAACGTCCTCTGTGGAAATAAGGAATGTTACAGGCCAGCGTAAATACTTTACACCCAGTTATATTGATGGTATGATTCCCCTGGACTGGTTTCTCGCAATTATTTTTATTGCCACTTTAATGGACTTTAAAACTGCGCCGTCTGCAAATAAATGAGCAAAACGTGTACTTTTAGTCGTTAAGAGTTACTGAACAAATAAACACAAATGAACAAGTTTGGAAGGATAAAATAAGTTAACTTCCAGCTGGTCTGCAGCCTTTACAGTCCAGAGTCGTTTTCACCCTGAGTCCAGCTGAGAAAAACTCGTTCAGAGCCACAAATGTGACATTACCTTTTGGAGAAAGAAAAGACAACTTATTATTTTTGAATCTGTTATTTTTAAAGAAACACCATTTTATTTATATTTTTAAATAAAGATGAAACACTTTGGCATCGTCTTTACAGGACGTTAATATTTCTGTAAAATTATGTGTAAAAAAGTACCAACCAAATGAAAAGAAAACTAGTTTTAGACAGCATTGCTGCTTCTTTTAGTGTCATCCTGTAGTGGAAAGTCAGCGCAATTATTCCTTGAAATAATTTGAAAAAGCAGCTAAAACCTGCGTTATTATTACAGGTATATTTAAAAACATTAGTTGGTTCTTCACTCTGTTTAAGAATCTACAGATTCTTACCTTTTATAACATTAACCTTTTTCAAATTTGTCTTTTTGTTTATAAGATTTATGAAGGTCATTATATAGACCCAATTTACCTTTACTCCTTCCTGCACTGTTATTTTTTTTCTTAATATGTTTATTTTAATTGTGCAAAGGTCCAAAGAGCCATTTGTGACTCTGAATTCATGAAAAAGGAACACCAACCCATTAAAGAATCCAAAATATTTTGTTGAATCCCCTTTTTTGTGTTAATTAAAGCAAAACAAAGACATTGAAATCACCTTCAAGGATTCGGCTTGACGACCATCCCCTCCCTCTTCCCCCTTTTATTTTTCTTTCTTTTTGAAGTTTCTAGTAGACGGGAAGTATTCGACACAGAGTGGAGACAGAAACAGCTGGAAGAATGATTTAAACAAATCTGTTTTTTTTTATAAAAAGGAAAACAGTTGCTGAATTTGAAGAAAAATCCGGGATACTGATGAGCTGAGAAAACACAACCCTATAAGTAGCGCTGGCGAGGAGCGCCAGGCCGCTGTGAGGGAGCTTGTGTGTTTCTGCTTATTCGGTTTATTTCCCCTTCTGCGTCTTTTCTGGTGGCTCTATTTACCGAGCGTCTGGTAGCGCGCCTCGCCTGCTCACACAGACCCGGGATCAGATTCACTGCAGGGCTTAAAGGCCTGTTGTTTTAACACCGGCGATGAGTTTGAGGGCAGAGAGGGAATTTTTGACAAAACTCCACCGGTCTGTGGTTGGAAGCACACATGAGAGGAAGAGGTCTGGGAATTCCCTGCGCTACACATCCCTCCTCTCTTCATGTCCACACAAATCCATCACATCCACCGGATTTAGAGCGATAAACAGGAAAAAACGCGGCTCTCCTAATTACATTCACCTTTTGATGTCGCAAGTGGAAGAAATAGCTTTGGTTTCAACTTTTTTTTCTCTTTTTTTATAGAGAGTAAAACAATCGTATCTTTCCTCATTTGTCTTCATTTCCTCCGGCAGCCATCCACCACAGCTAAAGGACCAGGGTGGTCCCGGAGTCCCTCCGCAGGCTCTGTCTCCCGCTCAGCTACCCGAAGAGGCGGAGTGTCTGACGGTGCCCAAGTACAAGAGAGACCTGGTGCAGAAGCTGAAGATTCTCCGGCAGGAGCTCTCACAGCAGCAGCCGCAAGCCGGCCACTGCCGCATCGAGGTCAGCCGGGAGGAGATCTTCGAGGTAAAACGAAGAAGAAAAAGAAAACTAAACTGGCGTCTTTTAAACACCAAGCACTTAGGAATGCTGATTTTCAGCTACAGGCTTTGCCTGACCTTTAATAGTGGTCTTTAAAACTGAATTTGTTTAATAAACGCATAAATATATCCAGGGAGCAGTGATTCAACCTGCATTTTTACATTATGCATCATCGTACAGGTGCTTGAAATTCTTGAGAATGGTTCCATGTCAACAGAGGAGTCACAAGTTGTACTCGAGTGAGAGCAGCAGTACTTCAGCATACTTCTACTGAAGTAACAGTGAAAAGTGGCCGTCCAAGAAATTACTTTTTACTTTAGAGTAAAATGTTAAAAAGGCTACGCAAGCAGCAAAATGTCAGTCATTTAACTCAGGAAGAGCGCAGCAAATGTCACGGTCAGACAGTGGGAAAGTGGGGAAGTCCTGTCAGACCGTCAGTTCCCAAAACCACCCACAAAAAAACTCGTAAAAGCGCATGTGGGGTCAGTTTTTACAGAATAAAAAACTGAAGAAGGCCAAATGACCCTGCATCTTAAAACCACAGGAGAGTTAATATTCAAAAATTACATCATCAGACCAACCAAAACAATTATGTGGAAAGACCAAAATGAAAATGATTCATATAAATAACACAATTACAAGATCAGACCTGAAAGACATTTTTACAAGTAAGTACATTATTTCTCTTTCTGTTTGAAGTTAAATCAGACCAAACTGAGTTTGTTTTAAGTCGGTCAGAATGACTAAAATTATTTCTATTTGCTCAACGTCAGAAAACTTAATGGGAATCATTTTTGTAACTTTTCCAGACCAGCTGTCTGAGAGAGACATGTCAAAGCATAACATTTTGTTAAATTTTAGTTTATCTTGTCTGCGCTGCAGAGTGTAGGATACAATCACAATATCTTATTAATAACTAATAAATTATATATGGTAGTGAATATAAACTGCCCTCTTTAGTTCATTTGTATTGCTTTTATCTCCATGGAAACCTGCCTTGAAGACGTTAAAATTTTACCGTGGGAAAATTGTGCAAACCCCTGTGTGTCATGCATTTTTAAGATGTTCTTTTTGTGAGTTCCTGCCTCTTGATTTCCAAAAGCGAGCAGAAATCTCTTGATTCTCACAACACCGCGCAGCTATTACTCTTTTTTTTTTTTTTTTCTCGCTCTTCCAATCATTTGTTCAGCTGAGGCAAAGGCATTCCTTCTGCGTGATTTCAGCAGCTAAAGTAACGGGGGCGAGGCGGAGAGGGAGGGGGCGGCTCCGGGCGAGCAGCGGAGTGAAGACAGCAGTGGCGAGCGTTCATGGCCAAACATAAGTTCTTAACTACAAGCTGAGCTCTGAAAACGATGACTTCATCCCGTTTTGACGTGGAAGCAGGAAGTTCTCGAACCTGCTCCTTGGATTCTTCTGATGCTTTCAAGCATGAACCGGTGCTGCAGGTTTCCACCAGCATGGATGGAAACGGTGGTGTCATAGGCACTATTGTTGCTCCTTACAGCTTTTGTGGCTTTCTATTAATCAGGGTTCTAACACGGTTTGGGAAAGTCCGGAAATTAAAATAAGAATGATGAAAAACATTTGCTTTTCCAGACTTTGTTCTCTGTCTGAAGGTTTGTTCAATGCATGTTTATTGGTCCATCTGTTTTTCTATCCCTCAGTAGGTTTCTCCATCTTTCCTTTATCATTCTGGTACTTTAGTCCACACATGTAGTCATTCAAATTTGTATTTTTTCTTAAAAAGGGCCGCCGCTGCCTTTTTAAGTTCTAAAACCAATATTATACCAAGAAAAAGCAACAACATGGAGTGTTTTTGATTGTTTGAAAAATGTTTTGTTTATTTCTAGCACAATTCAGACAAAATAATAGCTAATAATTTCTTAAAACGTAGACGTAAACGAAAGTTAACTTAATCTATTCCTTCAAGTTCAAAAACCTCCCGTCGTCACATCAAACGTCTCCATCAGGAAACCCGACATGATCTCTTCATCAATGGGACGGTCTAAAAGTTACCAAAATGATCACAACATTTTCAAATATGATAATTTAGTGCAGATTTAGCTTTACAAACTAGCTCACGTTTATTCCAAGTGCTTGAAGAAAAAAACTAAACTGAAAGAACTTATTATCAATAAGAATTCAACATAAATGGCCACAAAATGGCTAAATGAGCTGGAAACTTTGGAACTGTGAACTCTTCATGTCCTCTAAAGTTTTTATGTTTAATGCTTGTACAATGTGAGCCAAATTGCTTCATGGTGCACACAAATTTATCCAATAAAGTTAGTAAAAGTACGAAAATGCGTAGCAACCTTAAATAAATTGTTGTGCATGTATTTCATATTTTAATTTACTTTTAAGTTTATTATCCAGTCTAAAACTGGATTTTTAAATGTTGCCATCTTCATCCAGACATCCATAAGTATTTGGGTCTTTTCAGGGTCGGCGTTGGTCCTACAGCGTTCTTTAGAGAATTCAAAATGCCAATCTTTCCAGTAACAATATTCCATTTAGCCTTTATTTAACCAGGTGAGACGGTTGAGAGCAACGTTACGTCAGCCTGTGTCTCACGCGGCTTGTTTGATTGTAAGTTTGGCTAACTCGGCCGTGCGGTTCTGCTGTCTGTCCTGACCCTCAGGAGTCGTATCGACAAGTGATGAAGATGCGTCCGAAGGATCTTTGGAAAAGACTGATGATAAAATTCAGAGGAGAAGAGGGACTGGACTATGGAGGAGTTGCTCGGTAAGGCGTCTTTCTGACGACGCATGTTGACGCTTTAACAGATTTGACGTAAAGATTTGAGCTGACCCAAACGGTGTTTCAGGGAGTGGTTGTACCTGCTTTCGCACGAGATGTTGAACCCGTACTACGGCTTGTTCCAGTACTCCAGAGACGACATCTACACTCTACAGATTAACCCAGACTCTGCTGTCAACCCAGTAAGCATTATCTCCATGTATTGGCTTGTTTGAATGCGCAAAACTGTAAGACTTTGAGCTAGATTTCGTCATCGTTTGCGACATTACTGGAGCAATCAGAGTCCAGGTAAACGGTGTTCGTAACCTGCAGGAACACCTGTCGTACTTCCACTTTGTGGGCCGCATCATGGGCATGGCGGTGTTTCACGGCCACTACATCGACGGAGGCTTCACGTTGCCGTTTTACAAACAGCTGCTTGGGAAACCAATCACGCTGGACGACATGGAGTCCGTCGACCCCGACCTCCACAACAGCCTCGTCTGGATCTTGTAAGTAGAGACGTGTTTCTGAATCGATCAATCAATCAATAGTCAAACTAACTGCTGGACATGTGGACGTTTGAGTCTTATTACTCAGTTTTCATGAAGAGAAGTAGAAGAAGAAAAGTCATGATGAAGTACTTGGACACAAGAGTGTGGTCACTTCCTGTCTGATGTTGCCAGGATCAGACATTACTTTTAAAAGCAGTTGTTTTGTTTTATTTTAATTCTATTAATTTAGATTTTCTCCTGCTTTAATTTGTCCATGTTCTCTAATTTTATTGTTTAAAAAGTAAATAAAAATGCATTGGAGTTTGGAAAAGAAATAAAAAATAGAAATGGTTACCAAAAAAGAGGGGAAAAAACCAAATCAACAGTTTTAACTGTAGCGCCCTCTGGTGCCGAGTCAGTGAAACCTCTCCACTGAGAAAGGCAGCAGAGGGAAAAAAGCCTTTTTGACACAAGATAAATACTTACTCCATTGTGATGTATTTTAATATTGATGCATTTGGTGCCATTATTCAAACTGGTGATCTCGTTGTCAGCAGATTGTTTTCAATTAAACAAACAGGTGGAAATATAGCTGCTAATGTACTGCAACAATTATCTGCTCAGAACTAATCCAAATAAAATAAAAAGTCATTTTAAATGCAAATTTAATCAAGTTTACTAAAAGGTTCCGATTCACTTGAACTGAACTCTTTTAAGATTTTAGACTGAAAAAGTTCATTAAAACCTGCTTAGAGCAGCCGAGTTAAATGTTTCTGTATCTACTGGAGGAGGGACAGCAGAGAGATTCTGGTACATTTAGCACCTTTAAACATGGAAATTCAGAGAGTAAATATGATGAGGAAGTCATTTAATATCACCCATCAGTTTAAACATTATGCAGCTTAACTCTAACAATAACTCAGATTAATTTAAAATACGGATGGATGCTCACAGTTCAACATTTTGTCAATCTAGACTCATCTACACAAAATGTTAACAACACGGCACCAAAAGTATCTATTTGAAGAAAATAAAATTGTTAAAACAATATTTAGAATGATTGTTTCAAGTTACCTGAAAATATGAAATAAAAGTCATAGACAATAGAAATAAAATATTAAAAGTGGGAATAACGGTTTGCTAATGTTTTCTCCAGATTCTGTCGTAGCTTCTGTTTTCTTTCCCTTAAAATAAATAGAACCATTTTTAAACCTATTAAATATGTGTCTACTATCAGTTTTAATGGGTTTAATATATTTTCTAATAATAAAATATTTTATGAGTGCTGCTGTAGAACAACTGGAGACGATGGTGCAAAGAATGACTCTTCTTAAAATCAACAACCTGGCATACTACTGTACAGTGTCTTCAGTCAGAGGCTTCTTCAGATTCACTGTAACACAGACTGCTTCTGGAGATAATTCCTTCCCTCTGCTATCAGTATCTACAGCAACTCTGAAGAAACTTAAATAATCGAGTTACATTTAGTTTCCCTTTGGGATCAACAAAGTATTTGTCAGTTGAATTATAACCCAATTCAATGTGGCTATAATTTCATTGGTATTTTGTTGGTAGTGGCTGTTTGATATCAAATGTGACTGGATAACGTCTAATGCAGCCTGCAGACAGACATGAGATTACGTGACAGTGAAATCCAGTTTCCTCAGCATAGAGACGGAGCGGTTCTGTCCGAGTTCAGTCCGCAGAGTACTAAACAGTCTCTGCTCCTCAGGGACAACGACATCACCGGGGTCCTGGACCACACCTTCTGCGTGGAGCACAACGCTTACGGAGAAATCATCCCGCATGAGCTGAAGCCCAACGGGAAGAGCATGCCGGTGACGGAGGACACCAAAAAGGAGTATGTCAGGTACAGAACAGCCGCGCGCAGCTCCACGTCTTCAGTTTCCCCCGTGTTGGTGTGAGAAATGTGCTGAACGCTGTTTTCCTCCGGACTCGTCTGCTGCAGGCTCTACGTGAACTGGCGTTTCCTCCATGGCATCGAGGCTCAGTTTCTGGCTCTCCAGAAAGGCTTCAACGAGGTCATCCCACAGCACCTGCTCAAGGCCTTCGACGAGAAGGAATTAGAGGTACAGCAGCACCTAAGAGAGCATCTCATTCGTTATTCATCTCTCTTTAGTTTGTCTCAACGCGCTCCGTTTCACGGCGACCGAAACGTCTGTGCTTTCAGCTGATCGTGTGCGGCCTGGGGAAGATCGACATCGCCGACTGGAAGTCCAACACTCGGCTGAAGCACTGCACCCCTGACAGCAACATCGTCAAGTGGTTCTGGAAAGCCGTGGAGTCGTTCGACGAGGAGAGGAGGGCCCGGCTGCTGCAGTTCGTCACTGGCTCGTCCAGAGTCCCACTGCAGGGCTTCAAGGCTTTACAGGGTGCTTAACGTCTCTCACCGCTCTGCAGCAGATCGCTTCAGAAAGCCAGGAGCCGCGTGTAGCGCCCAGCTAGCTTTTGTTCTACTTCTTCTTAAGAGATTTCTTTATTGATTCAGTAAACGTTTTAATAATTTACCGAGAAAGTAAATGAGAAAAACTGAAAGGCGTTGAGAAAAACACCAGCTGTTTTGTGAGCGTTGTCGCCACCTGCTGGCCAGGCATGGCCACTGTAGGGTTTGTTGTCAGATCGGCCAAATTACAAGAAATTCCATCTGGAGGAACTTTACAAACGTGTACAATTCATCCAAATTAAATTCAGATCTGTCCAGTCATAACGTCGCATTCAGATCTGATGATTTTAATTTTAATGTGGTTAAACCAAAACTGTAACTGAAAGTTGGTAAGATGTTAGTATCTCAAGACGCCCATCTGATCGATATAGAGCACTGATCTGTGCAGCAATCCCTTGTGTAGACAGAACTTTATTTAAAAAAAAAAAAAGTTTTAACAATATGTGCAGAGCATAGTGCATGTTGTAGTCTGCACTACAACTCATCAGTCCTGCTGTATGTTTCCATTGCAGGTGCAGCAGGACCCCGACTCTTCACCATCCATCAGATTGATGCCAACGCCAATAATCTGCCCAAAGCGCACACCTGGTGAGGCGCGCGTCCCCCAGAGAGCAGAGATTACATTTTATGATCCCAAACATATCTCTACAGTTTGTCATGATTGAACATGTACATCAGTTATGGCTTTGTTTCTTCAAATATGAGAGGCATTGAAAATTATTACATTGTTCAAATGATTGAAGTAAAAATTTTCCAGTCAGGTTTAGTTGTTTATGCCAATTAGTGGAGCAGATAATTGAATATTTTAGCAAAACCTTTCATGTGCAAATACAACAACCTGATGTGACACAGATGTTCCCAGAGGCTTGCTTTTTGAAAACAATATGCTAACAGTATGCCGTTAAAGAAAATTTATTTTTGTGCTAAATGTCCCTATTGTTTTTAACACAGATCACTTTTGTGTACAATCATACATAATTTGAAATCATATTTACTGATAATTTCTTGATTTTGTTCAAGATGGCCTCCGTAATTGACATGGAAAATAAATTTTTGCATTAAGATTGGCAATTAAATGAATGTGTTTGGTGTCACAGCCTACATAATTTGAACTATAGAAATGTTATATGTTTTCTTGATCTTGTCTTTCTTTTTGGTTGTAATGGAGAATATATGTTTGGTCAGGTTCACTAACCTCTAATTTACTGACAAAGAACCTCGACATTAACCATCAAACACATAAAAAGTAATAGCATAAACTGAAGCTATGCTATTTTTATGTGCTACTTAGCACATAAAAATTAGTAGAATCTAACGGTAAACTGCCAAAACCATTTTGAAAATTAGCAGATGATAACACTAAACCACTAAGCACATTGTAAAATCTTTGCAGAAGCTAACGGTAAACTGTTGAACACACTAAAAAACCCAGTGGAAGCTAATGCTAACCTGCTTAAAATATTGAAAAAATAGCAGAAGGTAACACTAAACACCCAAAAATATGTAGAAACTAATGCTAAACTGCTAAAAACATTAAAAAATAGCATAAGGTCACACTAAACCACAAAAAATTAGCAGAAGCTAATTATAAGCACAAACTCTTGAAACCTAGCATAGGGTATCAGACGTCCGTCTCTCAGCCTGTGTCTCATCTTCTTGACGACTGGTTTGAGTTTGGCAAAGTCCTCAGTTTCAGTCTTGCCATCTGACTTTGGAACATATTAATACTTGAAAGTTGTATGAATAGGATGACCAAAGTCAAAAACATATGAAGTGACATAAAGGCCATCCACCACGAAATAAAAGTGGGTAACATAATTGGTTTAAAAGACTCAAAAACGGTGGCCATCTTGAAAAATATCCATCATCCTGAAACTGAACTCGCTAACAGGAAACATGAAAAACCCTGAAAAGAGTTTTACAGCAGTATGCCGCGCTGAACGCCTTCTCCCCTCCGTTCTTCTCCAGCTTCAACCGGATCGACATTCCTCCCTACGAGAGCTACGACAAACTGTACGACAAGCTACTGACGGCGATCGAGGAGACGTGCGGCTTCGCGGTGGAGTGAGCGCGCGCGTTGACTCGCGCGCAACGCACAGGACTCTGATGAAACGTCATTGACGCTGCAACGTGCCGGCTGGATCGCCCCCCTCTGAGGATCCAGCCTACAGTCTTCCTCTTCTCTCTTCCATCATCATCATCATCTGTTCAGGCAGCAGAGTCGTTGTTGCTATGGTTGGACTTCTTGTTTTTGCATTCAGAAAAAAAGGAACATAGATCAAATTCAATTAGGAAACTTTGTTACCGGGAAATTGCTTTAATTTTTTTTTTCCTTAAACACACAAGAACAAAGATCAAGTATTGTTCCACCTGCAGGGCCGAGTCGTTCCTCCTAACCCTCCCCGTCCTCATGGCTGCAGAGCTGGTGCTGGAGCACCGTCGATTCATCCTACCTCAGTGGAAAGTGTTCGTATTTGAAGTTACTCGTTCTAAAATGCCATCTTTAAATTCAGACAGTGATTCGTTTCTTCACACCAGCAGTCATTTTGTAAGTTTTTTTTAAAAAACAGATTTAATTCTGAGACGTTCCGACGGCCACATCTTTTGGTAAAGCGTAGACGTTGCGTTGCGAAAGCCCTTAGATTTTCTCCAGTTTCGTTGCACCACCCCACCCCCTTGTCTCTAAAACCTTCCCGACCCCCGTTTCACATCAAGTACACCTGCATGTGTTTTTGGGTCCCTAAGAGCGTCACACAGCTTAAATTCCTGCCTGTTCATAATTTCATATAATCTCATTCATCAAAGAGTCTTCTGCTAACGAATCCCCCTACCCCCAGCATGATGCTGTCGCCACCATGTCTCACCTTGTAGCTGAGAGGGGTTCTGGGTTTTGCACGTAGCCCGAAACGCTCAGTTCGTCTAGTTCAGAAATACAGGTTGCCCCGGCGACGGATTGTTCCACCCGACCTGCTGGTCTCTGCATCTCCTCCAGAGTCACCACAGGCCTCCTGGCTGTCAGCCAAAGTGGCGGCCATGTTTAGAGAGGATCGTTGTAAAAGTGGGGGTGAATACACCTGCATGCCAGATTTTTTTCTTCGCGAAGCCATTTTGCTTTCACTTTCCAATTTAGAACCATTTTATTTATTCTTGATCACAAAATTCCCAATAAAACGTAAAGAAGTGCATAAAGTGCTGGGTGATGATCCATTTCTTTTTTTTTATTAATTAATTTTAAGACATTCTTCTGGTAAAATTGCCTCCTTATTCCTCTAATACAGGGGTGTCCAAAGTCGGTCCTGTAGGCCCGGCATCCTGCATGTTTCAGTTCTCTCCCTGGTGGTAGCAACAACCTCCTCAGCAAGTCAATGTTCTCCTTAGGCCTCCAATGAGCCATCATTTGATGCAGGTGTGCTAAAACATGCAGGATGCCGGCCCTACAGGACCGACTTTGGACACCTCTGGTCTAATATTATGACTGCAATCCCCAAGTTAAACAGAAATTCTCGTTTCGCCATCGTACGACTTTTCAGAAGGTATGACCGAAATAAAAGCCACTTTTTGAAAATATTTTTTTCTGTATAATTCCTTTTTTATTTTTAAGAAAAAAAAGCAAGAAAAAAATCGATTAGGTATGAGAAAAAGAAAAATAAGGTGGGATTTTATTTTTAAGAAATATCGCCAGGCTCTAGTTAGACCGAGGTTATGACATCTTTTGCAAGGCCCTGCATGTGTGTGTGTGTGTCAGTGTGCAGGCAGATGTGTTGTAGTTTTCTGAATCTCACTGCAGAGCTGATGAACCAACCCGCCCCGTCTGTCTGCAGCAGTGTGCATGCCGGGGACACGAGTCAAAAACTTTACATGACATAACTTTGGATTCTGTCTCTATTTACACTTCAGAGCACTTTACAAGATGCGCAGCGATGGCCGCAGTGCCGCTTTCATGTCTGGATTAAAGTACATCATGTCTCCTTTTACATGTGTGTGCAGCCACGTTAGCTAAAACGCAGAGTTAGAAAGTATCTAGAGACCTGTAATTTTTAAGTATATATGTACAAAGATATAGCTATTTTGTATATTGTTGCTTGTTTTCTTTTTCGGTTTTAATTGCACGCATGTTAATGTCTTTCACAGACCTCTTTGCATTCTCAGGTGAAGTTAGCATTTTTTATTATTATTATTATTATATTAGACCAATAGGTGAAGAACCTAAAATTGAGGAGCCCCTTCTCTCCCTCGTCGGCGGCCATGATACAAATATTAACCTGTAGGTCACAAACTAAAGATCTAAACAGCATAGCTTGTTTTCACTCGTTTTCTTTTTCTTATGCATCAAGTCTTGAGTTTTAGATGCAGAGCTGTTAACCGGATGGATGCTTGAGTTAATGTTTTACAGATTACTGATTTTTACGTACTCTTATCAAATTTGAATTTCATATGCAGACATTTATTTGCAGCCATGAAACGGTTTCATATCAGACGAGTTCAGAACATTCTTGTGTAGTTTGAGAGAATTTCTTTTTTTTTTGTTTGTTTGTTTGTTTGTATGCATATGCAGGCTCAAATGTAATATCTACAACTTCTTTCTATGTACCGAATAGTTACTGGACTGTTTTGTTTTTTTCTTATGGATTCTAATCATATTTGCACACACACACACACACACACACACACACACACACACACAGTTGTATGTTTGTCTATTTCTGCCCTTTTAATATTCTTTTGTCTGTTTTTCCCCCTCAGTGCAAAGTTTTGCAGCATTTAAAGCAACAAACCCGTACATCCTGATACAAGAACTTAACTAAAATGCAGCCTTTGTTTAATACATTTATTTTTTTTAATTGATGATAGTTTACCTGTTCCAAACCACAGCAAGTTGTTGAATGTTTAGTACACACATCGCCCTGCGGTTCGAAATGATAAAATCTGGATGCAACATAATGTACCTGCATGTCTGTGTGGGCCCAGTGGGGCTGGATTGATTAATCAAAATGTATGTGCAAATTTTTATTTTTTTTGGTGTGAGTTTTAGGAATTTTGATTTGTTTCAGCAAAAAAAGAGAAAACAAAACTGTTTTTTTAAGACATTTTTACGGCTTATTTCCTTTGATTTTTATATTTATTTTAACGGTATACATGTGTGCATAGTTTCCACATTAGCTGCTCTGTGAGTTTGTAACTTACACTTGTACATAAGGACAATAAAGACGCAAAGAAACTTCTTATACCCTTGCAGAACACTGAGCAATAAAAAAAATATGCTGTTTGGACACGACAGCAGTATGTTTTATAGAACAACATGCATTATTGTCTTTTTTTTTATGTGCTGAAGCTAAGAATAGACGATTTCTATCACTGTTTTGAATCTGAAGTTAGAAATTACGTTGAGCACACCACTAAAACATAAGTGATTCTTAATCGTTTGAATTACCTAGGTATTATATCATGAAATTCTAGTTAAGATGTTAAAAGTGAATCGTTCTGAAATATAGAATATAGATTACAGCTCTGTCACCGTAAGATAATAACCAATGTGATGGTGCAGATAAATATAAGCTAACCTTTAATTTGACTCAAAATAATCCTCTTTTTCTTATGTATGTAGCACAGCTGGGTGTTTCTATTTCATAGGAAACAAAAATGGTATTAATTTACAAATTCCTGTTATTTATAGTGCATTTCATTTATGTTTAGATGTTGGAATTTGAAATGTCATTTTGAGCTAGCTAGCAAGAAATGCTAACAAAGTTTAATTTTTACTTGTTGGGATTTTGAATTTCATTTTCTCGCTTAAAAAAAGTACAAAAGCGAAAACTCAATGATTCCCAATTTTTGTAACTATTTAATAACAGTTTATTTTGAAAGATAGAATAATTTCCACCCCCTTTTGAATGTCATGTTGCAGTTCACTGTCCGTTCAGTAGATGGCGGAATTGCTCCCGCTTTTGTTTTGACATTTGTCATTTATAATAAGCCTCAAACAAGCGCACAAAAAATATTTTGATAACATAGGAGAGACGAGGTAAGTAAACAGTTGTTTATAACGTAATGGTAAAAAAAAATCAGAAAGTTAAGAAAAAAGAAGCCATAGCCAAGCACAGAGTATGTAAAACAGAAAAAAAGTGAAGTAACCCTTTACTCGCTGGAGCCGGAAGTGAGGAACAACAACCTAGCTTCTGCTGCATTTCATCTTCCGGTAGCTAATAACTGAGGGGACTCTGTTTCATTGCCGAGTTGTAGCTTTTCAGGTAAATGAGCGTGCGTCAGAAACCCCGCCATCTTTGTTGTTATTGTCGACACGTGCGCCAGCTAAAGACGCGGCTTTATGACGTTTCTATTTCATTTTAACACACCAACCCCACTCAGTCAGTGTGCTTAAGGTGTTTAAGTCTCTTATCTCATGTTTATCCTCAGGCCAAAGCAGAAATGACTTCTTAAACTTAGTCTTGGTGGGAGAACAGTACTGGTTAGTAATTAATTCACTAATCATGCCAAATTTAAGAGAGCTAGCAGTGTTAGACTGACTCATTTCTTTTTTTGTTGTTGTTTCCCAGGGAGTTTTGGAGAAGAATCCATGATGAGTTCTTCAAACGAGGCCATGCAGGACATCAGTGCGTCTTCTTCTGATCGGTCTTCAAAACATGAACAGGTAAATCTGATCATTCCCTCTGAAACATCAGTCTGTTGTCTCAACCCGCCTATACATACAGGGCGATATTCTGTTAAGTTTATGTTTATGCATCCCATAATTTAACTATCTGTTCCTTGTATCTGTCATCAGCGAGTTTATCTTATGTGGACAGATTTTAATATAGTATTTCTGATTTACCCTGCGTGGTAACACTTTATAAGACTGACATGACACTGTCATAAATATGACTTAACTTAGCTGTCATGAACATGAAGGAGTCTTTATGAATGTCTTACTGTTGTGTTATTTGGTAAATAATGACACTTTAATGCGATGAGTTGCATTGAAAGCCATTTTAAAAGTGCCAACTTTGCATTAAAAGTGTCATTATTTACTGAATGACACAAGTCATAAAAACTCCTTCATATTCACAATAGGTGTTATATCATACTTATGACAGTGCCATGTCAGTCTTACAAACACCCTATCAAATAAAGTGTTACCAAATTTTTTTACACAGACTTTTTATAATTTTTCAACTTTAAAGGTCACATTCAGATATCTCCAGTTTATTGAATGGAGTATATTCGGTATAATGGCTATTTTCTTTCTTTTTTTTTCTTTTTTACATTTAATCAGTCCAAAAGACATATTTAAAATTAGCTTTATTTCCAAAATCTATTTTTTTTTCTTAAAACTTCTGTTATGTCAAGGAGCAGAAAGCAGAAGCTGCATCTTGTCAAGATGAGTCAGAAAATAATGGTGAGTTAACTTTAAATTGTTTTTTTATAGTGAAATAATGACATCGACGTAGGGAAGTTATAATTATTACAAATATGTTCATGTACAGCTGAAGACGATGAGGAATTTACCACCTCGCTGAGTGTGGGTGATGGACACTACCTGGTGGATCTGGGAAGGTTTGCTGCTCCAGACTGAAAGCTTTCAGCGACCTTCTACTTAGAATTTATTTACTCACATCTTTACTCAACCCGTGTGTGTTTTCTGAAACCCCTCAGCTCGTCTGAGTTCGTGGTCGACGAGTGGTCCTTGCTGGAGCTCTTCAGGTGCTGCCGGCAGTGCAGCCGCAACTGTATGGTCATAAAACGTGTTTATGGACTGAAGGTCGTGGTCGACCAGAGGTGCAGCTACTGCAAGAACAGATTCACATGGACCAACCTGCCGGATAACTTCAGTGACGAGGACGACAAAGACTTCACCAATGGACGGACACCAGCCAGCTGATGGAGGAAGCAGACTGTAGCGCTAGCATTGTCCAGTATAGTTAGAGGAAGACTGGGAGCTTATTTTATTTTTTGTATCATGCCCATTCCCGTTTTTTTCCCCCTCCTACTGTTAACGAAGACTGTCTAGCAGTCGTAGCTTTGCAAAGTCTGCAGGGTGCTTCTTAAGTAAAACAAAATTCTAGATGACTGTTTTTCATAAAGGCACAGACCCCATTTACAGGAACTCTTTATAGAGCGGCCACAATAATAATAATAATAATAATAATAAAAAAAAGTTAAACATTTGTATGTTTGAGCATTCAAATAAAAATATACAACAGTTGTTTTTTTCTGTCAAATGTAATTTTCTGTAATATTTACTGAAAAGTTTAATTTACGTACTTTTAGCTAGCAGCTGTATTCATAAGCCAGTCACCAGAGGCAAAGTTATGAGCTAACACGTGATTGGTTTACAGATGAAACGCTCTGCGGTTGGACCAATCAGATGTCAGGGTCTGTAAATCATTACTGACCCAGAGCACCAGAAATGTAGAAATGAAATATTTACATTTCTATTGATTTACAAATTTGGCTAAGTTATTCACATTTATATAATGTATTTAATACAGTTTTACGATTTTTAATGACTGGCTGTCGACCCAAATTTGTCCCAATGATGAGGTTAAACAGTAGAGAAAGCCACAGAAAGCTGTGAGAAATTTTCCCCGTTCACTTTGTCTCTAATGAGGGAAACATCTTTAATCTCCACAACCACCGGATTTACAGTTCTGTGTATTTTCTCTCCTGCTGTTCCCTCATCGTCGCCGCTATACTGCCCCACGCAGGTGTGGTGGGGATTTTTGCTCTTTGGCACTTACCATTTAAACTTTAGAGCAAAATTTCCACCTTTTGCAAATAATTTTGACACATTTTCCCACCAGTGATTCCACACATTTAATGGATGTTAGGGCGGGGGACACATGTTTGCTCCAGGATTACAAAAAAACAATCCGTGTGGTGTTCAGCTGGCACAATCATTGATTCATCACGTTTCAGGATTTGGTTAAAAGTAGAAAAGTCACAATCAAGCAGAGGTTAAAGTGAAGTCACAAACATACCGATTATCGTTGCCCCTGGCGATTAAGACATCAGTCCAGGTTAATTAAAAATCAAACATTAAAGTTAAATAAATAATCCACTTGCATGGTTAAAGTATTAAAAGGAAGACATTTCATGTAAAAGGAAGAAAACCTTAAGACTCATCAGTGTGACAATATTATCAACTCTGTGTCTGTGGTCCTTATTTGGCAACAGGAGGAACAAGTCACTATTTTACAATAAAAGCACATGACGACCGCAGTGGGGAAGGTAAAACGTTCTCATTCAACACGTTGTTAAACCCGAGGAGGAGGACTTGGTCCAAAGTGTCTGAAGTTCAGGTGTAGCAGCAGAGGTGAGAGGAACAGTTAGCTACATGAGCTAGAGCTACATTTTGTCAGTGTGTGTAAAATTCCTCAACAAAACTCACATTTCGCTCTCACAACGGTAACGTTCTTTTCTGTGCAAATCTAAAAAAAAACAAAAAAGATGCCTGAGACGGTTTGTGCATTAGATTCTTGTACCGTTGAGTTGCGAATAGCAGAAATCCAACGCGGCTCTTTCCTTCGACGCAAACGCCAATTTGGACCCGAGCCGGCCTCGTTTTTTTGTCCCGCTCAGTGGAGATAGCTGGTGTTGTACTGGAATGAGGCCATGTGGACCTGGTTGCGCAGCCTCTGGACCTCCAGGTTCTGGAAGTGGTCATCCTCGTCGTTCTGGATGATGATTTTCTGCAGGTCTCTTATTTCGCGCTCCATCCGGGAGCGCAGCTCTCGCTTCATTTTCAGCAGAGCCTGGAAAAACACAGGAGGAAAGATGAAAGCAGGGAAAGCATCTTAAGTTTTCCCTGTAACAAGGAACGAGGGATTCATCGGGTTTCCTGATTTATTCACAAGTTTAAATAAGTTGGACCAATTGTGAAGTGACACAAAGGCCCCCTGCTGGACGTCACGTGAAAGTGCTTACAATTTGGGAGCGTCTACAGAATTAAATTTTCAGACTGAGTTGTTTTCTTGGCAGACTTTTAAATACAAAAATGAAACTTTGTTGTAAATTTATGGCAGATATTTCTGTAGCAGTCAGGTTTTAAAAATGGAACCTGTAGTTCTGCAATATATTATTTTCAAAGAAATGCTCTCTCTCTCTCTCTCTCTCTCTATATATATATATATATATATATATATATATATATATATAATTTTTTTTTTAACTTCCTAATGAGTTTACCTTTTCTTGAGCTTTTTTCCGAACCTGAATCTCCTCCCGCTCATGTGCGAGTTTCTCAGCGAGTAATGAAAACTGAAAGAGACAAAACGTGTCACACATGTATGAAAATTACCAGTGATGTTATTTGCTGGTGTGTTTGTGTCGTACCTGATCCTTGTAGTAGTTCTCCAACGACTCAAACTGGTCCTGCTGTCGTCTCTGGTGCTCCAGCTGCTGCTCCTTGGCATAAGCTCTCTGCTCCCTCAGCCGGAGCTTCTGTAGCTCCAGACCTTCCTCGAATAGCTGCCGAAACATCTACGTACGTACGTGTGTACACACACACACACACACACACACACACACACACACACACACACACACACACACACACACACACACACACACACACACACACACACACACACACACACACACGGAATTATTTGGAATTTATCGCGACGACAATAAATCCAAACGGTCATGTTGAAAAATGCATCAGGATGAATAACAAACGCTAAAGGCCCACCTTCTCCTCCTTGGTGCGCGCCCTCATCAGGCGGGCGCGGTGCTGCACGTGGTAGTCGTTGTGGTACTTCTTGGCCCGGGCGATCTGCTGCCGCTGCTCCCGCAGTTTGCTCTGCACCGACTTCTGCTGCTGGATCCGCTCCTTAAACTCCCTCTGGAAGAAAAGGAGGTTTAAAGGATTCCCTGCATGTCAGAGCGGGAGGCCAGAACGCCTTGGTTGGGCGTTTTGGACGCCTTTGCTCCAGTGATGCTCACCAGCCGTCTGTTGTGGTCCTGGTCTCTGTTCACCAGATCCACCAGCAGGTCGTGTTTCCTCTGAGCTTCCTCCAGCTGAAAGACAAGGAGGAGTTCATGCCCAACGCATCCGTCAGATTGATTGAATAGAGCCAATCTGAGGGATTGTATTGATCGCTTTGTGCTCTGGAATAAACCCAGATGACAAGGTTTACACAGCTGATGGAAACCAGCAGCAGTCAGAGGGAGACGGTCACTCTGTCCGTCCGTCTGTTGGAAACTCTTTAAATTGTTCTGGGTTCCTGGAAAAGTATGGATTTGACTAGGCCTGTCACAATAAAGTTCCCTTAACGACAAACTGAGTTGAGGTAATATTGACGTTTTGAGACCATTTTCAAGGAACATATTGATAATGGCATAAAAATGTCAGCTCACTCTCTGATAAAGACCAAATAACTAATTTAGTAAAAATAAATGAATAAAAATCACCTAACACTGGAACTGGAAGATATTTTAAACATCCAAATTAAAAAATGACGAGCAGAAATAATGAATAAAACATAAATAAAAGCACACACCAGAGAGCATAAATTAAATGTCCTTCAAAAATATTAATAATCAGGAGGAAGATGATCGATGTCATTTTATGTTCATCATTCGATTGCTTAATTGCTTATTGCGACAGGTCTACATCTGTATTTCCCATTTTACAGTTTAAATGTGTCCTTTATCCCTTTGACTTCCCTTAATCCTTCCTTCCTTCCTTGTGTCCTGCTCCATCCTCCCTTCTTTTCTTCTTCACCATCCCTTTTTCTTCCCTTCCTTTCTGTCATGACTCATCCTTCCTGTTCTCAATCTTTGTCTCTTCCTTGTGAAACTCTTTCTTAAGGTTTTCCCTCTTTTCCTTGTTTCTTTCCTTCCTCTGATTGATCTAAATTTAAAGCATTGGCTGCAACCGTTTATTTTAAGAGGAACAGAAAAGAGAAAGACACAATCTGGAATGTTTTCTTGGGAACCCAGGAATTAGCCCGTGCCCAGCTGTCCTGTGCAGTAATAACACGCTTAAATTGCTACTAATGTCGCAGCGTTCAAGACTCCCATGTATCTGAGCTAAAAAAAAATCTCACTTGTTGGACTCGTTCTGACCTGCTTGCAGAGTTTGTGATGATGTGGATGGCGTGAGGACGACACGGCGTGCAGCTTGTCCACCTGCTGCATCTGCTGCTCCCACATTCGACCCAAAGCGTGAGAAGAGACGTGAAGGTGAGGCAGCTCCTCCCGCAGCAAAGGGAGCAGCTCGTTCTCCCTGATTCTCACTGGGTGGAGGGAGACGGGAAGAAAAGTCTCTGCTTTATAACATCTACGTTATACTTGTGGAATAAACACCCTTTTGTAGACCTTGAATCACTAAATTAGCATGGAAAGCGTCACGCTGTCCACACACTAAGTCACTCATAGAAATAACTGAACCTAGACCAGAGCCTTGTGGGACACCCGCTGATACACACAGATGTAGCAGTAAACATTTCAGAGCTGGGCATTTTCCAAAACACCAGCCTGACGCCAACATGAGGTCAGAGGTGACGGGGTGTGACTTACGTGATGGAGTTTTCCTGGGCACCTCGAAGCGTCTCTGTGCTGCTGTTTGTGTTTTCTGTTGAGTCTTTGTTTTGCCAGGAGACGGTTTGGGTGATGGAGAAACGTCTCTCAGAATGGCCTCTCTGTACTCTCGCTCCTACACACAGAGACAAGCGACGCATCGAAATGTGATAACCCTGTTAAACGTTACTGTAATGATGTTTTCTCATCAGTATCTGCCTGGGTAACCCATGGCAACCATTGTAGTTCAGGTAGTATTATTAATACTGGAAAAGTTTGAAAATACTTTCCCTCTTAAATATTTGATAGCAGGTTTATTATGATTGAAGAAACAGCTTAATAGCAAAATTAAAAAAAAGAATAAATCTCACTTCTAAGACTATTTCCTCTATATATTTCTCAAAAGTTCTTTACTTTAAACATTATAGATGAAACTAAAAAAAATAATATTGAAGCCGTGTGCGTTTCCATTTTGGACTTACAGCCTTCTGAGCTCCTCTGCGTGCTTTTTGGAGTTCAGTCCGTTCCCTCTCTTCACACCTTCTCAGCTCCTCTTCGTAAGCTTCACTTTCCAGATGCTGAAAAGGTTTGGTTTTATCGACAGGAAATGATTAAAAAGCCAAAAACGCGTTGCTTCGTGTGAAGCAAGTCTCGTTTCTTTACTTGAACAGAAACGCACCTTCCTCTGAGACGACCTGTGGTGCGACTCGCCTCGTTTCGAATGATGAGGAACTTGCAGGTTGGTTTGTTTCCCGTCGTCCAGGCTCAGCGCCTCCGCCATGGCCTCCTCCAGCTGGCCGTGTGCGGAGCGACGTTCCCGACGAGGAGAGGGGGAGGCCTTCCGCTTGTCAGGATCAGGTTTTCCTGGAAGAAACGTCCCAGTTCAGTGCACGGCTGTACATACGAGGTGGTTCTAAAGGCTGATAAAAACGATTGTCTCGTGGGTGAAACTGTAACCTCTGTGCTTCCGACGGGTCCTCTTGACGCTGCCGCTGCTGTGGGACCCGTCGCTTTCTCCCAGAACTCGTTTCAGCATCTACACAGTTTATTGTTTGAATTGAAGCACGTCACAGGAACACATATTAAAAAACAAAACAAAACAAAAAAAAACATACTACTCCAGAAACCATACATTTGTTTGATTTTATGTCATTTTATTTTATGTTTCTAAGAGTGATGGCAGAAATTTAATTTTGTTCCCACTCGTCTGTTTTCTGTACGATTTCTACTAAAACGTTCGCTGAAATGTACAAATTACCTTGTCAGACTCATCATTTCTGTTCAAGGAGCCACACTTTTAAAAATGATGGCAAACAAGGATGGGTGGAAAGGCGCATAGACTTTATATACAGTATAAATAACAGAGGTAATACAGTATTTTAAATTTTAATTTAAAAAAATAAACAAAAATGACATTTTAAAAACATCTAATTTGACCTAAAATTGAATCTTTTATTTCTCTTGCTGTTGTATTATTGAAGAGTGTGGGGTTGATTAAAACATAATTAAAAGCTTTTAACTAAATATTTCAATGAAAGTCGAAGTTGAAATATGAAACTCAGTTTTATAAATCAGTCGGTCCTCACCGCTACGCTGACGACACTCTGCTCTATTTATCAATGAAACCAGATGAATGACATCATCTACAGAAGTCATTATTATTGTTTCAGACTTTAAAAATGGATGACTCGCTTTATCTTTGTATTTCAAATTTCCTCTCATAACTTCTAAAAGAAACAAGCTAATTACTGGGATAGCAGTACTTCTTAATCTCTTGTTTCTCTAATTTCCTTATCTGGCCTTGAATAAAGCTGGAGACACGTTTAGATACATTTTGCACCGTTTATGCTGGTGTTCTTTACAGTTCTCTGCAAAAAAACAGAGAGTGCAGCTCCAGTGTTAATAGAGCTAACACAGCAGCTGCTGGTTGTTCTACTGATCCAAATCAAATTCAAGTGTAGATGACGTGTGCACACACCAGATCCAGCTCCTCCAGGCGATGAGAGAGGTTCTCAGATATGTGATGCAGCTCCTCTTCCGCCTCCTTGTTCCTTTTTCTCCGATAAGCCAGAGACTCTTCTGGACTCTCCGGTACCGTCCTGCTTATTTCAAGAGACGAGACGGACGGCGATGTTGGGTTTATTTACATGTTTTTCATGTTCAACAGTCCACAGTTTCCCAGATTCTGATTCGCAACAAATTCTTTGAGATATTTTAACTTTAAAAACAGAAGCATGCAAACAAACTGATGGATAAATGGATTTATGGTAGAGCGGATGGAGAAACGATCAACAATATTTGGAGAGTGAATCTATACAAAGTCTGACCGATTTTTTTTTAAACGCTGGATTCTAGAGAAAATATTACACTTGAATTAAGAGAAAGTAACTTACAAATAGATTTTCAGCAAGATATATGAGTTTGTTTTAAATCAATAATTCATAATGTTGATTAAAATAAGAACAGGTTGCACTGGCAGGTTATTTCACTTAAAACAAGACATTTTTCCCATGTTAGCTATGGGATGCTAACGATGTTATAAGTGAAATAATCTGCCTGTGGAACCAGTAGTTTTTCACCAAAATTAAGGAATTATCGGCTTAAAACAAACTCCTATATCTTGCTGAAAAGTTACTTGTAAGTTAATTTTGTCTTATTTCATGTGTGCTAAGATATTTGCACTAGAAACTGGGCCAAAAATCCTTGGTAAGATTTTGGATTTTTGCAGTATGAATCCATCACTACATTGTCCAGGAACCCTGTAATTAATGTGATGGGTTTTTTTGTCCCCTACAGCAAAATTCTCACCCAATGTCTGTGCTTGTTCTGAGACTTGTTCCTCGGTCCTTAAATCTTTGGACACGACTCAGAACTTCCCCGTCCTCATCGGTGTCCGGCGGCGAAGGCGTGATGGCCGACACCTCGTCCCGCAGGGTGAGGAAAAGCACATCGGGCTGGGTGCGGAACAACACCCTCCTCGGACCCCCGTTGGTCGGCTATGAAACGGCAGAATTTGGTGTGATTTGGTTTAATACAACAAACAATTTTTTGGTGGGGTTGCCGGGGGGGGGATCTTGAGCAGAGATTTAAACCTTATCTCCTACCTCCAGTGTCTCTCCCTCCATCTCTGCCGCAATCCGCCGCCGGCTGGAGGCAGAGTCGTCGCTTCCACCTGGAGATCAAACCAGGAAGTGATCACCGACAAACTCAACCCGACCTTTTCGCTCTCCAAAACAGTCTGGGTGTTTCTGCTCACCTGAAGACAGGCAGTGCACCGGGGACATGATCCCGTTGGTCAGAGTCTCTGTTGTCACTTTCGAGTCCTGTGACAGAGAAACAGAAATTCAGATTAAGATTACAAACAAAACAAAAAAGCGACAGTTTATTGCTGAATGCATTTTTAAGGTTTCCTTTTCTTCACAGCAATTTCAGAAAAAAAACAAACAACGAACGCATTAGATTTGACGAGTCGAAGAACGAAAACACTTCAGACTGAAGTTTTTGGAGACTCTTTGGCTTGTATTTATTTGCCCTGTCGTAACATCAGGCTTCACGTTAAGCTTTGCAAACAAACATCCACAGTAAAAAGGTCACATGTGTTACGGGACCCGGCCCGTTTACGGTGGAAGTGAGGCGCTTCCTCTCTTCTGTGGCAAAACAACTTAAAAATACTGGTGAAAAAACGGCTAAAAACACAAACTTATTGCGTAAGAAGATAAACAAGTAAAAAAAGAGCCATTTTTAAAAGTAATACCAAACTTCTATAAAGGTTTTAATGAAAGTAAAAGTTGGTTTTAAACCAACTTCTTTCTACGAATCGCTTAGGTTGCGTCAGCATTTTCACATCCTTCCGCTAATGTGCTGCGTCGCAGAAACAGGAAGTGAGATTGTGGGAAAACGGAATGAGCCCCCCCATCGTTTTTGAAGCAGTAGCCTAAATATCACCGTATATTTACTGTGGTCACATTCTACCTCAACCCGTGTTATGTCAGGATTGGTCTCCTCGGTGGATCCCTGACTGAGGGAAGCGGCTCTGATGGGGCGGCCGGGAGCGTGGGGCGTGTCCCGCTGGCTGGGCGGCTGCAGCGGGATGGCGGAGAACATCTGGTCCTGGTGCGGCGCTCCCTCGACGGCGCCTGACGTCAGAGGAGGGACGGCCGGTTCTGCCATGCAGACACAAAAACATCAATTTCTCTGTTATTTTTTTTACATTTGTTTTGGTTAAAAAAAAACAAAAAACACCACGTTAAATACTGCAACAATTCAAACACGGCTAAAAATGCAAAGAAAGAAAACCCTAACCCTTTTTAAAATCACAGTTAGCATGGACTGACCTTGTTGTTTGGCCGTAAGCGTCTGATCCGATCCTTTGACCTCACCAGCCAATCCAGTTTCCTCTGAGTTTCTGCAAATGAGACATTGTGTTACTATTTTTTCCCCCAGGTTAAAACATCTATTATCTCAGCTTCCCTGAGCTTAAATCAGTCAGAACTGTTTAATAAAAAAAAACATGCAGCTGCTTTGTAATATAGAATTGACTCATTAGGTTTTATCAAGAAGTTAAAACCTCGAGTTGGAAAACAGGTCTGGTTGTTTTTCTAGCTAATCACATCACAAAGAAAACTTTGAGAAAGCTGCACCAAGGCTGACCAATTTAATATAACCAGAGTCAGTCAAGAGAAAAGTTTCATAATACAGTTACAAAACTTGAAATAAAAAAAGAAGAAGTTTAGCATTAGATGTGTTTTAAAATCATTTATTCTTCAACGTGAACAAGATGTGAGCGTGTGAACATTTTCCGTTGCGTGGCTTCAGTAATGACGCTGCTGCAGGCGGCTTGTTGTGTCAACAGCAGAGCGGCGCTCCGAGTCATGAGCTGCAAACCCCACGGTCAGCCAGAGGCTCAGAGGAAACTAATTAGAAACATCCCTTCCTACAAATTCAACCAAAATCTGTACAATCAAGTCAACATGTAAAACTTTAATGATGTTATAAGTTTCCTTATTATAGGGGTGTTCAAACTGTGGCTCGTGGGCCATTTGTGGCCCGTTCAAATATTTTTTTTTCGGCCCCTGACCACAAGTCAAGAGTCGGAAAGATTTTTCGAGCAAAACACAAAACAATTAATGACTCAAAAAAAAAATATTTTTTTATTTTAGTGAGGCAACATCTGAAGCCCCTTTAATATTTTGGATCTTTAATAAGGTACAGATTTTATAAAAAATTTATTTATTGTTGAGCAGGTAAACCAAACAAAATCACAATAAATTCATTTTTAATTTAATACATTTTGTGGCCTGGAGGGAGTTTAAATTAGCCTCCAGAGTCAAAACCGGCCTCAAAATGATGAGTCATAATTATCTAAGGTGAGAAAAACCAGTTTCCTTTAGGACTGAAACAATTAATCACATTAATTGATTACAAAACATAATCGTCAACTAATTTAGAAGGTGATTAATCATTCACCTATTAAATGTATACAGACATTGAGATAGTTTTAGCTTTAGCTAATTGAGATTTACTAAAGGAGTTTAGGCAATAAAATGTCTATTTTACATTTTAAAAAGGAATTTGATTATTTGTATCTTTCAATGAATTTCTAATATTGCATTAAAAAAGACTTAAGTGGTTAACTGATAAATCTGTAGACTGGGCCATTTTTTCAATAGATTAATTGATTATTAAATTAATTGTTAGTTGCAGCTCTCGTTTCATCGGAGAAGCTCTTACTCTACACTGGGTGAAACTGATCTCCTCTCCTGCTGCGTCTCCAGGTTGGCCGGTTTCTTGCTCTCATCAGCTTCATCCTCGTTTTGGGGGTCATTAGGTTCAACTGAAGACGAGAACAGAACGGATTACTTAGAGAACGAACAGAAGAAAAAATGAGAAAAGCAAAAATGCAAACGAGTTTAAAACCAAACGACAATACCGATTTAAATCCTCAAAATTGCACTAGAAGACAGAATCACCAACGAAAATGATTTTATTAAAAGGGTAAACCTGCAGATCATTAATAAATCTGATGAGAAAAGACAAACATACGCGTGGCACCGTTCTGCGTCTCCTCGTTTAGCTCCTCGTTGAGGTATTCCAGGAGGCCGTCGAAGATTTCCAGGAGGTTCTTGATCGACTCTTTGTCTCCGCTGACAACATTTTCTCCTGCAGACAGAAACTCGGTGAGTTAGAGCCGCTAGATGTTCCCAGAAGTCAGGACTTCAACTTTCCATCCCGTGATCCTCAAAATAACATCGACAGAGACGATAAATAGAATTATTTCATTTTAGCTAGTCACAAATAAACCAAGAGAAATAATTCTAATATACATTTTTTAAATGACAAATATACATTTAATTTCATCATTTAACAAGTGTATTTCATTGTTCAATGAGACATTCAAAGGTACATTTATTTACTTCACAATGCATCTATTTATTTAATTTTGTCTGTTTTGGCTCTCCGTACATCTAAAGGGTCACATCCATGTTATTCTGAAAATCATTTCGTAACCCCCACTGTGTCAACCCCTGCTGTAAGTGATTTAATGCGCCGATTAATTAAAAAACCCAGCCCTCAGTTGAAGAGACATGAAACAAATCTAGAAATATGGAGTGTGTGTGTCGTTTCGTTTCTGTACCTGTGATGTGTGAGAGGCTGATCTGAAGGTAATCCAGAGACAGAGAGTCGATCACAGACTGAACGTTGTGGACATCGTCCTCTTGACTGTTCGCTGATGCAATATAATCTAAAATGCAAACATGGAAGAAGAAAAAAGGCAAATCGGCATAACTCAAAACCAGCGACCAAGAGATCTGTGCATTTAATTTGAAGACATCACTTTGGACTTCCACTGGATCTCTTTCCTCAACCGTTCAGTTTCAGTACGGCTGAAACGATTAATCGGCTTAATCGTGATGAATGGATTACTCACATATAGTAATTGATTATTCATTAACTGGAGTGTACAGAATCAATACAAGGCCTCTGAAAGGTCAACATATTCAGAGGAGTGATTAAGGCAAAACTGTAGAAAAAAATACATACATTTTGCATTTAAGAGGAAAAACCTTCTTTGTCTGTAAATATGTTCTACCCAGAACTCCTCAAGTGGCATTTTTAGCTTTACCCGGTTAATATTCTGTAAAAGAGACAATCTCCTAAGCACCTTTTGCTATCCAATTATTAATCTGTCATTCAGAAAAGCAAACAGATCAAAACTTCACTGTATAGATGTTGATAAGCCAAGCAGAAAGGTGTGAGCTTCTTACATTATGGAAAGTATTTTTTTTTGCTGCAAATTCGTCCTTTGTAACAAATGATCAAGTGTTCGCTAATTGAATGTTATGTTTGTGCTTTTTAGGCAGTAAAATATTTTTTTTTTTTCTATTTGAAAAATGAATTAACTTTTTTCTTTATTTGTATTTTTGAACACATTTCTAATATTGTATAAAATATGATTAAATGAAAGAATGAAAAATGTGATTAATGTGCCAATTTTTTCTTGATTAATGGTAAAAAAAAATCAATTGAATAATCAATAACTAAAATAATCAGAAGCTGCAGCCCTTGCTTACCGGAAGGAACAGCTGTGTATGCTGCATGTTTGAGTCTGTGTTCAGATGACACCTTGCAGCAGGTTGCAACATGTTTAGAACGTAAACATGTTGCGTAAGGCAAGAGTTAACAAGCATCCGATTCAGGAAATATTATTCTATAACCTTTCTTGCCAGTGACAACCCGGATCAACCATCTTAACAACTCAAAGTCTCGAGAAAACGTGGCCACCGATGAACACCAGATCATCGGAGCGTCTCCAGAAATATTCCATCTGCCCAGGAGTCTGATTTTACCTGGAACCGTCTCCCCGAGGATCGTCTCGTACAAAGTGACGAAAACATCCGGCCCGCACTCCGACAATGTGCTCAACTTCAGGTTTACGTTACACCTGCTGAGCAGATTGTTTGCCACATCAACCCAGTCTGCAGAGAAAAAGGGGAAATAATGAGTCAGGAGGGTTTGCTGGTAGAAAAGAAGATCAGAATGTCTCGCTGAACGACAACCAAGTCCAGAACAGCAATCCTGTTTAAGCACAACGTGTTTTTTTTTTTTTTGTCTGGATTTTAAGGTTTATGTAACTCTTTTATGTAACTCTCAGACAGAGGATTACGTTTGTTCAATAATAGATGACAGGGAAGGCTTAGTTTTAGCATCGGGAACATCACTTCTTTTTGATTCATTTCCATTTTATCCAATCTATGAACCTTTTACGTGGTTTTCCTTCTTTCTCTCTCTCACTCAGCTCCACATTCTTCCAACTTTTCCATTATCTCAAACCACCTTAGCTTCACACTCCTCAGAATTCTCCAAACTTCTGCACCAGATTGCTCCTGTAATATGCTCTTTGCCACTTCTGTTTTGGTCATATACATCACCAGGTCTGGCTAACAGTTTCAAAACGTTCAACCAAAGGTCCATCTACTAAATGCTGACTTGAAGGGGGTGAATATTTATGCAGTCACTTATTTTATGCTACATACTTTTATTTAACTATCATTACTTGGTGGGAATTGGTTTTCACTTTTTGTGTAATGTCTTTCGTATAAAAAAAGGTGTATTTTGTAAACTATGACTGGTTTGTAAAAGCAGTAAAAGAGTAAAACAGTCAAAGAGAGTGAAATCTTTTTATAGACACTGAATATTTCAGAACATTTGGGTCCATTTGTCCCCTGCAGGTTCTTTAATCTTGTGACTGGCGCCGAAAACAGAAGCTGACTGAGATTTCACACCAACAGCCCCAGGAACTCTTTTCCCACCGAGCTTCAGATCTGTGGACACAGCTGTATTTTCTAAAAACCAACTAAAGGGTCAAATCTTTTACATTTTCTTGATTATTTATTTATGTCTATTGCTATTTAATACCGATCTTTTTTTGTTGTTGCTTGTTTTACTCAATAAGATAAACTGGCTGTTCAGTAATATCAGTATACAATATGAATAAAACTGGAAACACATACTATGGATTTTTTTTAAGAAGAAGTGTATTTATGGTAGTATAAAAATTTCAATAATTTGAGTAGCGCATAAATAAATAGTTAAAAGCAGAGACCATTAGCATTTATTTGACTATTTGTGTAAATCTAGCTGATCTGTGAAGGACCAATAACCACAGCAGAGAGGGGAGGAAGAAAGTACATAACTTTTATTTTAAAAAATGTTCTTTAACTTATTTGTTAAAACTATCACCAATTTGTGACAGTACGGCATTAGATAATCTCTGAATAAATAAATAAATAAAAAAATCGTCCCCCTCCACTGCATCACAGAAATGCATCACGCTGTCAATCATGTTCATGTTCATGTATACTCTGCTCAAAGTGCTAATGGTGGAGAAACAACTTACCGTTACAGGAAAACAACTTACTCACTGTCATTGGTGGCCATGCTAACTAGCCTGAGCATTCAAAGAAACACAAGCACTAGCATGATTTACAGCGCTAAGGCCCTCCTCTTCATTCCCATTGGTTGTTTTTGTTCAGAGCAGTGCATTTCTGGGGTGAGCACGTTTTTTTTTCTCTCTCTTACACATTCTCTGTCTCATCCCACACTGTCATGGTATAGTGATAGTTTTAGCAAATGTGTAGAAAGCAAATGTTTTAGAAATGTTACACACTGCAGCTTTAAATCAGTGTTGGAGCATAAAATCTTTCCAAATCTTGTGACAAAAGCTGATCCTACCAAGTTTCCTACTACGTATCATTTTTTCCCTCTACTTCCCAAATATATTGAAGTGAAACTTGGTTTATCATCTAAAATCCTGACTATAACATTGCAAAGTTTGGGGGAAAACGTCAATGTGTATGGATACTACACCGTTTTGCATACTTCATCAGCTCTTCCAGACATTACATTTGTTGTCATCTTACTTTGAATTAAACTAAACAGCATCTCACTAATCGCCACAAATAAAGTCAAAATAAATAAAAGTCTCTTCTATAACTAGATTCAGTAACTACTCTCTCACATCTTGGTGGTATGACTGGATCTTTTCTTAGTTACTCCAGCTCTGCAGATCGCAACCTCATGAGGATCAGCAGTAAGCTTCTTTATCATCTCCTACAGACTCCCTCACTAAAATTATATTGTTAAAAATCTGTAGGACCTATATTCTCTCCGACATACCTTCAATGTAGCCAGCCTCCTGTTCACTTCCTGTTGCCAATCCTCTCATTCGCCAAGTTTCTTCCTCATTCATCAGTTCCTTAAACTATCCTTAATAAATCGGTCTAACACAGTTATTAACTGCACAACCTCACTGGCTTGCTTCTTTACTCTAATTTCGTCACACTAACTACTGTTTCAGGCTAAAAGTTTAATTGACATGTTTTGTTCTAAAAGACACCAGTATTGATTGTGAGAAAACACATCTGCCTGCAACATTGGTGCCTTCTCCAACGCTGTTTTCCTCAAACTTTGCCGGTTGAGTAAACTGAAAAGTAGCAAGCTAACGTTGCTAATGGTTGCTAACAGGAACTTTATGGGATAAAGCTAAACGGCGACCTGTTATCACTGTAATAAATATATATCTACAATGAACGTTAGTCCAGCTGTAAGAAGCGACAACATTAGCCATCCAGAAACCAAACTTTAGCCGCAAGCGTTACGTGTTGCTAGCTTTCAGTCAGAAAGAAAGTCGTGGTAGCCTTACTTCTGTCTCCCTCCTGAGTTCCCATGAAACAACTGTCGAAAAAAAGATGGCTGGGGCTTGAAAACGGATGATGAGCCAAAAAAGGGGGCGAAGTCCCAAATTTCCAAACCTGACCCGAAAAACTGGTATCGGTGTTGAAGTTTTTTTTTCGGTATCAGCTCACATTCAAAACTGAGGTCTTGTTTGATTGGACGTTAGCTCATTCTTTGTTTGAGGAAGTAAAGCATGATGTGCTGTCTACCGCCCCCTACTGGTTTCTATGGATATTGACCCTTTGCAATACGTCACTTCATCGCGCGAGTCGCTAGTGCGCTGCACATTCATTTGGCACGTCAACAATCTCGCCATATTGCAGAGGGAGATTTAGAGGAAGTGTCTATATACATAAAAAAAGGTCATTCCGAGTGGAATCTTGGAGCTGCAAAACTTTCGTATCGTGATATGTCTTTAGAATATTGTAGACCTAAATATTTTTTGCTTTTGTTATAATGTATTTTAAACAGTAAAAGATTATGCTTTTTTAAAAATATTTTTTTATTTTGCTTGCTTATAATTGAAAATGATTTTTAAGACACACACACACACACACACACACACACACACACACACCCACACACACACGCGCGCACACACACACACAGACACACACACACACACACACACACACAAACACACACACACACACACACACACACACACACACACACACACACACACACACACACACACACACACACACACACACACCCAGGCAATAAAAAGTCATCTGTCACATTCTTGAATTGTTCTGATTACATCAATTTAGAACTCAAAGAACAACTAAAGCAGATACTCTGTGGGACAAGCGGAAATCATAGCATTATATTTTTGTCTTATAAACTACTTAAGATAAAATAGGCTCCAAACAGAAAACTTTTGTTTATGTTAAATATCAAAGTTCTTTTCACAGATCCAGTAGTTTTCGTTTGCACACTGAGCATCATTCCAGCTGCGTTCAGAGTCAAAGTTCTTTATCTCCACACAGTCCTCATTTCTGCCTTAGGTTCTCCAAAGCGCCAGTAGCTGAAATAAAAAAGAGATTAACAAGTTTTAGGCAAAGAACATCAACCTCTGGTTGATATATGTAGCATGTAACTGTGAAGAACCTATCACAGTCCTTTTATGGTTGAATTAGAATGAACATTAATGTGAGAACCTTCTTGTTAGCGCAGTCCCATCCACCCATTTAAACGACCCCTCTCGTATTCTGTCAGTAAGACCAATCCAGGCCCTCTTTTGAAATGTCCTTGTGAATTCCTGAATCACACAAACAGGCATTTAAATAATTAAACATCACACAGCTGAAGCAACATCCAGAACATCAGTGTAGCTTTGCTTGACTTTCTAATCCAACAGAATGTCCCACAAGTTTGCACGTTAACTTCATTGTTTCTTTAAATATACTGAGTTATGTCTTGGTGCAAAAACTGAACAGAACTGCTTTTAGAAACCCTCGTTTAAATAAATTCAATAACTACTTTTGCTCTGCAGCAAAAAGCATGCTTAGCAGAAATTCAACAACAGTAATTGTTGGATTTCTTAGCAAAAAGAAATTCAAATGTCTTTGATTGTTTAGTGCTACAAAACATCCTGGCAATACATCTTGTAGAGTTGGATCTCTTTGTGAATGCAGACACAATGCAGTAACAATGTAAGACAGAGGACCTTAAACATCTTGTTGGAGATTCAGCCATGTTGAATGAAAATTTCTCAAGAAAACTGTTTGACAGAAATGAACTTTTCTTCAGCTCTCAGGTTGTTCATTATGTTTGACCAAACAATAATTATGGAAAGTAAAGATACACATGGTTAGACGTGACATAGACTCTCCACAGGCTGCACTATGACCCATGGATCCTTTCCTCTGGGCACAGACCGTCAAATTGTAAAACTTTCTGATTGGGAACTATGTTGTCTTATAAACTGACGAATACACTGTACTTATATGCTCCACAGAAACAAATATTAGCATACAAACCTCTTCTTCTCTGCTGCTGATGATCACCAGGTCGGCTCCTCGCCACTGGCAGTCATATTGACTGCTGTGCCAGGACTCCTTGGTTGTAGAAACATAATAGAAGCTACCACTGAAATACACCCATTTTGCCTCTGCAAATTTAGCTATTTAAAGAAAATAAATTAGAAAATGTCAGTGCATGAAGCAACAACATGATGATGTTCATGAAGAGCACACACTGAAATGTTCGACAGCTATGTTGCTTATTATACACAATACTGGACTATGTGTACCCAATGTTTGCCTCTGGAGGTTCTGTACTGACCCTACACCAGTTTGTACCCGCTCTGACAACAGATGATTCGTTCTGACGATTTCCAAAATGTCTTCTCAGTCTCCGGCACACTTACCTTTACTAAATTAAGAGTCAAACTCACCAAAATCACTCAGTTTCGTCGTCAGCTTATTTTTCTCAGTAGCCAGGCCTAACTTCTCCAATCCTGGTTAAACATTAATACATGTCCACATGGAGAAATTTAAGCTTTTTAAGTCTAATTTGAAGAATTCAGGGGGGTTAAATTAATCACTACATTGTTTTTCTATGACTTTATAGTCTATATGTTTCCCACTTACTGCAGGTAGTAAGCTGAAGGCTGAGCTGACTGTTTTCCACAGATAATCTTCTGGACTTGGCTTCAATATCTGAAACAGGATATTCAACAGTAGATGATGGTAACACACTGTTAGCTATGTTGATGACACACACACACTCCCACACACAATTTCACCACAGGATTATGGAGAAGTTTTACTGTCATAAAACAAGAGCTTAGATTTTCGGCTTTAAAGCAGGATTTCATCTCTTTGCTCTCAAGACGTGTAACATTTTCAATTTGTGAGCAGGAATTCAGTACAATTCTCTCACAAATGATCCTCCTTCTGATCACAGTAAAGTCATCTGAGACCTGATGGCTACTGGAAAAATGCAATCATCACTTACCAGAGTTTGTCTTCCTCAGTCCGTCGCTCTCATTAGTAAGTGAAATTTGTTGTGACGCTGTAAATAAAGATTCAAAATGAATGCTGTAGCTTTATATGCAATGGCATATTTAAAATATTGAAGTTCTTCTTAAATCCAGTAGCTTTCTTTTCAAATTACTTGCTGCTCCTAAATGAGAATGCATGAGACCGCACTTATTTTCCATACTTACTGCAGGTAGTTAGCTGCTTTTTCAGGTGGTCTCTTTCTGTTGTGAGACTTCTGGATCTTGACTCAAGAGCTGAAATAAAGTCAAACATATTCAATCAGAAGTTATTGCCACCCTGGTCTATGCAAAACACAAACTAAACAATACAATAGATTTCAATATTGTCTGAACATCCTTCAGATTAAAACTCTGAAGAGTAACTGGACTCACCAGAACTTGTCCTCTTCAGCTCGTTCTTCTCCGCAGTCAGCGAATCAACTTGTGAAACTACCATTAAGAACGGAGACGTTGCCACTTAATAAGATAATAAAATCATTAATATCTAAAATGCATTAACTAGTTCTTCTTGTTAGATATTTCTTCTGATGGCTGATCAAACTCACCAAACCCACTTATGTTCTTTTTCAGCTCATCTCTCTCTTCGATCAGGTTTCTGTTACTGGACTCAAGGCCTAAAAACACATTTTTAACCATTTCAGTTTTTCGTACACAACATAAATGTATCAGGATACTCTTTAAAAAAAACAACAAAAAACAAACAAGCCATCCATGCAATTTGTACCAAGACATAAAAATGACTCCTCCTAGATTGTTGTGTTCAGTTTCTCTCTCCTTACAAACACCAAGTTCCCAGTGAACTCACCAACATTGATCTTCTTCAACTCGTCTCTCTCTGCAGTCAACGTGTTAAGCTGTAAAACTGACATTTTGGGTGGGCATGTTCGTTTAATCTTTTCTTCACAACCAAATATGCAAATATTCATTTATGTTGGTTGTTTTTTTTTTATTGGTTTAGCTGCTGCTCACCAAAATCGGCCACTTTTTTCCTCAGCTCATCTGTTTCTGTAGTCAGGGAATTCCTCTCAGATGCTGTTGGAAAACATCAAACATTAAACCACAGCAAATAACACCTATTTTAATCGCCACTTGGCAAAAGCATTTTAAATGAAGAATTACTTTGTTTGTGAACATGATATAATGTCACAGCACAAAGTAATAAGTTATTCTGCAGAGAGCAAACACAAAAATCTAAAGAGCGGTTCTAATATTTAACTGTAGATAGTTATTTGCATCATTTCAAAAATGATAAAAATGTCAGTCAGCTATAGAAAACATAAAGGTCAACAACACTATGTTCTCAAACAAAACACATCTCTATAAACTGGGACATGGCTATGTCCAATTATTTTCAGTGTTGAAAATAATTGGACATAATAATTGGACAGTTTGCTTTAACAACCTCGTTGACCTTACCGAAGTCAACCAGCCTTTTCTTCAGCTCGTCTCTCTCCTCGGTCAGGTTCCTTCTGCTGGCTTCATTTCCTGAATTGCACAGTGAGTTAGAGAGATACATAAAGGACGACTTATTTACCAGACATGAAGTTTTTCCACAAATATGGAGAAACTAAAATCACATTGAATCACTGAAGTTGATTGTTTTTAATTGGTCTCGCTCCTCTGCCAGGGAATTAAGCTGTAAAGACATATTCAGAGCACACTTTATTTAAAGTCTGCTTTTTATGATAATGCATTATGATTCTGACCTTATGAAAAAAGTTTCCATTTAGATTTTGTGTCTCTTAAATGCTGAATAGTTGTGACTCCTACATAGCAAAGTCACAGAGCTGCTCCTTTAATGCATCTCTCTTTGTCAAAACGTTTCCCACTGGTTCTTGTCCTGGTTTTGTTTCCGTTTCACATTCTGTGATTTCAAAGTGAGGTTTCAGTACTTCTGTTTGTCAAATTTGCCGAATCTGCTAAGTCAGTTTTGCGCTCTGCTCTCCTCTCATACGTGACCTTCAGTGTCACTTAGAAGCTTAACTTTTTTTGTAAATGGTTTCACAACATTCCTTTTAAAGGTTTTCTCATTTTCTGTCTACTGTAGATATTTTACTCTTTCGAGTATTTTTGCTTCTTCTCGCAGCTTGTTTCAGTGTCTTACTTTTACCTTATGTACACATTTGTCTTGTCTTACGACTATCAAACTATTCTTTGGCAACCTTCAAATATCTCTGTATCACTTTAAGTGATTTATTTACATTTTTAATATACTTCATTTTTTAAAAACTTTTTTTCTTCCACCAATTTTTGACCATAGTACCATGACCATGAATAACTCAGTAGTTCAAACTGAAGTCCTGTATTTAACGAAAGACATCATAAATACCGAGGCTCATCCACAGTTCGTCTACTTCTTCAGTCAGGGTTTTGTTTTCTAGCTTTCAGGTCTGAAAAAGAACATTTATTGTTTATTTTGGGGCTTTATTTATAATTTAGAGCAAATACATAACTTTGATGTCTTTCATTTTGCAATTCTGTAGTTTTTGTGTTTTTGCTTGCAGTGCGTTTGTAAAAATGAGCTGGACACCAGTGACCTGCAAAGGAGGTTACTTACAGAGAACAAGAGAAAGAGAGACGTTGAGAGCAGCCTGCAGTACACAGATGAGTCCAATGACAGCAGCGACCAGTCTGTACAGATTCACTGCTGTGTGGAGGAAAAAACACTTGTAAACACAAACATTTCTCATCTTGAAGGAAGAAAATTACACATCTTGAAAGTTTACTAATCAACCAAAATCACTTTTGACTCAACCTCACCTTTATACCCACGTAACACACTTCCAAATATGAAGGGTGTGTATTGTGACTGAATTAAATATATATATATATTTTTTTTTCAAAAGCGCTGTCTCTATATCTTCTACAACTGCTTTTGTATTTATTGTTTCCATAATAAAGTACAGAAAAAGAGATATAAACATATTACATGACTTCGTTAAAAGTCTTTCATTTACCATTTGGCACCTCTGGTAAATGCCAGTGACTGATGACCATTTATTCCCATCGTTGAGGATGGACGGTCCATCTGAGTGCTTTAACCAGTTGATTGCTCTTGCCTAAATATCATTTTCAAAATAAATTATATATATATATATATATATATATATATATATATATATATATATATATATATATATATATATATATATATATATATAATATATAAATAACCTGGAAAATAAAAGTTTAAGTTCAGCATGAAATGAGAAAAGTCGTAATCACCGTGTGTTGCAGGAGTGACTTTGTCCTTACAGGAGCTGCTCCTGAACGCACCATTCCTGGCTGCAGCAGAGCCGATGCTCTTCTGCAGCGAAGACATTTCATGTTCTTCATCGCTTAAAAAGGACTCCATGTTTTAGGAGCCGCGCTCTGATAAAACCACAGCAAGGTGTTAACCTCAAATGGTTCTGGTCTGTGGCAGCATCGTCCCTTTTTCTGGTCACTTTTCACCAACGTTGCTTAAACTCATCATTGCTGACCAAGCTGGAAGATGGAAGGTCTTCCTCATTTTCCTCCTTCGTTATCTACACGCCCTGTAATATCAAAACTAAAATATTCTCTCCGTTTAACCCCAAAAGAATGAAGCACAGCTTTTAAAAATGATTTCACATCCACTGGCATTTAGTAATAAATGAAACTTAAAGCTATTTTACTCCACATCATGTGGTTTATTTGTCCCTGAACTCCTGACGACCTGCTGAGGCAGAAACGTGTAGCTGATCTTATTTAACCTTAATGTGACAGCTGATGAAAGGTCACATGATCAGAATAACGCTTTATTCAGAATTAAAATATGCTGATCATTGATCCTATCATGGAACCAACATTTTAAAAATAATTCAAACAGTAAAATATTAGCAATACAAACCATGTTGTCAGTTTTGGGGTTTACAAAAATCATCTGTTGGAATTTATTGTTAGAATAAATTGATTATCACAATGAACTTTTATTCTTGGAAATCAATGATTTTTACACATTTCTCCCAACATTAATAATTAAAGACAACTCACTGCAGGGAGTCTGGAAACAAAATTTTAATGTTTTTATAAGAGAAATTAGAATAATTTAAAATCAGACTCAGCGGGTCAAACTTTGATCAAACACCAAAGATTTGAAATCGCTCATAAAAATAAAAATCAGCACATCTCCAGTATCACCTTCACAGCATCTCATCCAAACAAAGCAGACAAATGTGCAAATATTATCAACCTCTGTGAGTTTTAATAAGTGTGTTTTTTATGTTTTTCTTCTTTTTTTTATGTGATATGAATCCCAGATACTAGACTAGCTTCAATTCACAGATCCAGTGGAGGGAATGGGTGCACTGTTCGTCGTTCCAGCTGTTCACCGAATTGAAAGACTTTATGTTCCCACAGTTCTCCTGTGTTTGACCATTTGGCTCACCAGATGACCAGTAGCTAAAAAAGAAGAAGAAGAAAAAAACTTCACTCAATAATACAGACCTTAGCAGAACTGTGAAAAATTAATGTTTATGTAGTAATGAAACAAATTTACGCTGTGTTAACTTGACTCCCGTCTACCCATTTCCATATTCCGTCTGTTTCTTGATCAGTCAGTCCAATCCACATGTACTTCTGAAACTTGTTTCCAAAAACCTTGGAAAATAAATATTAACTACATTAAAACAGCAAGCGGCTTTGCTTGGAATAGTGGAAAACAAAATTATTCACACTCCTGGCAGATTCTTGTATTTCAGTTCTTAGTGCTCAATCAGTGGTGAAAAAAGCAAAGTTCATAGGAAAGTTTGATTTCCGTCACCTTAATCTCTTGCTCCGTCTCCAGTTTCTCCATTGTTGTGAAGTTAATTAACATTAATTGAAGTCAGAAGAAACATGTGGATCAGGCTGAAATATTACATTCAACCTAAATCTGCCAGGCGTATGGATGAGGATCATAAAGAGAAGTAAACACACACCTGTTTGCTTCTGCTGTTGATGACCATCAAGTCTGCACCTTTTGACTGACAGTACTTCCTGCTCTCTTCCCAGGTCTTCTTTCCAGAAGAAACGTAGTATGCACTGCCTTCAAAAAGCTCCCATCCTGGTTTATCTTGAAGGATAAAGAGACAATCTTAAATTCCAGATAGTTAAGGGCTCAAAGGACAAAAGAGAAAACCAAAATGTTTAAGTAAGCTAAAGATTGGCAGAAGTATGAATATGAAGCAGACCAGACAGGAAACATCTATGTTCATATTAAAGCATGAACATCAGGGGCTCATTTACATAGAACAGCACGTACTTTAGTTCCCCCAAACTGTATCTCACAATGAAAAAAAAAACCCCAAAACAAAACAAGAAGATATGATTTACAGCAATTACATGACGACTATGATAAAAAGTGTGAAAAAATTAACAATATAACCGCTGAAAATGTGTTATTTGCACATGAGTAATTGTATATTTTATTAGATATTAAGACATGGTGACTGCATGAAGATAATCATGTGTTCCTGCCATGAATGTAGGCAATGTTAACACTAAACACTGGCAGTGGGAATGTCCAGACCACTAAGAATATCAGCTTTGCAAAACATTTGTGGTGGTGTGAGCATTGCACTGGGGAGCTCCGAGTTTCACACGATTTTCATACACAATGATTAATTCATTACAAACGTCAAATTAAACGTCTCAATTCTTCGTAATCCAAAAGATTACATAGGTCAAAGTATAATCTGTTTTCACACCTTATCAGTCCGGTAGATGCGGTTGGATTGGGGATCAAAATTGCAGCATTTGTCACATTTTCAGCTGCTGCGGTTCTCTGTCACACTGCACCATGTCAATCTAAGCAAAGCACTTGAAAAACCTGTTCCCCTCCTCGCCTGTGGTGGCGCTGCACCAAGTGCCACTGAAGGAAACAACGCAAAAAAATCTCAGAAGAAGACGTGACCCCAGCTTCCTTCTTCAAAAAATGTAAACTAAAATGGAGTAGTGTCAGGTTAAAACACCACAAGCCATTTCTCCCGCTAGCGCTAGACATGCGCTTGCTTCTCTTTTGGTCTCATTTACCCAGAATGCCCTGCGCTATAGTTTGCTTCCTGCTTTTGGAGCGGTACACTTGGCATCAACATATGCATCCAAACCGCGCCACAGTTCACTTCACCCGAAACGAGACCTAGGTTTGTAGACGGATCAGAGTTCGCTTTTTGGTTCTAAAAAAGCTAAAAATTGACGACTTGACAAAGAAGCTATATGTAAAGTTTCAGTGCAAGTATGCAAGCAGATTATTGTTGAAACAGGATCTGTAACTCGTTATATTTGTGTTTCTTAATTCCTGTGCAAATTGTACATGCTGTGATGAAATCAGCTTTATACCCACTTATAGTGTTGATCTTTGCCTTCATCTCATCTCTTTCCTGACTGATTGTTCTGGACGTGTCCTCAATACCTGAAACACAATGTATTCATTACATTGCAATATATATAATAATCACCTAAAATGAAGAGATTGGTTCTGATACTCACGCGATTTTGTTTGCCTCAAAAAGTCTCTTTCTGCAGTCAGGGAATTGTGTTTGGAGGCTGTAGTTTACAAGAAAAGGTTATCAGGTGTTAAAGTGAGTTATTACCATTGTTTTGATGGACATTTCAAATGCAGATGCGTTTTTAAAGACCTTTGACTTTATATGTCACCCACAGTGACGATCTGGTGCATTTTCAGGTTTTTTTTTTTTTTCTTGATGTCTTTGAACTTTTCGTTTCTCAGGCTGAGTTGAACTTAACACATTTGGAAAACAAGAGCTGGGCGGACCAGATTGAGTTTATCATGTTTTAGTCACACAGGGTAAAAAAACCTGAAAGATACGGGCGACTCACTTTTGGACAAATGTCCTAAGGTTAGAAGGACAGAACCTGAATCTCTTCTTGTTGATTCAAGACATTTTTCCAGGCCATAAATATAAAAATCTGCCAGTGGAATTAGTGTTTTTGTTTATCATTATTAAGAAGACATGAACTTAAAACCAGTTCCAAAATCTTTGTGAAAAGTTGTTTGGAAGTTAGTCTTCCTTCAAGTGTACTGAGATATTTGCATTAGAAACTACATAAAAATATTGAAAAGATTTTGTGGTTTGTACCAGTGATGAATATAAGTGAACAACACGCTTTACATTACTTGCTTTCTGGCCATCAAAAGGACTTCTGATAGTTGGAACTTTATTTTTATACCAACCCAAATCATTCAACGTCCTGTTGAGTTCATCATTGTCTTCTCTCAACATGTTACTATGGGCTTCAATATCTGAAACACAGTTATGGTCGTCTTTACAAAAGCAGGCAGGTGTCACTAGAACAACATAATTTAAGTTATAAGGAAATTTTGCTACAAGAAGAAATTCCCTCAGGAGCAAAAGAAGGAGCATGCATATATTTTCTTGATGGAGAAGGAAAGAAGTAATATAATTACACATAAAAACTTATATTTTATTGATTACACTTACCAGAGTTAATCTTCTTTAGATCATTTCTCTCCTTAGTCATGGAGGCAAGCTGTGAAACTGTAATTTCAAGAGGAAAGATAATAAAAAAAAAAGAAATGACATTTCTGAAACGATAGATCAGTTTTTGTGATTTTACAGTTAATTGTTTTATTTCTTGACTGAAAATAGACACTAATTAAAAAGTCCTCCAATACTTACTAAACACATTCAGCTCCCTCATCAGGTCGTCTCTCTCTCCTGTCACGTTTTTGTGATCGGACTGAATATCTGACAGAGAATACAGAGAACTGGAGCTTGATACGTGGAAGAAATTATTCATTGCACAAACTAGTGCTTTATTACAGCAAGTTGTTCTCTGACTGGTAATAGAAACTTGTGTTTTCCTCTCCGAATCATAGTGAGTGTGATGAATATCATACTTACTTTGAATGGTGTGGATCAGTTTCTGACTCTCTTCAGTCAGATTTTTCAGACTGGCTTCCAAGCCTGCAGAGACGCATCCACAATATCAAAAACAATTCGCTACACCACACTGCCTTCAAGCTAAATGCTTCATCAACATAGTTTAATAAACATAAAAACATGAAATCATTTCTTGTGAATTTATTTTTTTCATCTTGAACTCTTAATTTGGAAAAAATCAATAAATGCAGAAAAACTAAAAGAAAACAGAATCCCACCTGATATCATATAGTTTGTCATAAATTGAGGATTAATGAATTAATGTTTTAGCTCAAACAGTGAAACATTGTTCCTCTTTCCGCTGCATATAAAAGCGTCATCGAACGGACTGATAATTCATATTTCTTGCTGTTCCTATCAGACTTTTTAGAGTCTTTGCTGAATAAATATTTCATGATACGATAAATGACTCTTAATTACAGTCAACAATGTGTCGAGGAACTTACCAGAGTTTAACTTCTTCAACTCGTTTCTCTCATTAGTCAGGGAACTAAGATGTGAAGCTGTTATTTGACAGAAACAATTGCATCACATTACTGCCATTGCGTGACACACAAACACACACAACATGTGTACAAAGACGTCACATCAGTTGAGTTTCTTCATTTATATGCAAGGCTGATGGTGTTAAAGTACCATGTTACCACTTGTTTGATTGCTTCTCATTTTGTTTTCTTATAATTACCTACCAAGGTTGTTGAGATCTTTCGTCAGCTTGTCTCTCTCTGCAGTCAAATTTTTATTGATGACTTCAGTGTCTGAAAATAAAACCGTTGTAATTATTTTGAACATTTGGTATTGATAAACTAGACACAGGCTTGCTAATGTGACTCCTAGTAAATGTTTTTATTTTCAGTTTTTATTATTTGTGATTAAAATAGAGAACAACTTACCATTGATGGTTCTGGTCAGGTTTTCTCCCATGTTGATCAGGATTTTCAGAGTTGTCTCGATACCTGCATTGAAGTTTAACAAGTTTACCGATTTTAGCCTCATTTTATCATGTCACACTATGAAACTTACAGAAACATTTAACGATAAGCTCGAGTTTGAGGTTAACTGTTTTGAAACAAACTGGTTTTAATAAATAAAAAGCAGTAAGCATCGACGAAAACTGATTATTTTGGGAATTGCTTTGTTGATCACTTTCTGCTACACAGTTAAAGTGTAGCATCCAACATGTTTCATTTTTGAAAAATATTACTGACTGTTTTCCAAATGAAACAAGATCTAATGAATTTACCCAATCCAGCCGCATTCAAACTGCTGTGAAGGGACTAGAGACTGTGACGCAGCCTGGATCCCATATGTCTTAATCAGCACACAATCAATGCAGTATTTCATCAGCACACTTACGGAGATTAATATCCTTCAACTCGTCTCTCTCCTCAGTCAGGAAGCTGAACTCTAAAGCTGTGAGGAGAAAAGTTAGTCACACCACTGGCAGTGATTGCAGCACATCGACAAATCATTGAAAAAACGTTTCACAATCCTACACATTCAGATAAAACATTATTTCTTGAGCTGTACAGTGTGTTTACTCTTGTTAAAACCTGCAATGTATGTGAATAAAATAATACTCCTGTTGAAGATCAGGACGTTTTCTGTGTTTTAATTACTTACTGATGTTTTTAAGTTCTTTCCTCAGCTCATCCCTCTGTTCAGACACATGTTTGTTACTGGCCTCAGTCTCTGGAAAAATAAAAATGTTTCCATTATCACAGTAATAACAATAGTGACAATTGATATTTTATTTTGCATTCACAAACCAGTCTCTTGGTTTTCTGCCATAATAGCGATCGTTTTCTGAAATGTTTCCTCTTTGTGTAGGTTTAATATGTATTTGAGCAGCACTGACAAGCTTACCGCTGATGGTTCTGCGCAGCCTTTCCGTCTCTGCAGTCAGATCTCTCAGATTGGACTGGAAACCTAAATGACAATTTTCAACAATCTACCGGACTTCAATATTAAATATAATATAATTGTTTGCTATCACACAGTTTTGCCCAGTAATCATACTTACCAAGGTTGGTCTTCTTTAGTCCATCTCTCTCCTTAGTCAGAGAAATACGTTGTGAATCTATAAAAGCAATGACACGTTTTCGGTAAATTGTTTTATTTTTCTCTAACTGTTGTGAATAACATCTCATATTTTATGTAGAACATTATGAAGCGCATAATGAAATCTTTACTTTTTCACCTTTAAGAAAGTCTACAACTTCAGATCTGGAACTTTCACAAGCTTCACTCCAAGACTATTACAAAAAGTCAACATTTTCTTTTTATATTTTATGTTTTCTACATCAAGATTTGTTATTTTTATGCAGCCAGAATGAGTTAATTAAGTGAGTTAACTTCTTCAGCGTTCGTGTTCGCTGTAGATACGAGACATTTTCGTATTTTTACGTCAGTTGGATTTCTGTAATTGACCCCTTTGTTAGGACAACTTTAGCTGTATAATTAAATATGGCCCTGTTTTCTCTTTGTATGTATATCTAAATATACTGTAATAATGTAATTTATTATTAATGTTTAATGTAGTTGGGATATTATGCTTTGTGTAGTTTCATAATCATGCTTACCAACGTCATCTAGGTTCCTCTTCAGCTGCTCTTTTTCTGCTGTCAGTTTTTTATTACTGGCATCGAGGCCTAAGACAAAAAGAACAACAGCTCCAATTATACCAATAACTGTATATTTTTTTGTTTTTCATACCAACCAGACATTTTTTTTCCTTTTGTAAAGAATATTTGTCAATATTCTCTATGTGATTGACAAACTCAAACAAACTAAAACCTTTGGACAAAGATTTACTGTGGTCCACCCAAAAACATAAATTCACTTTAAAAGCAGCAAACAGACAACTCAGAGAAAACTTCATATAAGGGATGCACAATATTATCGGCATTGTATCAGTATTAGCCGATAATTAATATCAAACATCGGCCATTTAGTCTAAATAATTCAAAAATATAAAAGGCGTTGTTTTGATGTGACAATGATGCCTGCAGCACATCATAAGAAACTGACGTGCTTTTCACTTGTTGTTTGTGAACAGGTTGAGTGTAGTTTAGTGAAGATTTACAAATTTGCCCATTTTCAGTGTCTTCATCGTCTTAGAGAGAGCAGATGAATAAATGTCAAGAATAAATTTGACATCAAACATAATGCAAGTTGAAAGTGTTTCATCATTTCAGCCTCCTTTCCAGCATTTGGTAGCAGGCTGAATTGATAAAGATATTGCAGTATTTTAATTTCACAGTATAGGAAATATCGGTATCGATTATCGGCCAAACGAGTTTTATCGGATGTTGACCAAAAATCTGACATGGTGCGTCTCTACTTCATATTGCCTGGACCCCTGCATTCAGACGTTCACTGTCAGCATCATTCGTTCATCATGCTCACCAGAGTTGAGTGTCTTCAGTTCATTTTTCTCCTTCTCCAGCAGACTCATATTTCTGGAAGCTGCTGCTCGGCAAAGAAAAGTAGTATTATGTTTTCCACACCACCAGAATGCATGCATTTGATATCATTTAATGTCTGAAAATGAATCTTTGCAGAAAACTTTGGGAGATTTCAAAAGCCACTAAACACTACAGAGTGAAAAACCTTTTACATATTAAGACTATTGTGTAACTCTTGTTGTAATAGCCTGTTTCGCAAATGTAAATGTCACAAGAGCCACTTCCATGTAACAGAACTGAGTGAGACAAACATGGCATAGAGATGAGGCTTCATGGGAAGAGCATTTTATTTCTCCCTCAGGCTGAAATACATCGTAGATGTTCTTCAGGATTCAATAAATGTTCTTTAATGAATTAAATACAAACAAATGTTTTGTATTGACATCAACTGTGTTTTGAATGAGGCAAAAAAACAAAACACTTCTGCAATTTGCCAGCACACAACATCCTAAAACAGAATTTCAAAATCAGGATGTAAATCATCAAGGTTTACTTACAAAGAGAAAGAGAAATGATGAGACTTAGCTGCAGCAGACACAAAAGTCCAAAGGTGGCTGCAGCCAACTTGTACCGCTGAAATTCTGTGAAAACACCTGTGGATGGTTTAAATCGCCAAGAGGTAAACATCAGAGGTAAACATTGCAAATTCGTCGACTGGGAAGGATTTCACCAACAAGTCTCAGCACAAAAACAAAGAACAAAAAGCAAAACAGGTATTCATTTAGGATAAAATTTCAAAAGTTTTAATAGATGAACTCGAGGCTTTTGAAAATTACCACTCAAAAGATTAGACTTAAGATTTTTTACAATATAGGTTTATTTGTGACGCAGGTTTTGTGCACAAGTGAAAACTGACAGACATTTTCACTGGGTCAGCCAGACTTTTATATTTTTCCAATCTATTTAAAAACAGACAAAATATATGTTTTAAAGATATGCTTCTTTAGTTTCACATTATTGTTCAATTTAAAGTAAGAGCAGCCGTAAATATGCCGCTATGTTTTAAACCGACCTCGCAAATTATCTTTGAGCAAACATTTTGTTCTCTCTTACCCGAAGAGGCTTTGCTGTGATTATCTGAGCAGCTCTCCGGTCCGTCGTTGCTGGCATAAAGAGTATCGCTGAATTTCTCGTATGCCACAGAACATCCATACTGCTCTTTGTGGAAAACCATCTCTGTTTTTGCTAAATAGCAAGGCCTCAATCTATAAGTCTCTGCCAAAGACCCCCGTTCGGTCCTGAATGTGTCTATGACAAGCAGAGATGCTGAAGCAATCTTTGTGTAAAATTTTCTTCCTCATTCGTTGGAAGTGCCACTTTCCCAGCATCACAGCTTTGCAAAAAAAAAAAAAAAAAAAAATCAGGATCTTGCACATTTTTGCTGGATTTGCAATATGTGTATGGTCTGTGTGTCAACTGAAAACCACACATAGGCGTAGTAGTAAGTCATTTTAAGCTAAGACAGACTGTATTGGTCTCTCAGACTGCAGTTTTTATTTAATTTAAAGACCCACGACCCAACTTTACCCCAGTTTAATTGTATATTTGGCTCTAAACCTAATAACTGCTCATGCCAGCCTTGGTTTCAATATCCTCAGTCGAGCATTTGAGTTAACCAGCAATAAAACTTCTGTATTCTTTTCTAGGAATTTCATCCACCCCCGTTTTGCAGAGTTGCTTTAATGTGGCAACACTGCAGGGTTTTTGGTCAGCTCAAAGCTTCTCGATTGGATTAATATCCAGACTTTGATTAGACCACTACGGTACCTTGAATTTCTTTCCATCCAGAGGTTGATTTAGTTGCGTGTTTTGAGTCATAACTCAGGTGTGCTTGATGATGATGATGTTCTCCTTCAGGACGTTCAAGAGGAGAACAGAATTCATTCTTTTCTGCCAAATGTGAGTTAATGTTTTCTGTTCTTGTTTTCCGTCAGTGGAATGCTCCCACTGATGCCGTTTTTGTTCAGTCTCTTTATTTTGTCGTTGAAAAGAATTGACTTTGTTTCATACCAATTCCTGAGTTACACTAGATCAGCACATGGCATGTTTTTGACATCATTTAGCCAATATCATATTGTCTGATGTTATGTATTTAGATAAAACGCAAGAACCGCAAGACACGACTAATCAAAAACTCAGACGAGTCGGCTTTGCAAGACGCAGCAGAATCACTCGCTCTTCCTCTTTTAACTGCAAACTGGTTGAGTCATTCAAAACTGTTGAAATACATTCACTGGAGTTGCACAGTTACTGTTAATTATGAGGTTTCTTTTTAATACAGAAAACAAATACCAAAGAATTTACTCTAAATGGGGGACCAGGTTGTTTGGTAATAAACCCAGCTTGCAGCAGAGTAACCTTGTCATCTTTACAGACCCAGAGCTGATGGTGACTAGCTTATCAGAATTGTTGACATATGTGAAATGTGGAATCAATATGTATTGGACAAGCTTTAATTACTGCACAGTTGAATTGATGAGCTGTTCTAAGTTTTGACTTAAAGCTACAGTGTGCAACGTTTACAAAGTGTATATTATTTTGCATATTTGTTAAAAACTGTCACCTTGTCCTGACAGTGTTATATTTAACAGGTAACCTGTGAAAAAACTGAGTTCCTCCACCTCCTCCCTGAGCTACTACTGCCGAAATGTACTGCTTCCAGTCAAAACCAACCAATCAGAGCCAGGAGGAGGTCCTTAGCGCTGTCAATCAAACTCGAACACTTGTTGCTAAATGTGCTAACGGCAGAGAAACAATTTGCCTTTCTTTATCCGCTGTCAGTAGCCATGCTATCTAACCTTAGTGTTCATGGACAGCTAGCTGTCGGGAAGATGTAGCGTAGGAGAGAGAAACGAGGATGTTGTGCGCAAGAGAGTGATTGAACAGCGCTAAGCCCCTCCTCCTGGCTCTGATTGGTTGTTTATGACGGAGCAGTTTATTGTTCAGATTTATAGAAGGTGGTAAAGGAGCTTGATTTTTTCCCCCACGCATCATCTGTCTCATGTTACACTGCCATGGCATATCAAGTTTTAACAAATATGTAAAAAAAGAAAAAACTAAACACACAAATATCTGGAAATGTAATGTAAATTCCATAAAATATTTAAAAACATTGTGCTTTATTTAGCTTTAATTGCTTAACTCAAGGACATCCTGCACTGAAAAAAATGTTTCTTCGAACCAACTTAAAAACATTACTCATTTGTTGCAGCTAATTACATTAGTTCTTCTCAAGCTATAATTCTGAAATCAGGATTGTAGCTTGAGTTGGTTCAGAGAAACCTTCTACTTAGTGTCATGAGGGTAAAACTTAAAAACACTTTTCATTACACGTTTTCTTTCTCCTTTGACTGAACTTTCAAAACGTAAATTGACATAAATTGGTGAGAGTTTTTCAAATGATGGGATACAACTGCTATTGTAACTTTTGTTGGTCGAGTTCAGAGCAAAAAAAAAAAGAAAAAAGAGAATGAATGATTCTTCGCACTTCTTACACTTTTTATCCTTTTGGGGAAACATACTCATAATTACTGAATTGTCCTGTATTTTTTTCAGTATTTATTGGCTTATTTTAATATTGTTAAAACCTTTCTGACCAAATCTGTTTTTAGTATAAAACTGATCTGAGCAGGAAGAAATAAATATCAGCACTTTGAAAAGGAGGACATTGATTAAAAACACATAATGTAATGAGAATTAGTTTAACACAATGAGGGAATCTAAAACAGTGGCAGCCGCGTAACCGAAAGCTAACCTTTTGTCACAACAAGAGCAACAGCAAGCACTACTATTAGGAAAGCTTCATTTCACAAATCCATTTATGTGAGTGAGAACAGTTTTCATCATTCCAGCTTTTCTCTGCAGTGAAAGTCTTTATATCACCACAGTTTTCTACTGTCTTGCCATTCGGCTCACCGTCTCTCCAGTAGCTAAAAAAATCAGAAAGGATCAAGATTAAAATTTTTGTGTGAATGTTGTGACAAAATTTTTTCACATTGTGATTAAAAAAAGCAGAGGTTAAAAAAATTGTTTAAAGTGCAAACAAATTCACCTTGTGGTCAGTGGACTCCCATCCACCCATTTCCATCTTCCCTCCGTCTCTGAGTCAGTTAGGCCGATCCACATGTACGTCTGGAAACTGTTAGCAAAGTCCTAAGAAACAAAGATCGAAACTAACGTGAGACAACAACAAATCGAATCTGATGCTGAATATTTGCCCACACACCTGTTCTTCTTTGCTGTTGATAATCATCAGGTCCGCACCTACAGACTGACAGTAGGTTCTGCTTTCCTGCCAAGTCTTTTCTGTAGAAGAAATGTAGTACGCACTGCCTCCGAAAATCCTCCATCCTAGTTGAACTTTTTTGGGAAAAATTTGAAATTTAACTTGCTATTAAAGATTTCAATTTGTGGCAAAAAACACCGAATAGAAAAAATTAATACATTCAAATACTGACTGAGTATATATGCTGACTATATACCAAAATGATGCAATGACACAGACACATTGTTCTTCATTCACTAGAGTAACTACAGTTGCGTAGACAGTGAGGTTTTATTCAGTGTTACTAAACTAAAAGTAGAATGTACAGTGGAGTAAAACTCATTACTTTGTTTTCAAAATGTTACTCAAGTAAATGTAACTATGGAAATATGAAAGTTCAGATTGGGATTAGCAAATTTATGAGTTTACAAAATATCCAAAGCTCTGAACTACCAGCTTCATTTAAATGTTTTAAAAAATTTGTCAGACTTTTATTTCTTGGTTCAAGGCTAAGGATCATAGTTTTTTTCATGCCCCTCTCCCCACCCTTGAATTGAAATATTATTGAGAATATATTTAATCATTTATCTGCAAAAACCGCTGGCACCAGCATTCTCTGACCCGATTATCAAAAAAAGATTAAAAAAAATAATATTGCAGCTCATTTTCATATTTAAGGCTCAAAACAATTTCCAAGATCATTTTATTAACTCAATCAATAACATTTAATCGACACTTCTGGGGTATTCGGTTCGATGAAGGCTGCAGGAGATCCGGTGATGCGAAAGGGCAAAGACTGGTGATCAAAAGATCAGATAAAAGCGACGGGAGCTTTTTGAGCATAGATAAAATTAAAGAAGTTTATTTGTTTGCTTGTGTTGAACACGAGAATAAAGTTGTAATGATTCAAAAGAATAAAGTCAAACTTTTATGACAACTCTACACCAAACTACATTAAAATGAGGAATACTGAGGGTCTTGTGAAGTTATAGTTGGCTTTACAATTAAGGAAACACTTAACCTTTTAAGACATCAGCATACAATTATTATTCTCATAATATGACTTTGTTTCTCTAATATTGTGACTTAATTCTTGAACTTAAAAAAATTCTTAGTCTGGCCTTAAAACTACTTCCGTTACTAACCTTTGCTGCCATTTTTCTTTTCGTTGTCACAAACATCTCCATCTCTGTAGATACGTTTCAAAACATCCGCGCTTACATCGTTCTGTCTCAGCTCGGTTACACCATAGGGTTACACCAAGCGTGTCTCTGTCGGCTACTTCTTCTACTGGCTTGAACAGGCACCCTGTTGCTTAACTTGAACACTGCTGCCACCTAGCGGCCAGAGGCTTGTTTATCAGTCAAGCATAGAGAATAACGTACTGACCTGAAGGAAGGCTGCAAGAAACTGACCAATGGTTCGTAGAACAATAGGAAGGATGTGCAGCCAGGGAATAAAATCTCCACATCCTCCATATTTTGTATTTGCATTAATTTACATATATTCTGATATTTGTTTGCAAAGTACTGCTCACCAATTTTCACCTTCAACCTGTCTCTCTCTTCAGTCACTGAGCGAAGCTGGGAATCTATCAAAGAGAAGAGGTCTTTATTCAATGTTCAAATGTTGAGTTAATGCCGACATTTTGATTCTGCTGCAGTACAAGCTGGTGACATCAGTGCAGTGCTTAATACTTAGCCTTGAAAAACAAAAGACATTTTTGCTGATAGCAGAAAATAAAGAGTAAATAAATACAGACAGACAATTTGATAATAATAAAATATCTTAAAACACAGATGTAATTTATTTCTAACCCCAAAATGGAAACATTAAAGTCTGTGAGGTCATTTCCTCCCCCCAGATAATCTGACTGATTTGGAAAAGAACAAATGTTAAAATCACAATATTTTGATGCCTACATGTCACAGATGTGGAATGATTTTCTAACAAAGCTATGATAATTTTAGAATTGGTGAATATGTATACACATATTTTCTGCCATGCATTCCCACCTGTAATGTTGAAGCTCTTCCTCAGCTCATCTCTTTCCAGAGAGATTGCTGTTAATCTTGCCTCAGTATCTGAAAAAACAAAAAAAAAAAACCGATGAGAATTGTTCATTAGAAAAAAATACATAGTTATATATTTTTCCTTTCTGTATCTTTACTTTTGTCTGGACTTTGGAAAGAGTTCAATCGTGATGCTTACCAGAGTTTTTCCTCGTCAAATTGTCTCTCTCTTCAGTCAAGGAATTCTGCTTCGAAACTATGATTTTAAAGACAAAGTTAAGTTGGACAAATATTTTTTTTTGTCTGCACCTTATAAAATCTATTTAGATAATTTAAGATGACACTTACACTTCTTGGTTTATGATCATTCAAGTAATTTTACTCATAGTTTTATTTTTGTACCAACCTAAGTCATTCAGTGTCTTCTCGAGCTCACTTCTCTCTTCTGTAAAGTTTCTACTTCTCACTTCCATATCTGAAACAGCATTTTGATAATCTTCACTAAAAATACATCAGTCATCAGTTCTCAAGCAGAAACATGAGTTCAATGAAAACAGGACACAACAGCTCTGAATTATACGACAAGACACGAAACAAAACAGATCCCACCTGGATCTCTGAGCCGAATTGTAACGTATGTATTGAAATGTAAAATGTTTGGGCATGTGTTAGTATGAAAATCACACCATGACTTGTCAAGGTTACTTACAGCAAGCAAGGAAAATGACAAGACCGAGCAGAAGAAGAGCTAGAAGTCCAAAGGCAACTGTGCCAATTTTGAACAGTTGAACTCCTGTGTAAAAACATGTGGAGTGAAATAAATCACCTCAGAGACATAAACCTCAAATATATATATATCTATAAAAACCCTTAGAAAACACATAAAGACAACAAAGCAAAAGATGTTCTTCTAAGGAAATATGAAAGATAAAATGTACAATCTACTCAGAAATGAGAACCTGCTGATTATTTAAAATTGTAGTTACTGAGATACAAAATAGGCAAGTTTACATTTTGCTACATTAATCATTTTTCAAGTATTTTATTGCTTTATGTTGTTGTTGCTTCACTGAAGTAGAAGATAATAATCAGATGAGATACGGGTTAAAAACATATTTCAAACAAAATATCTGATACAAAGATTTTCAGCAGCTGGTTTGACGTGACCCAGAGTTTGCATTACATCACCAAACCGTTTTAGTCATTTTTTTTTCCATTGGAAAAACATATCATATATAATCTGCTTAACAAACACTGCCCCACTTTTCTCTCCTCCTGAATCAACTAAAAGGTTCCTGAATGGTTCTCCACCTCTCCTGTCCAAATAGACTCTCCATTTTGCTTCAGAAGAAGCTGGTTGACGTCAGCCAATACAAGAAAAGAGGAGAAAGAATGACTTTAAGCTTCATGCACTGCTGTGAAGCAAGTAAAAATGTATTTATACAGCAGCTCAAGAATATAAAAACAGACAGAAAAGGCAGCACTCTAGCTAAACCTTGTCATGAGTTTATTTTTCAGATGTTCCTACAGACTATTTGAGCATTTCTGAGCTGTAAATGTACCAAGTTCCAAAACTGGCATCAAAATTATTGCTGAAGCAGGTTTTTCTCTTACCGGACGCGGCAGACGAGGCGTTGCTGTCTTCACCTGAGAGGCTCTTTGGAATATCGTTGCTGGAAACAGGATTCCTGATGTTATCATATATAGCAGACATTTCATGTTGATCTTCATGCAGAGCCATCTTGGATTAACTGAACAGCCTCAATTTATTTCTTACAGGAATTACTTCTTCAAATGGTCGGTGTTTAAATGAAATGATATTGAATTATTTCTCCTTTTATTGAAATCGTCTTCCTCATTCTCCAAATTATTGGCTATTCAAAAAGAAAAAAAAGGAGGAAGGATATTTGAAGAATTCAGCAAATCTTTTGCCTCGTTTGAAAAGTTCATGTCAATGAGGCATCAGAGGTCACGGAGAATTGGTAGGTTTACCAGAAGAAAGCAGACTTCTTGTTTTGATTTATTGGCAACTGAGGGAGTTCAGCTTCATTTACCGAAACTCTAATTTAATCATTCCTGCTTCTTTTTCAGTTCTGAACTTGAACCCAAGTTTTTGAATTCTGTTTATATAAAACATTTAAAAATAATGCTGCTTTGAATCACTTTGGAATAACATAATTTGAAGTTTTGTAGTTGCATCATGAAAAAAATATTAGCAAAATCTTTTTTGCTTCTTTTTTTGGTTTCTTCAAACGTAAAGCCCTTCGTAGCTTTTTCCAAAAGCTTCTATTTTTTCTTCTTTCCGTCCTGCGTGGATTCAGCGTCTGGATTGTCCGATCTCTCTGGGATGGTTTCTCCTTCAAGCTCCATCTCTTCCGTTGATTCCAAATCCGTGGAACAACCCGACAAGCTTTCTTCTGAGTGATCCCGCTCAGAAGAAACCTCTTGGCGCAACACTTGAACCTGGTCAAGCTGGCTCTCTGGATCTTCCTCCGTCTCTTGCAACACTGAGATCTCCTGCGACATTTTTTTGCTTCTCAGAGGGTTGGCAAGCTGCAGATCCTCATTTGCTCTTTCCAAATGAACATTTTTCTCACAACTCATCCACTGCTGGTATTTTTCTGCTCGTTTGCTGCAGCAACATCGGTTTCATACCTGCAGCTTAACTCTTTATATAAACTTTTAATCCTCTCCAGCTCGACTTGTGGACCCTTTTCGTTCTTTTGCCAGGAGTTTGATTTCTTTACTCATGTTTTCTTGGATTGCAGCATTCATAGCTCTCGAGGCGTTGAGAAGCGCCATGTCCTCTTTTGACTTCTCCAGAGGAGTTTTTTTCTCCAGAGTGATCTGCAGCTGAATTTGTTCCACGTTTTGCTGCAGAGATTGGCTACATTTTAAATGTTTTGCCAACCCACTGACTTTCTCCTGCAGCGTCTGGAACTCTTTTGACATGAGACGATCCTTCTCAGCTCTCAGTTTATCAATTTGCTGGAGGTCCTGCTTTGCTCTTTGCTCGCTGAACTTCTTAACTCTCTCAAGTTCCCTCTTTGTCACTTTGCCCTGGTTGATGAACATCTCTTTGAGAGATATCTGCCTTCTCAACTGGAATTTCGTCTCTTTCAGCTCTGCTTCCAGGTGGGCCAGTCTCTCGTCATCTTCAAACCTTCTGGCTCTCTCCATTTCTAGAAGAGAGTCCTGACTTTGGATTTCCCCGTGTAAGACATCAGGGAACCTACCTTGGGGAATTTGTTGGGTTCCCCTTCTCAGCTGGGGTCCCATCATTCCGCTGCGGTATCTTGGGGTTTGATGAGACATTTCTCCTTTAAATCTGTCGATCATTACTCCAGTCTTATCTTTCAGCTGCTAATAAAGTTAAATAAAGTAAAAGAGAACAAGTAAACATAAGATTAACAGTTTTAGAGTAAAACGTAGCTTAGCTACTGCTTGTTCTGGAAAAATTGAGCAAACAGAAAATATCCAAGATAACACATATTATCCTACTTAAACATACATAGACAATAACTTAACAGTCTTATGGACGCATACTCTCATAAAACCACAAAACTACCTACGAACACAACTTCTGCTGATCTGCACTGCTTCTTTAACAGCGTTTTGAACAAAATATTACTAGCAAAACGGTCGCGCCACCTAGTGGCAAAGCTAAGAACTACAACACAGTCTTCAGAACATTTTATTCTTGTTTATATTCAAAATAGTCCATGATTGACTTGTTTTTATCTCATATACGATCGTGTCTTGTGAACTTTTTCAATATCTTTACACTGGAACGGTAATTTTGCTTGTTTAGCCAAACATTTATTTTATTGTTCTTCTGTCAGCAAACATAGTACGTCGTGGAAAAAGAGAAATAAAATTTTTAAAAAAGAAATAAAAAAATAGATGAAGTCTGGAAAGTTTGTTGCTTTTGTAGTTCTTTATTGCTTTATATACACATATTGATGAGGGAACTGGTGACATTTTGCAAAGTTAATGCCATAAGTAGAGCATTTAGGTTTGGTAGCTGGCAGTGTTGAAGCTACATCGTCACATTTCTATTCGCAGCATACACATTCTTCCTGTACGTTTGTTTGCTTTCACAGAATACTTCGACTTCCTGCTGCAGCCTAAAACAGCGCAAAACTTGTTAACCAGTAACCTCACACTGTGTTGTGTTTGCCTTATTACTATTCTTGCTGGTTTCTGTGTAGGCCAGTGTATTTCCACACCAAGTAGTCTCCTTATGCTAAGCAGCAAGCAGGGGGCGCTAACTCCTAATTAAAGTCACATGCATAAAAACAGAAGTAAATTTAAATAGCTGACAGATGAGCTATAGTTTTTCATCTGGTGGTTATGCTCCTCTTCCTCTCTGGTCACCCCGGGCAACTGCCACCTTGGGAGGCGAGAGATGGTACAAGGGAGCAAAGAAGAGTAAAAATTATAGGTAAACAGAAAACAGAAGTGAAATACAGATCAAAGAATAAATAATAGACATAATCTAACTAAAATAACTAGACTGAACTAAAGCAAAACTGAAACAAGGCTGATTTGATCAAAAATAACGACTGGCTAAGACAAACAGAACAAATAATCAAAACTATGAAACTAAACAACTCGGACGGAAATTACCGTCAGAGCTGAAAGAGCCCTTAAAAACAGATGTGCATAGAAATCCAGTGTCTGGAGCTTCAAATCTGATTTTCTACAGAGAGTTTCTGTGTGTTTGTCTTAACATACAAACAAATCATGTTTTTGTTGACTGTGACAACACTTTTTCTTTCTAAGAATAAAAGAATGATGAAGCCCAAAACCATGTTTATTTTATAGTGATGTGTTAATTAACTGCAGAATTTAGATTGGCTTTCATTCTTTTGTTGCAAGAATAACAAAAGATAGTGAATGTTTAGAAAGAGTTTAGAGGTTTTAATCTATATATATATATATATATATATATATATATATATATATATATATATATATATATATATATATATATATATATAAAATGTTAATATAAAAAATGTAATTAGAATAATTAGTAATTATGGTAACTGTCATATTTCGCTGCTGAACAACAGATGTGAGAGGACAAAGTAGACATATAGTGTTGATTTGTGAATCTTTTCAGTGGGATATGTAAGGTTGAGATGGAGTAACCATGACGCAGCTTTCGAAATAAAAGTTTATATTTTCCGATAGCAAGTTATTGTTGGTTTGTTCAACAATAACCTGTTGGTGAACAAACTAGCAGGATTTCACTAAAAGCGAAAGCTTCACTTGATGTTACAGTCGTCTTATCCATCATGGTTGCTTACTTCATCAATATTCACAGCATTTAACAGAAATAAAATCACTGCTATCACGCGATTGCCTTCACTTTCAAAACAATGTTTTGCATAAATCAAACGACATCCTGCTTTCAATCCCAAACCCAACAGGAGCCACCTCTTTCTCACAGATCCAGAAGTTTTGGTCTTCACACGGTATGTTGTTCCAGCTGTCTTCCAGCTCAAAGAACCGTATCTCCGCACAGTTTTCGTTTTTGCCTTCGTAACTGTTTGGTTCTCCAGGCCCCCAGAATTTGAAACTAAAGGAAGACAAAACAGGCAAGAAAATACGTTTTAGTAAAAAGTACAAACTGACATGTTAGTGCGCATCCTATTTTTATTCATATTAATTATTGAGTTTTAATTGTCAATTTCTACAATTTTTTATGCTTCACCAAACAGAAAAATTGTAGAAACAAAAAAAAACACCTATCGGTCAGCAGAGTCCCATCCACCCATGTCCAATTCCCCGTCTTGGTGTCATTATGAAGTCCGAGCCACGTGAATCTGTTGAACTGTCTTGTGAAGTCCTTACACAGAAAATGCAACCATCAGAAATGAACATCTTTACTTAAATAATTACCTAATTATTTTATTTCGAACGAAGACACATTTACCTGTTCTGCTTTGGTGTTTATAATCACCAGATCAGCGCCTCGCTGCAGACAGAACCGTCTGCTCTGCTCCCACGTGTTCCTGGCGAAAGAAATGTAATACATACTGGAATGGAAACGCACCCATCCCCGCTGGATGTACCGCTCTGTAGAGGGGAGAAAAACTCTTCAGACTCTTTCCACTTACAATTTGTTTGCATCAGAATTTGTTTTAGAAAGAGTTTAGAGGTTTTAATCAAAAAAAGGAGCGAATGCGGTGTAACAAATGGCAACACTTTACTTGACGGGGTGTGAATAAGACTGACACACATGACACTTAATGAAGATGGAGTCTTTATGAACGTTCATGACTGTTGTCGTGAAGTGTCATTTAATGACACTTTTAATGCAAAGTTGCACTCAAACTTGTATTAAAAGTTCATTAAAATGGTCAATTTTGCATTAAAAGTGTCATTATTTACCGAGTCACACTTCCTGACAACAGTCATAAACATTCATGAAGACACCTTCACGTTCCTAACAGGTGTTATATCACGTTTATGACAGTGTCATGTCAGTCTTATGCATACCCAGTCATTTAAACATTTCATCTGTCACAGTCTTTAGACAAATCTGTCTTAGAGTTTCATTGAGTCAAAGTTCTGAGTAATTATGAAGTTCTTTCAGAGGCTTAGTGTGTTTTTTTTATCTGCATTGTATTGATAAAAGATTATTTAGCACAATTTAAATTAACTGTACTCATGATTATGAGATATAAATAGAAAATACTATGAAGATTTATCCTCAATATTTATTTTCCATGCTGTTTGCGCTACCATGGTTGAAATCTGTATATGTTTTCCCCGTAATGAGTTTCATCATCATCATCATCATCATGATCATCATCATCATCATCACACTTACCGATCAGCTGACTCTGCTTGTCAGTTTCATTTATGCAAGCGTGTCCTGTTGGTGATATATGGCCGTCGGATTTGACTGAAAGAGAAGAAAATGAATCAACATTGTGAAAACAAGGCCTTCGTCGTGCTGTCATGTGATTAGAAAAAGACAAGTGAGCTCATGTTATGTGGGAGTCTGTAGTTCATTATAAGGACAAAACAGTGAAGCATCAGCCAAGTGGAAAGCCCCCATCCTTTTGTTCCCCTCTCTCAGTCTGCGCAGTTCCTCTGACTTTTCACAAATTTCACAACAGTTCATGATTCTTATTCTGAAACGGATGGAAATGTGTTAATGCTCCCTTCGCCAGGCACGACGACGTGAACGATGCTAATCCATGTTTAACACCAAAGTCTGCATCAGTTTGACGCTCGAAGGCTTTAAAAGACACATTTCAGGATTTTTTTCAGTTACAATAACACCTGCATTTTACATTCTTTAACAAAAATAAATAATTTTATAAAAGTGATTTCAAATGAAATCAAATCCTTGTGGGATGACACAGATGACTTCACAGGAGGAAAATTGTGAAATGTACTTCTGCAAAGTTTGATGGCTTTAAAAGTCACGAATCCTGGCTTAGCTCCAAAGATTATCTATGACATAACGGATGCCAAGTGGTGGTTGCTATAGTAACAGTGCGAATTCCTAGACTCCATGGCGACAGCAAACCTTCGCTGAGAAACTGTTACTATCATAACTTTCTTCCGTTCTGAACCACAAAACAAGCATTTTTGTACCTGGAGGAGCCTGAGCTAACTGTTATAAAGACCATATGCATAACTGGTACTGTTTGCTGATTTACCTTATTTTTTATTTTTTTTGTGCTGATTTTTATTGTTTTGAAATTGAAAAAAGATGAACAGTTGATTCAAATACTCCTTGAGGTGTTTAGTTTTGTCAGATGATGATGATGATGACAGTCTTTTGACCTCTTTCTCATTACTAACTCGTGGTTACGTCAATTTTCTTTTCATTTCCTTTTGTTTTTTTTGCTCAACATGTTTCAGTTATTTAGTAAATGTGCACCATTTCTGAGGATCATTAAAGATTCTGGGTGAGAATTATGTTGTAGGTAATGTGAAGAATTACAATTCAAGCTTCGCTCATTAAGGATCTACAGTATCAGTGTAGTTAATTGTTGCATATGATATCAGTTTATTTCAGGGGTCCCCAAGCTACGGCCCGCCTCCTCATTTGGTCCGGCCCCCAGAACAATACCAGAGAGAATTCAGTGTTTTTTTTCATATATATGTGGATTTTTCTTCAACCACCAGGGGGCTTTTGAGCAGAAGTGAAACTAACTTTCCCTCAATGGAATATATACTAGTCAGTACCAGTCACCGTTTCGCTCACGGTTTTTTTCCATTTGCATTCTGGGTAAAAATCTATCTACCCCCCTTCTCCCTCAACAAAAGTTTTCTAAGGTTTCTTTCTCGAAAAACTAAGACGGGCCCCCGACCAGAAAAGGGAACAGTTATGTGGCCCTCGCAGGAAAAATTTGGGGACCCCTGGTTTATTTTCACTTGTTTTTTATGTGCATTTTTTTAAATATCTGAAATGCATAGATAAATATTTCCTGAAAGTCCTTAAACATTATATAAAATATTTTTGTTTATTAATTTCTGGAGACTTTGTATAACACCCAAATTACATGTATTTTTGCTCCATTCACCCCTTAGGTCTATTTGTTCCCACAAAATATGACCCGTTATGACCTCTGATTAAACAAAATCTACCTTAAAAGACAAATTAATCCGTAACAACATTTCTGTACAGGGAACCATGAGAGGATATTAGAAAGTTATTTAAATCTTTGGTTGTTAAAGTTGGGAACAAATCGTCACGGAGACAATTGCACATCGACTCAGTACAAAACCTCCCCTGCCAGACGGCTGTTTAGTTGCAACAGAAAAGAGGCAGGAAATGGCCAAAAATGAGAAAGCATGAAACAGCAAATGGACAAAATGTCCATGATTCCTCTCTCAACCTGAGCATAATTTACAGCAGCTGCTCCTCACATTACAATCTGAGAATATTACTACATTCGGTTTATAGTCTTTCTGCCAAATGGGACCTGATAAAACAAATCTGTAATGAAGCACTGCCTTTTTATTTTTTATTTTTATTACTCTTTAATCAGCAATTGATGTGATTTTGGAAACATGTTTTTACACTTCTCTAGTTTTTGTTTTCTTAATGCAGATGCAACTTGCTGCGTACAAAGCACAAAGCTTTGCTGTCACACTGAAAAAAAAAAGGTGTAAAACTCACACAGTGTCAGGCGGAGACAGACGTTGACAGCAACTTGTAGGATGCAGAGGAGTCCAAAGCTAACTCCAACCAGCCTGAGTAACTTTGTCCCTGGATGTAGAAAAAGGGGCACAACAACATTGTTCTGTTGCATCTTATGACAGATGTTTGTGTGTGTGTGTGTGGGTGTATGTGTGTGTGTGTTGCTACGCTAAGCCTGACACACCAATGAAAGTCAAAAGCAAACAAAAGTTTCATCCAGTCATTTAATAAGACCAGTGAGGAAAGATTCCTAAGATAAATTGTGCGTGGGGGCTATTCTTAATATCACCGTAATTGACAAACAATGAAAAAAAAAAAAAGCGTATTTAAAATGAAATCTGAAAAGTAAAAAATAACTACGTAATTTTTTTTTTCTTACCTGGTGCAGGATGGTTCCCCTTGTCTCCTCCTCCAGCAGCTGTTGTAACCGAAGGCTCAGGCAGATTCACGTAATCCATGCTGAACTCTGCTGGCTCTCTGCGGACAACTCCTGCCATCTTACCTTCAGAGCACCGCCGTGTGACGACGGGCAGCAAACAGCTTTTCTTGCATGACACTAGAAAGCAACGCACTTCTTCTTTTGTTCGTTTTGCAACAAAGCAGGGGTTGCTTTTTCTTCCTCTTTCGGGCACCTTAACTCATTTCTCCCCTCATGAGTAACAGGTCAGAAAACCCCACCAAAAAACATTACTTCATATAAGCCACTGATTTGCCATACAGAAATACATGTGCCATGATGATCGTCCAGTGATAGTCTTTGTTTTTGCTGTGTTCATGTCAGCCAGCAGAACATTACAGTCACATCTGACAGAGAACGGTTAGTTTATTCTCTAATATAATCGACAAAACAACTAAATCAGTGAGACCATAGGGACAACGTTGAGTTTGAAGCTTTGTTATTCTTCATAAAAAGAGCAAAAAAAAAAAAAAAAAAGAAATCATGGAATAAGATAAACTGGAACATTTTAATAGCAGAAAGAAAAGAGAAGAACAGCAACATCACAGCCTCAGGATTTCCTCACTTCCTTCATCACTCTCATCTTCCATAATTCAAAACAGAACTTTCATGAAGCAATCTCTTCAAGAAGGGAGTTTTCAAAAAAAAAAACAAAAAAAAAACTCCTCAGATTATTATTTTTTTATTTCCTAAAACAACTTACAGATTTGTTTTTTGCTATCTGCTTGACGAAACCATGCAACATGTTTGTGAAACTGAAGGATGCAATTTGCAAAAAACAAGTACAGGTGAAATGTTCATGAATGTGAAATTATGGGTAAAATTGCTTTAATTCTTTGAGCCACAGATTCAACAAGGTTGTCAAAAACATTCGCCATAGATGTTTGGTTACCATTGGCATCATCACACAGTGGCTGCAGATGTGAGAATCCTCCGTTCTGCTGCCTCACTGTGTGTGTTTCATTGTACACACTTGATTTTTAAAAAGGTAAAATGCTTTTAAAACTGTTTTCTGCATGGTAATTTCAGTTTTATGCATTCTAAAAATCAACATTTGGTCGGTGAAAAAGGGGATCAACAGCTTCTCACAATGATAAAAGCTTTTTTTTTTTTTTGGTTTACTTTGAATAACCCTAACCCTTTGAATAACCACAAATAGCTAGCAATAGGTGATAAATGAAATGAACATAATTAGTAATTTGGCTCAAAATGAACAAGTCAGGGCTCTGCCTGATTATCAGAAAATAAGTAGCTTCATCTAAGTTATTAATTTATGATTACCTTCCTGGGTGAAGTGTGGTATTACTGAATAAACAGACAATCTGCCTTCAAATTTTTAATAAGTAATCAAAGAAGAAGGAGAAAAAAAACACAACTAAGAAGAATGCCAGTTTTGCACTGCTGCAGGAAAACGTCCGCCTCAGAATTGTGTCACCAAGAGACCAAAAGTTGAAAAAAGGAAACAGATCCTTCCACATGCAAGTATAAATTATCCACTGATACAGCAGATCAGTTTGATATTCCTAACAAACGACGAGAAACAAACAAACAAACAAAAAAACAGATGTGCAACGAGCTTAGAAAATAAAAAAGTCTTGCTACACAAGAGTTAAAGAAATCCCAACAAAGAGAAGGTAATTTATTTGAAAAATGCTTTTGATCGGTGTTGACTTGTTGTCCATTTACTACATATGACTGCCTGTGTGCGCCCCCTGTTGGACTAAACTGTTAAGTAGCGCTCTCTGAAATGACGTCATTCTACAAGACTTTAACTACATTTTACTAAAAACTAAAGCTTTAGTTGACACAGAAAGAACGGATTTCTTTTGCTGGATATAAACATTTTTTATTGATGGTTTACCAATAGAAATTACGCGGCGGCGCTGCTGAAATGTGCTATACAAATAAACACGACTGATGGATTGATTGACAGAAATGAACAGAAATGATCAAAGCGATGGCTTTCATTTTAAAAACACATTTAAAAATCCAAATACACAACACTTATACTAGCAACAGAAAATCAGCTTTTTATACATTTCTGATTCATTTTCCAAATTTGGGATTGTTTGTTTGTTTACAGAGCTGTTTCTTTTTCACAAATCCAAAAGTTTTCAGTGGTACAGGATATATCATTCCAGCTGTTTTCGGTGTTGAAGAACCTCATCTCCACACATCTTGGATTTACTTTTTCCAACCTGTTTGGCTCGTTGGGGCCCCAGTAGCTTAAAACGAAGACGACAAAAAAACATGACAACATCAGAGACACAACGAGGAAAATGTTCCAAGCAAAGAGAACAGAGAAGACACCGGGGATCGTTTAAAAAGCGATCAGATTTCACCACGTTCACTGTTAACAGATTTACCGCCAGTAGTTTGATCACGTGTGGTTTAAGCTGCTGCGTGATGGTGCAGTTTGGGAAGAACTGCACCATCCATTAATGGATGTTTCCAGGTAGTTTTTTTTTAATGTTAAAACAAAAAAAAGGTAAAAACCTGTCCGTCAGCAGAGCTCCATCCACCCATATCCACTGCTCTGTCCCACCTAACTCGTACAGTCCGATCCAGGTGAGCCTGCCCCTGCTATACTGTGTGGTAAAGTTCTTACGCAGAAAATAAAAATAATAATAATGAATACAAGAAATCAGTCAAATTGAAGATTATTGCTAATTTGCATTTTGCCTAATAACGATTTTCTTTCGCGGTAACAGGAACCTACCTGTTCCTCTCTGCTGTTGATGACCACCAGGTCGGCGCTCTCCTGCTGGCAGTACTTCCGGCTCTCGTTCCAAGTCTTCTTGATGGACGACATGTAATAAAAACTGTCGCGGAAATATAGCCATCCTTTCTGGAGATACTCCCCTGTTGAGGTGATAAAACGTCTTATAAGCTTAATGTTTGACTCATACTGGGAATGAGGTCCGCAGGCCGTTTGCGGTCCCTGGAGTGATTTTTTTTTAAAGCCTGAATTGCAATTCAAGAAAAGCACAAATTTATCCTTTTAAATCGGTTTATACAAATGGAGACTTTAATTAATTAATTAATTAATTTATTAATTTATTTTACATTTAACATGGGCAATATTATTGCTAACAACTTTAAATAGCATTACAATCATCTTTAGGTACAACACACACTTTGTCTGTTAAAACCACATTTTTGTTGCTGTGATTTTTTTGTGGAACTTGTATTATTACTTTTAATAATTAAAATGTGCAGAACTTTTTTCAGTTTTGGATTTACAAAATAATTGACATTTCCAACAACAGCTAAAAATTGTGCCTACCGTGTTTGAAATATTACATATTGTTGATTGCTGAGCAAGTAAAAATAAATAAAATAAATGTAATTTAATTTTGGCGCACAAGCATTTTTAAGTTAGAGATTTTGGCCCATGTAGCAAAAGGTTTGGACACCACTGATCTAAAGCTTTCCACATATGAATTGTCACATAATTTCTTATGTGACATTTCATAATCCTCGTACTTACTGGTCTCTTGCTTCAGCTTGCACATGTCCTGAGTCTCATTACTGCAAAACACCACATCTGGTGTGGGCTGAGGTTTGTCTGAAAGAGTAGGACAAGCTGGCTATGATTTGAAAGAAAGTCTCTCATTGCGGCTTCATGGAGATGTTAAGTCTAAAGATACAGTATGCGTAAAGAAATTATGGAGGCATCAAGAAGTAGTAGAAAAAATAAGACCAAAACTGACAAAAAACAAAAACATGGGAGCACAGAGAGCCAGAGGAGAACCAAAACAGAAATCCAGGAAAAGTTGAAGGCGGGATGCACAAGGAAGAAGCAGGTTTTAATGGGAGGAACCAGCAAGGAGTGACTGAGAAAGAGTTGTACACATACTGGGAACTTGATTACTGAACAAGGACTATATAGCTGATTAGAAATGGATTGTAGGTGTGAGGGGAGAGAGAGAGAAAAAATGGCACAGGGAGCGAGATACACAAACTGGGTAACTAGGAAAATGAATCTATGACAAATAACTAGACATAAGGAACCTAATAAAACTAAGGTAACTGAAGGATTGAATTAAGGTTAAACAGAAACAAAGCTAGTCAAGTTGAAGAAAGAGATAAGGAACACAGAATAACAAATTATGTTGTTGTTGTTATTCACTTTTCTTTGGAGTTTAACTAGAATCAAACTCCAAAACAACCCAAAAAATTGCAAAAGTTTGAAAAATGACTTTCCCCCCCAAATTTCTGTATCAAATGGAGCAAAATTAACAGCAAATTTTTCAGGATTGTTTATATTTTTGTTTATTGTTACAGTTTTCCATTCTGTAAATGCAGTTTGTAAAAAAAATGCAATAAAAAGAACTACAAGGTTTTGCTAAAGCCTGAAACTATTAATTGCTGTCTTTCATTGCACAACTTACATACTTAAAAAAAAGAATTTCAAAGTTGCATTCCTGAAAGTTTCCAGATCCAACTCCTGGTCTCACATTGATTTTCAGAAAAAGTATTTGGTCTCACAACAAAGGTTAAAAAACCCAAAAAACTCACGGAGAGTCAGACGAAGGGAAACATTGAGAGCAACTTGTAGGATGCAAAGAAGTCCAAAGCCAACAGCGACCATTCTGAGCAGCTTTGTCCCTCCATAAGGGAGAAAAAAAGAAGACACATTGACAGTTAAACTCTTGTGTGGCTGCTTAACTCTTGTGCGTGCGACTGTGGAAAATGATACAAGTTTTACGTGTCTGGGATCGGTTGGACCCCATTTCTACAAGGGTTAAAATATCATTTTTCTCTTTCGTGGAAACCGATTAGTGGAGATATTCTCCTTAAAACTCCATAAAAGTAGGAAAAAAGAAACAGCAGCGAGTTTCAATCAGTTTATCAAAATTTGTCAAATACAGAAGAAACATTCTTTAAAGCAATGATGTTTCAAGGCCATCTGGGTCTTACCCGATTCAGCGTGATTTTCCCCAGTCTCTAACTTGGGACGCCCGTTAGTGGAGGGATCGGGTTGATTCACATAATCAATCTCAGCTGCCTGTCGATTAGCAGCTCGCGGCATCTTACCCTGTGAGAGCAACACTGACGATGGGCAAGAAATCTATGTTTGGCATGACGCTGAACGTCAACACGGTTCTGCTTTTGTTCGTTTCTCAATGTGGCAACACCTTCTTTTTGTTCTCCTTTCAGACATCCTAAAAAGCATTTGGTTCCCCAGTAAGAAAAAGTGAAGAAGGAAACGATATTTCAATAAAACCTTTGCTCTGAATCGTAATGATTAAAGGGAACAGGTTTCACAAGTCTGTAACACAGTCATTTTTAAAAATGATTTAAAATCAGTTTTCTTCCTTTGGTTCTGATTGTGTTGGCTACAAACTGCACACTTGAAGATTATTTATATGGATTTTAAAAGGTGTGTATTGTTTAACGTCTGCTGGGATTCCTGTTTAAACTCTTTGGATCAGGTCTGAACTGAAACTTTGCAACATTAATTGTACAATATATGTACATAAATATATTGAACTATGACAATAGGAGAACGATAACCTCGTTATGTTGCAATTTTTGAGAATTGGATAGAGTTGTTTTAGAATTGCAGGTGAAACTGCCAACGGCCACTAAAGGCAAAGGTTTACCTTAAAGACGCCTTAAAATCGTCATTAAATCTCAACCATGGCAACACCACCGCTTTGTGATTTGCTAATTTCCTGTGTGGCTCTTCTTTTACAAATCAAATCTGATATACCTCTTAGAGAAGTAACTTTCAAGGATTTTGAAAACATTCTTTCTTAATTTGTTCAGCTAGTTCCTCACATTTGTTTTTCTCTCTGATGAATCTTTCACATTTTGAACCACAATTTCTGCTTCAGTTTTTTTTTTTCAAAGTTACCCGACTTGATCAAACAAGGAAGATATTAGTGAAAGGGAAGGAGGAGAAAGCAGAGAATTATTGTGCTAAAAGTAGGAGAATTGATGCTTATCTGGGGTACGCAAAGAAATATATAGACATTTCTCGTTTAAAGCCTGTTATTCCTTTCTTCTTCTCTTTTTACATTTGCTGTTCAGTTCCAGTCAGACGCACTCTGGTAAGATTATATGAACTTCTTCATTCACATTCCTCAGACAGTTTGTTCCATATTGACATTTTGAATTGTTGTCTTTACAGTGTCAGTCTGCCGTCCAGTCACATCCCACTGGTCAGAAGCTATGGAGGCCATTGTTTGGCGTAGACCTTTAGCTTAGACACTTTGTCCAACACTTTTCCAAATGCCATAACCCTGAGACCACCACATACATGATCAAGAAACATTTTTCAAAAGAGGTATGGTCCAGTTTTGTTGGGCCTGGGTAGATCATAGCATCAGTTTCATGTCTTTTGCTGGAGGAACTATCAGCTGGTGCGGTCTCTCTCTGCTGTAGCTTATCCGCTTCAGGGTTGGAAATGCTCTACGTTTAGAGCATTGTTATGCCTATATTTGGTCATTTTATTTGGCCTGCCCATTCTCCTCTCCACTGAAGGCATTTCAGTTCTCTGCCAACCACAGGAAATGACGTAAAAATATGAAGAGTTACCAAAAGACACAGGCCTGCCACTCTGGGACCAAAAAAAACATTTCATGTTCAGAGTCGCATAAATCCTCTTTGCTTCTCCAGTCTGATGATTGGTTTGATCTTCAGTCGTCTTTATCGTATTCAGATCCCTAAATGTTCTCGACTGGCTGATTCACTATTTCTGTTACAACTGAATAGACTAAGGTGTTGAACTTATTTATTTCAACTGCACAGGTAATAAACAATGTTTCATGAATGCATGTTATCCCATTATGATATATGTCTGTGTGTATACATACAGTTCCTGGGAAAATGTGCTCCCTATGATTTACATTTTGCCATGTTACATCCGCACATTCAAAGGAGGCCATTGAATTTGTATGACACACAGATACAAAGTGAATCATCGCTCTGGAAAATTACAATTTTGTTCAGCCAATAAATGCATCTATCTGTTTGTCTGTCTGATGCACATGATAAAATATGTGGGGATTTTTTAAGCTTGTCTCTTCCTCTTTTCTTACCACTTCTAAGTTTGTCTTTCCTCGTTCTTTAAGAATGCACCAAAAGCAGGAGGATGACATCACTCAGTGTCTAGCTGATGGTGAAATCGGGACAATGCACAGACCGAAGATGAGAGACTACGTTAATGAGCAGCCGTACGGGGAAGCAAATTTATCAGGTAACACAAAACATTACAAACATCTTCATTTTGGCTTATCAATTTAAATATACATTCATTTAACTTGCAGACAGAAGACGCTATCATCTGCTTTTCCTCATCATCGGCGCACTATGTATCATACAAGCCGTTCTCAATTTGTCGCTTCGTCTTACATGTGAGTGTCACTTCTTTGTTTCGTAGAGTGTAGGTAAAAAAACACCAACAACAAAAGACAGCCATAGCAGTTAGTTATTTTCTCTTTTTTTCTCAGTATACTCAAACAAGTTCGCACCCGCCTCAGCTTGCAACATATCCGAGTTTGGTGATGAAAACCACAAGATGGAGGAAGAGTGTGGGCGACTGAAGCCTGATCAGTGCAGAAAGTTCTTGGAAAACATCTGTGCCTTGAGGAGAGACAAAAGCACACTTGAAAAGAGAAACAGTGAACTCATAAAGGAAAAAAAGACGCTAGAGGAGGAGAGAGACCGACTGAAAATGGATCACTGCGTGCCCAACGCATAAGCAAACTAAACAGCCGCTTAGGGCCCCGGGGTCGCTAGGGGGCCCCCTAAGTGGAACATATATTTTTTTTATTTTAGTAATAATTTCTATGTGATTAAATTACAAAAACAGACATTCATTATGAAGTTGTGATTATTTTTACAATAATATATATTTGATAATGTATTATAGAAATATTTCTTAAGATGGGCAAGAAGAGAAATTAAAAAATGAATTGCTTTGGGGGGCCCCCGGGTGGCCGCGGTACGTACCGCACTGCACGATAATCTGAGCTGCTGTGCAGATCGCGTCCAAACCTCCAAATCACCGGTGGAAGATGAGTTAGCAAAAAAGGATTTATCCTTCAGGGAGAGAGAAAGCAAAGATAAAGGTATGTTTTAATGTGTCTTGATAATGTAATGTTTATCAGAAAGATTTGTGGAGCTGCTAATAGAAAATTAGCTTGATAGGGACCTGGAACGGTCCAGTTCAACAGCCAAAATGCTACAGAGTTTGTATTTGTGTGAAACTGAGATTTAACTTTAAACGAGTTGATTCTCCTGGTTGGCCCGAAATGTCTCTAGGGTTTTTTGACTTCAAAACAACGTGTTTGATAACGTTTGATAACAATAATTAACTTCTCAATGTTTGACGTTGCTTAGCAAAATGTTTCTCCATCAGGCTACATGGCTACTGCATTAATATGTCAATGAGCTGCTCTGAGCTGTAGTTGGAGATATGTTGTTTGCTGCAGAGCATGATAATTCATGTATCTAATACAAACATTATTTTTACTTCAACTTCTGTTAAGTGAAACTTCTCCAATTAAAATTATTTGAAGGTTCAGACTCAGCCCGGTCCAAACTCTCAGGTGAGAAAGACTCCAATTATAAATGACGTTTTTAACGACTTTTAATCTATTACACCTAAGATATAATTTAACTTAATCAAACGATGTCATGGATATCTATGTATTCCATCTTAAGTTGGGCTGCACCGATTGCAGTTTTCTGGCCGATTGCCGATTACCAATCTTTGAAAAGCCTGACATGCCGATACCAATTTATTTTGTCTGAAATATGACAAGAAAGTCACTGAGTTGACTCAGTGGGGCAACTATTGTTAGCTACAAACGTGCAGATGTGGCATATACAAAAAGCAATGGTTTCTGTTTTATCATTATTATTATTATTATTATTATTATTATTGTTTTCTTTTTGTGTTTTGATATTGAATTACTTGATATGTGTTTTTATGTATATTTCTAATTTCAAGATTTGGCATCTATTGTAATTAACTTGATTGCAGTAGCAGAAAGCTACCAGTAGGAGGCAGTGTGCTCTCGTAATGGAGGATTTGTTAAGTACGGATTTGTTTCTGTCTCGTTACTCCAACATGGTTTTTCCTGTTTACAGGTTAGTAGAGTCCACAGTGGTCTTACTCTCACAACGTAACCTTTTGAAGAACTTATTTAGTCTTGTTTTTAGTGAGCATTTTAGTGTTTTGTTTACTGAACTAACGGGCACCGGGAGGTAAGAGAGCAACTGCGGTCCTAGTTAGCTGAAGTTTTATATACACATTGTTTAATTTACATTAGTTACCAGTTATGAAATAAAACGGCTCTGAATATTGTTGGAATGTAATATGTAAATGTTGTTTAGATATTTCAAATATGTTACCTGTGATCTGTTTAGCCATATGTCTTTCTGTGAGCATGTTTATGTACAGAAAAAAAAGGCTTGGGTGACACCCTGTCTGGGTGGTTGGAGAATAAAGATGGCATCCTAGAGATGTTCCTCAGTGTTGAGTCATTGGTTACAAGTCAAAGATATTTACTTGATATTGCATAAGGGGAAGCTGTTAAAAAAAGTCCCCAACATCACACATTTGCTAATTATTTTTTGAATGTAGCTTTGTAGACTTTAAAACTAAGCTAATGAAATGTATGTTGTTGTCTTGTTCACTAGTACTGGCTCAATCAAATGGGACATGAAGACACAGCTTGGGTTTTTGTAATAAGGAAATTGTTTAAGGGTGTTTTCACATCTCATTGTCTGGTAGACTCAGTTCGATTGAGGACCAAAATTGCAACATTTGTTACATTTTCAGCTGGTGTCACTGTGTCAGACAAACCAAACTCTTTGAGGAAACTATTTACCCCCTCCTGCTGCACCAAGAACCACTGAAGGAAAAGACATTAAACCTCTGAGCAAGACTCTGACCACAACTTCCTTTTTTATGAAATGCAAACAAAAATGGCGTGGTGTCAGATTCAGCGATTGTAGAATTTCTCTTTTGTCTTTGGCAGATGTGCCAAACAAACACTCTTCAACAATGGGCTCAACATTAACCATTTCTCATGTTAGCAGTAGAACCGCACTAGAGTTCGCTTAAAACGGGTCAAGACCTTGGTTTTTAGGTGAGTCAGATTTCGCATTTTTGCTTTACACGCAAAAGGTCTCTGGTTCGAAAGCAGAGAGAAACACTTTCTCCAGGTTATGTTTATTATAGAGTGTTGTCAGTCAACAGGAGGGTTTCACTTCTGTGATCTGGCACACAAAGTCAAGTGTACCAGATCACACTTAGACTTCGCAACAAATTCTAGCAAACCAACATGATCTCAATATACTTTATTAAAACATGGTAAATGCAAATAATTTAGAAATCAGTAACAGTTTGTATTATAATACAGTACTAGTTAAAAAGGATTGGACATTGCAAACACAAAGGCCACAGGAAGCTGAAGCCCAATATTGACAAAATGCAACTTTCCCATCCCTAATGCTCCTAGAATCAGCCCTGCCACCGTCCCCACAGTTCCCAGCCATGAGGACCATCTTGTAGCTGCCACTGATGTTGCGCCAACTGACACCCCTGCTGCTCCAACCACTCCCAGCATGGCACCCGCCATCTCTCCGTCACTCAGAACTGTAGCTAAAGCGTCCATCCCTGCGAGTAGGATTCCTGCGACCGAAGCAGCCCCTACAATAACTTTCACCTCGCCAGCTGCTCTGCGAACTAATGCCCCTCCCACTGTGGCCCCCAGGCCCAGCTGACACATTTTTGCCCCAAAAAAGGACGTGCTCACAGCCTCCAGGGAAGACTGAAGGTTCATCCGAGTGCTGATAGATTCTGCGGACTGATTGTACCCCGCCTGGCTCATCTTCGTAGCAGTTACAACGGCCTCCTGCTTGGCATGCAGCGTGAGCATGGCAATGATGAAGGTTGCAAACATTCCCATGCACCCCACCAACATCCAGAACTTAAAGTCAGAGGACTGCATAAGAACAAAGGCAATGAGGACAACTAAAGCCAGAAGCACTATAAGCACAACCTGATGGCTCCCATAGCCAAACAATCCCAAAACTGAGGTGACAAAGGAAACCACCGCCATTGGTATTCCTGTGAAAGCCAAGAAATCGACTTGTTTGACCAAAATGGTGTTGATCCAGTCGTGGATGGTTCTTTGCTCCATTTCAGCCTCTTTATTCTCGATTTTCCTCTTGTCTATCGCCTCCCTTTCTCTTTTTTCAGTGATCCATCTCGCCTTGTCACCCACCTGGTTACCTCCCTTCTCTATGGACAGTATCCTCTCCTCTATTTGTAGAGCCACCCTTTGTCTCTGCTGCCACTCAATAATCTCAATGTCTTCCCTCTCTCTGGACATGACATCAACCCCTAGAGTGCAACAGGTCTCTCCCTGGGTCCATGCCAGCTGGAATAAAACACTAAGAGGCGGTTTAAGAACGGTGAACAGGCCTAAAGCCCACAGAAGTCCCACCATGCCGTAGGTCTTCACAATCCATTCGATTGCTTTCCCAAATGTTGCTCCGCTGAGTGTGGTCCCTAGAATGCCAGCACACCCCGCTGATGCCCACAAGCCAGCAGAGTCTGCGTTGGAGGTGCTGCAGCTCCTCAGTGTTACAAACACCGAGGCTACCGCCGCCGCCAAAACAACTCCTGCTATGACGGATGTCATCGCTGTTGTCAGTGCTGTTGCTCCCACAAGCGTGCCCAGTCCCAGGGGACCCATCACCTTGACCTCCTCCATCACTGGTTTCAGTGGACCACTTGCAGTCATCGCAGACAATATCCTATCCACCGGGTCCTCCGTAGCGCCCAGTATGCATCCTCCCACGGCTCCCAGGGCAAATCCCAGAGCCGCCTCCATCAACTGGCTCTTGTTTCCTGGAAAAGAAAGAAGGCGCAGATTGTTTTATCACCTTGGCTTTTTTTATTCATACTATTTCAGGAGCAAAAAAATTGTTCTGTACCACGGACAGAAAATGCCAGGTGGGTAGAAATATATATTTCTGAAAACTCCACATTATCAAATGTCATCACATTTGAAATTTGTAAAATAATTTTTACCAGGTAAAAGTTGGTTTACTATTTCGACTTGATAGTAATGATTTCTTGTCATACTTTTGGATCAGAACCACAATCAATGGAAATGAGGTGTAATATGAAGTCTTCAGAAAACAGTAAGACATTGGTCCCCAAACTACGGCCCGGGGTCCGGATCCGGCCCGCCTCCACATTTGGTCTGGCCCCCTGAACAATACCAGAGAGCATTCAGATATTTTTCATATACCGTATTTTCTGGACTATAAGCCGCTTATATGTGGATTTTTCTTCAACCACCAGGGGGCTCTTTAGCAGGAAGTGAATCATTGGAAGTCAAAATTGGAAATCAAAGAAGAAAGCGCCCATTAAAACGGAATTAGGTTTTAATAGGGAATTGAAATTTGAGAATGTTGTTGATCAGTTAAATAGCATTGAGGGGGAAAAAGAAGATTTTTTGTTTTTTTAAATAATACTGGAATCATTATGAGAATTTGAGGTATAGATATTAGGATCCAGTAGATGGCAGTAGTGCAGCAATAATGGATGCAAGCTGCTGTTGAGATCTAAAGAAGAAGAAGAAGAAAAAGAAGGAGAAGAAGAAGAAGGCGACCATTTTCATTTAGCACATGCTAGTAGCAGAAACGAAGGATCAGCACTTTTACTGTTACAGTTACTGTTCGGAAACTGCCAGAATCAGTTCAGTTAAATCTAAACTTGGCAACTTTTCTTTTTCAACCCTAATAAATGTGATATTCAATTGACCTGTTATGACTCAAATGTTGGGTGTCCGCCCCCCTCTGCTGCTGCTGCATCGTTGTGGAAAACCTGGAGCGGTATGTGTATGTTTACTGGTTTAAAAAAAAACTTTGGGGTTGTGGCTCATAGTTCGGAAAATACGGACTATAATCCTTCCTGGATTGTTTCTGTGAAGAACCCAGAGATGGTTATTTGGTTATTATTTATTTCATTAATAGTGTTATTATTTATTTCCTGACTTTTGTTCTGTGAAGAACCCAGAGAATGTTATTTGATTGTGCTTTCTGGAAAACAATACATTTTTACATTTAGGCTCTACAATCGTCACACTTTTTCTGTTACAACTGACTCCGGCCCCCCAGCAGAGAAGGGAAAAGTTATGGGACCCCTGCAGTATGACATCAGTATTAACTTATGTGTTTTTATACTTCATAATTATGTTTTCCTTCAGCTTTTAGGGTTTCAGACATGTTCAGAAAAATATTATCTGCCAAACTGAACAGATTCCATAAGAAAAAATCTACGCTGACTGCATTGCATATGAAACCACGCATTTTTCAGCCAAAGCAGTCAAACTTTGGTTACATTTTTGTAATTTTAGTTTGAGATTTTTTCTGTCAGTATCTGTCACTACTTTATCTCTGACTTCAAGTGCACATTGTTGCCTCGTCGTAATGGACAATGTACCCACAGTCAGAGCAGCCTTTGACAAACAGGTTTTTCAGGTTCGACCAGGAGAAGTGATCCCTATCTGTGCGTGGCTACATGTGACTTTAATCCAGCTAGCAAAGATGGAAGATATAAACAATAAAAACCTGGTGTGAACACTTTAAGCTCCAAAAGTTAACATGAATCATTTGTGTTGTTAACCAATAATGAAAGCACTTGCAGTCCCGTCCGGCGGTTGTTTTACTTCAGCTCAGTTTACAAGAACAAAGGAGCAAACCACACACAAACACTGGATCATCAGCAAAGATGTGAATGAAACTGTTGATATTAAATGTAGCCTTACTCAGTTTATTCCGTGCCATGTTGTCCAGGGATAAGGTGACACAGGGAAATCTTCTTTCTCAGAAATGCTTCTCTCCTCCTTTGTGTGCTCACAGGACTCGCAGTAAAACCTGACTAAGATGGTTTCTTTTTTTCTACCCCCATAGTAAAGGAGCCTTCGCAGGACACGCCCTCTTTTCCAACTCGCTTCTCTGAATCATCTTTCCTGCAGATCTACAGGATCTCTGTTCAACGTGTTTGTCTGTGGGGTTCAAAAGAGTCAATGCAGTAAACTTCCATCTGTAGTTTTGGTTAATGTAAACCCCCCCAACCCCCCTCCCAAAAAAAACCCACTTGAAATAACAACAAAAAAAATGTCATATTTATTTAGTATAGAAAAAAATATGTAATTAATAATGTAATTGTTTTTAACAATCTCAACCTATGATATAAGGCATTTGATACATTGCCAAGTCTCTGAGGTTCGTAATCATTAGGTACACCTCAATGATGAAAGACGCAATCTTAAAAAAAATGCGAAAAATTACATTGTGTTGTCTTTGATTTGCATTTTATTGCATAAAATAAACATATGATAGAAAATGGCACTCAATATATGGTAAAGATGTTTACAATTACAGAGATTAGATTTTTCATACAATTCTTAACCAGGCTTTCAAGCAGTAGAGATTTTGGCCCACTCCTCCATACTGATATCTTCACAAATATATTTCAGGTTTCGGGGTTGTCACTGGGCAACATGGACTTTCAGCTCACTCCAAACATTTTCTCCTGGGTTTAAGGTCTGGAAATTGTCTGGGCCATGCCAGGACTTAGAAATGTTCCTTCCGGAGTCACTTCTCAGTTTCCCTGGCTGTACATTTTTGAGTGATTGTCATGCTGGAAGACCCAGCAGGTCTTATTCTTCTTATTCTTACACATAAAGGTCAAGAGCGCCATCAGGACCCTTTGGGTAAGGAGGTGGGGAGGGGGGACCTCTGGAAATGTTTCAAAGGATGAGAGATTAAGGAAACAAGGGAGAGCATGAGGAAGGAAATAACAAAAATAAAGACAGGAACCTGGGGTGAAAAAAAAGGAAAGAAGAAAGAGCACAAGAATTTATAATAGTGGGATAAGTTAACCTAAGGACATTTAGGAGTAACATGGTTAATGGAGTCTAATGCAAATTGTTTTTTTTGTGCTCGTTTTCTTTTATACAGACATGGAAAATACAGAATCCCATTTTCCCCAGATGTTGAACCCTTTCACCACACAGTAGTTTCTCATTGTAATCATAATTTAGAAAGCATTTTTTAAAGATGAAAAAAGGAATAATGCCCTTTACTGAACAGGTGAGTGGCTCTTAAAAGAGCCTTTGTGGGTCTGCGCTCCAGCAGTGTTGACGGCCAGCAGCTCTACTTGGCCTTGGCGGCCTTCTCGGTCTTCTTGGGCAGCAGCACCGCCTGGATGTTGGGCAGCACTCCACCCTGAGCGATGGTGACTCCACCCAGCAGCTTGTTGAGCTCCTCGTCGTTGCGGACGGCCAGCTGCAGGTGACGGGGGATGATGCGGGTCTTCTTGTTGTCGCGGGCAGCGTTTCCAGCCAGTTCCAGGATCTCAGCGGTCAGATACTCCAGGACGGCCGCCAGGTAGACGGGGGCTCCGGCACCAACTCGCTCCGCATAGTTGCCTTTGCGCAGCAGCCTGTGGACGCGGCCCACGGGGAACTGCAGTCCTGCGCGGGAGGAGCGAGTCTTGGCCTTGGCTCTGGTCTTTCCTCCGGTTTTGCCTCGTCCGCTCATTGTGAAGCTTCTTTCTGGAGATGAAACTCGAGAAAAATGTCGAGCAGCGGATGAAACCTGGTCTTATACGAATGCAGAGAGAGCGGGAGTCAATGAAACAACCAACCAGAAAAGCTTCCAGCAGAGCGGGACACCGGTGAGTTTGAGCGGACTTTTTCAAGCGGGCTTCCTCCAATGAGCAGCGAGGACTGAGCCGGAGGTCGGAGCTCTGTAGGCGGAGCTGAGCTCCAGGAGGAGCCGCTCACCAATCAGGAGCCCCACATGTCCAGCAGCGTCTCCTCCTCCCAGCTGCTCCCACACTTTAACAGCGGCGGCTCTCCGCTCCCTCCGACATATTTGTCCGTGTTTCAGTAGAGAAAGCAACAGACATGGCGAGAACCAAGCAGACCGCCCGTAAATCTACCGGAGGCAAAGCTCCCAGGAAGCAGCTGGCCACCAAGGCGGCCCGGAAGAGCGCCCCGGCTACCGGCGGCGTCAAGAAGCCTCACCGCTACAGGCCCGGTACCGTGGCTCTGCGGGAGATCCGTCGCTACCAGAAGTCCACGGAGCTGCTGATCCGCAAGCTGCCCTTCCAGCGCCTGGTCCGAGAGATCGCTCAGGACTTCAAGACCGACCTGCGCTTCCAGAGCTCCGCCGTCATGGCTCTGCAGGAGGCCAGCGAGGCCTACCTGGTGGGTCTGTTCGAGGACACCAACCTGTGCGCCATCCACGCCAAGAGGGTCACCATCATGCCCAAAGACATCCAGCTGGCCCGCCGCATCCGTGGAGAGAGAGCTTAAGCTGCTGACCACACACACACACACACAGCAGGCCTCAAGCCACAAAGGCTCTTTTCAGAGCCACACACACATTTTCTCAAGAGCTTTTTCCTTTCACAGTTTCAGACCAAAAATGTTTGGAAACACGATGAATGAAACTAGTAAATGAAAATCGAAAAACTTTAAAAACAACAACAAAAAAACCCCCTCAGAAAATAAGAGGAGATATTAGTGTCTTACATTAAACATCTGGCCAATGTTTTCAAAAGAGATGTTTATAGAAAAACTCTTTCATAACATCAGTACAGTTAATTAGATCATAACTACATTTACATTTAGACAAACACAGAGGTGGGATTAATCAGATTCTTCATGAAAATTTTGATTAAAAATGAATTCTTGGCACCGTCCAAAATGACATTATTTCATTCTTGTGAGGTATTTTCCCCGCCAGTTAAAAATATTGACCTAATCTAAACCATCTTGAATGTTGGATCTGATCTCAGTCATTTAAAGAAATGTTCCCTTTGATTTCTGCCTCCATTGCAGACACAAATCTAGTGCTTTTATAGTAGCTGTAATTAAACCATTATTTAGAAATATTCTCTCAATCAAGAGGATTTAATAAATTAATAAAGAAATCTTCATTTCTTATCTAAAATCCTTGAGAAAGTTCTTGTCTTGTTAGATCTCAGTGCTTCTCTGGACAGTCGATCAGAATAATCTTAGAAATATCTAAACATGCTGCAGGGATCAAAAGAAAAACCACTGGGCTTTATTTATGTTATAGACCTCCTACCTCATTATCCTTTACTATTTCCAGATCGTATTATATCATCACACAGGCTATCATTCATTATCGTGTGATGCACCTATTAAAAAAAAAAAAAAAAAAAAATATATATATATATATATATATATATATATATATATATATATATATATATATATATATATATATATATATATATATATATATATATATATATATAATATTCTGACACTAAGGCATCTTAGTTTATAATCTTTCTTACGGCCTCTGGCCACATGATGTTATATAATCCAATCTACTAACTTTATCATATTTCAATGAACGTTTCAGAGCTTCAAAAGCAGCAATACTTTTTCTTTCCTGATGTTGGTCGGTAGGTGGCGCCAAAGGGAAGACCCAGCCCCAGCCAGCTGAGGTAAACTCTCTGTCTTCTAACACGTCCGGAGGACTGCTACAAACCCGTTGAACCAGCTGTAGATTCATTACTACAGAGAATCGCCGTAGTGTCATAATGAGCGGACGAGGCAAAGGAGGAAAAGGTCTGGGCAAAGGAGGCGCCAAGCGCCACCGTAAAGTCCTCCGTGATAACATCCAGGGAATCACCAAGCCGGCCATCCGCCGTCTGGCTCGCCGCGGCGGAGTCAAGCGAATCTCCGGCCTCATCTACGAGGAGACCCGCGGTGTGTTGAAGGTGTTCCTGGAGAACGTGATCCGTGACGCCGTTACGTACACCGAGCACGCCAAGAGGAAGACCGTCACCGCCATGGATGTGGTGTACGCTCTGAAGAGGCAGGGCCGCACTCTGTACGGCTTCGGAGGTTAAATTCAGCCCGTTGATCACAGCGAACCAAAGGCCCTTTTCAGGGCCAACAACTGCTGCTTGTGGGGCAAAGGGACTTGTTCAGATGTGATTCAAGTCTTGCGCTATTTTCAAATTAAGTTGTAATGAAACCAACCATGCTGGCTGAAAACCAGGCAGTTTTATTTCATATAACGTCAGGTATAAAAAAAAAGTATATATTTAAATGGTTAATATCCATAGAGCACAATTTGGCAGTGAAAATCACCTGGTGTGGGGAGACCAGTTTTAAGTAGCAATTTGTCTGAACATTTGTTAAAAGGACATACTTTCTTGATGAACCTCTTGGCATGTTTTAGATTTTCCCCTGGTTTCTGATAAAGCCAGCCAATAAAAAGCCTCTAATCAGCTATCAAATGCGCTGATAAATCTAAAACTTGTAGAGCAGTGTGCCTTGAGGACCCAGACTGAGAATCACTGCCGCATGATTTATATTTTTTATTACACTACCGTTTTCATATGAAACATGTTTGTTTCATTAACTCGCCAGTTAGTTGGTTTCAATTAAATTTTACTGGCTAAAAATAAAGAAATGCTGAGAGAAATGCATGTAAAGGTGTAGGAAATACTCTGCTCTTTAGTGTTGTAGTTCTGCTGTGTTTTATTTATCTCTGTAAAACCCTCATACATTATATAAGAGGTCTGAACGTGAAAATGTTCAGTTCTTCTTCCCGCCCTTTTCCTTCTTCAGTTAAATCAGGCGCAACATTTGAAACTAATCATCTTCGTGTCGATCTCAGCCCCGCCCTGCTTGCTGGCTCAGCCAATCACAGTCAGGCGGCGGTACTGACGGATTTCCCTTCGCTCTGTATAAGAGCAGCTTCCCTCCGCTGCTGCTCACTCTTTGCTGTAACCTCAGAGAGAAAACATGCCCGAACCCGCCAAGTCTGCGCCCAAGAAGGGCTCCAAGAAAGCGGTCACCAAAACCGCCGGCAAAGGAGGCAAGAAGAAGAGAAGGACCAGGAAGGAGAGCTACGCCATCTACGTGTACAAGGTGCTGAAGCAGGTCCACCCCGACACCGGCATCTCCTCCAAGGCCATGAGCATCATGAACTCGTTCGTCAACGACATCTTTGAGCGCATCGCCTCCGAGGCTTCCCGTCTGGCTCACTACAACAAACGCTCCACCATCAGCTCCAGGGAGATCCAGACCGCCGTGCGCCTCCTGCTGCCCGGTGAGCTGGCCAAGCACGCCGTGTCCGAGGGAACCAAGGCGGTCACCAAGTACACCAGCTCCAAGTAAACCAGCTGTTGCTGCTGCTGCTTGGACACAACAACACAACGGCTCTTTTAAGAGCCACACACCAACACTCAAGGGCTACACTCCTGTTACCTCAATGTGTCTGGTTTTCAAAACTAAATATTTGGTTTTTAGTTGTGATGAAGCAACAAGTTAACTTATAATGTGGGAAAACTGAAATGTTTTACTTATGTTTTATAAATATTTCCATTGTGGCCAAATTATTACACTAATGGTGCATGAGAACAGGATTTAGTTTCCATGCATTTATTTTTTTTTATTTCAATATTAAAGAAAATGCTCTGAAAGCAGAGCGGCTCAATGCATAATGACCAGTTTGCTCCAGTTCTACTTTTTATATTTTATCTAATGAACAGTTTTTTTTAACATTTCTGGTTTTAAAGAGATCTTGCTAAAATCTCAAATTATCCAAAAAAATTTAAAACATTGTGCCTGATCAGCCCTTTAGTTGTATCTTTTGACAATTCCAAACAGAAATTGAATGTAAATTTTAATTGATGTGTACAATATTTAAAATAAATTCCTGACTCATGTCTGCTGTACAGAACTCAAAAGCAGGTTGTAAAAATATTTGCAGCATAAATAGTGGCTACTGAAACTTCCTTTCTGGAGCATTTCTGTCCTGGTTTAGCTGAAGGCTTTTATTTTGGCAGTTGTCCTGATCTTTGTGTATAAAGTTGTGTATCTATTGGTTACCAATAGATACATATGATCTGCAACATACAAATCATCTCATCTGAAAGCTGTATAAAGGTGGATTTTATTCAAATAAAATTTGTTTAAACTACACATTTTGACCAAACAGTTTCTTCATTTATCAAATTATATTATTTGTGCTGGAATAAACTGAAGTATAATAATAATACAAATGACATCAAAATAATGATTTCCCATCGCTTTTGATTTGTATGTTCTCAAAGTGGGTCATTTTATTTATTTAGCACATTTTCAGCAACTCAAAGCTCTACATGAGTTGGAGGAAATAAAAACAAAAAAGAAAAGCAAGAGAAAAAACATAAAGTACTTTATAATGTATACACTAACAGGAGTTTCTCTGGATAAACTAATGGAGAATTAAAGTAAGTCATTTATAAACCAGTAGGAGTTTCTCTGCCGTTCTTTCTCGGTTTGTTGACTGTGCTGTACAAGGCAGCTGGATCCTCCACAGTGTCCTGCTTTTCAGACTCGGTTCTGCAGGAATTGTTTTCATGTTAATGGAGATATTACACAGAATATGAAAATATCAGTTCAGATTTTTTTTTACTTGAAGAGCGACTCACCTTGCATCAGTTCTGGTTCTACCACAGTTAACAGAGGTATACTCCACCATCTCTTCTTCCTTCTTCTTCTTCTTGTGTCTCTTGGACCGAATGTTGGAGTAAAGAGGCTCTTCTTGTTTTGTTGCTAAGTGGACAACAGAGTAGACAACATTTTCCTCTTCTGGGTTCACCTGTGGACACCAGTCACATTAACCAGTAGGGGGTGCTCTGAGAGAGCTTTAGGGTAATGTTACTCATGCAGACAATAAATACAGCAGAACCCAATTAGAAACTAAAAGGAAAAGAGTGACTGAAGATTTACTTAATTTTATCATGAAGCAGAAAGTAACCAAATGTCTCTTAAAGATCCAATGGATTTTAAGTAGCAGCTTGAGAAAAAAGTCGTACGATCACACAGAGCTTTACAGACTTCAGCACATCAGATCAGAGTTTATAACCTTAATAATAATTAAGGTTATTATTAAGTTAAGGGGAAAGTGATTTTTCCCCTTAACTACTTGGTACATAGTAACATTGCTAATGAAGAATTCAATTAATTAAGAAAAACGTTGAAAGTTCAGACATAGGTCATTTTCTAACCTGTTCTCTGGGAACTTGTCCTGCTCCAGGTTTGGACTGCTGCTTCCACACTTTGGTTTTTCTGCTGGAAAGAAATTATTTCAGAAGGTGATGATGAGGAGCTAAACAAAATCAAGACTTTGTAAAAACAAAGAAACTCTACAAAGTAACAGAACTGCTCACATGATCCACAAAAAGAGGCCGATGAGTGTGAGAATCAGGAAAACAGCAGGAACTGCAGCAGCAGCAGCGACTTGGTTCCTTGGGGCTGAACAGATCACAGTGACAGTCAGTGTGCAGTATGGAGCAATTATACCTATTAATTACTGTTATTAAAGGCAGCATTTATCCTCCATATTGATCCACTATAAAGAATTATTTCTCTTCAGGAAAACACTCAGTCATCAGTATCTCCAGCGTCTTAACATGATGTTTATCTTCAATGGTTTCACGTCTCCAGTTTGTTCTGCTGCTTATCAACCTGTTTTCTCCTCCCTGCCTGGTTGTCTGCTGAACTTTCTCATCGTTCTAGTCGGTTCTGATTATTCTGATTCCAGTGGATCCAGTGGACCTGGATCGGTTCTGACTTTTTATCCTTGACTCTTAGATTGAGTTAGAAATTTGGGGTCTCTTTCAACAAGATTATATTGATGTGAATGATGTTGTGCTATTGTGGCACAGTAGAGCTCTTTAGGGGTTACAAACTTTAAGTATCTGCACTCTGAAAACAGGCGGAGCTGCAAAAATGGGCCAATCACAGCCAAGAGGCAGCAGTGTAACGGATCTTCTAAGACCTTTAGAGGTTTGGTTTTTAAAGTCTTCTGAGATTTCTCATAAGAAGGAAAAATAATTTTTCAAAAGTTCACCTAAGCTTTACAGTTTTACTGAGTAAATACTGAAGGACCCAGTATTTAGATGGAGAGTTGTAACTGTGGCCTCGGTTTGACTTACCTGCCACAACGTTCACAGTCACAGTGGAGTTATAGCGCCCTCTGCTGTTCTGAGCTTCACAGCTATAATTTCCTCTCTGCTTGAACATGATGTTAGTGATGGTGAAGTTTCGTCCTGAAGCTTTTGGTGCCTCCTCTCCCTCCTTGTACCAGGTATAGTTAGCTTCTGGGTTAGCATCACTGCTACAGGTCAGAGTCACCAGGCTGCCCTCCATGATGTCACCAGAGGGAGTCACTGACACAGAGGGAGGCCTGGGAGCATCTGGAGGACAGGACAGAAAGGTCAAAGGTAAACCGAGAGAAAGATGTGAAGATATTAATCTTTTAAGATATTAATCTTTTAAGGGGAAAGAAAATCAAATCTATCAGAGTTACTTTCCTGGTGTCTCAGTAAAACACTAGTATGTTTGTAATGAAACCAGTTTGACTCACATGTGACCTGGACAGAGACGGGTCCAGACGTTTTCTCTCCCAGCTCGTTCTGAGCTGTGCAGTAATACTGTCCAGAGTCTGAGGACAGGATGGAGCTGAGGACAAACTGTTGGTCTTTACTGACAACTGATTGGTTGTTGTTCTTCCTCCAGGTGTATTTAGCTGCTGGGTTAGCATCACTGCTGCAGGTCAGAGTCACTGAACGCCCCACAGTTATCTGACCAGAGGAGATCAGTTTAGCAGAGAGAAACTCTGGAGCATCTGGAGGAAAAAAATGCAAATCTTATCATCTGGATATTTTACTGATTGCCAGAGGAGAGGAGAGAAGGAAAATAGTGTAAATGTGTAAAATGTGTAAAAAAGAAGTCATTGAAAAACATTCATCAGTAAAATGGCTGTTCAAGCACAGAGTAACTGTGATGTAGGTTCTATCTTTTCCTCTTTCTCTTTTAGCCTTTTTTCACTGCTTACATGCACACTCTGCAGCTTACATAACAATGTTTATGTGTGCCTGCAGACAGTCAATACATAAACAGACTGAAACTGATTAGACTACCGTTTAGGGAGGGTACAGAATGCAGAGAAGAATAAAAAGCTAAACTCACGCTACAATCTTTGCCTGACTTGGTTTCATCCGAAAGGTGAGCTAAGGGTGGCCTAGTGCTGGAGGGTGAATGTAACTCCGTATATGTTCCATTTAGGGTTGCCACCTGTCTCGTAAAATACAAAACTGTGCTGTAATGGGCTGTTAAACGATTTGTTCTGTATTCTACAAATGTTTATGTGTAATAATAAAGAAGTGGTCTCCGAGTACTTCATATAGTAGGCTGCCCCAGTCATTGTTTGCCTCATGGTGTTGGTGTTGCGATATTGTGCCCAACTGCTTTCTGGGTAACACACACTAACCGACACGGCCCCCCCTTTACATATAGGGACTGGTTCCTTATTTTAATTCCTGAAAGGTGGCAACCCTAGTTCCATTTGTATGGCTTGTAACATTTGATCATTTTTCAGCAGTAAGTCTGTTTTTATATTTAACCAACTCTCATTATTTCTCAAGGTAATTTACACTCAGGGGTTCTGGTCGGGTCCTGAAACTGGTTAACGGACCTGGTGGAGCACAAAGACAAAAATGAGTGAACTCTAACAACTGTTTAGTGATCAGACATACCAAAATATTTGCAAAGGTGAAGAATCTTTTTTTTTATATAAATACTAAAGAATGTCTGTATATTTCCCAGTAGAAATTTGCTTGTTCTTTATTTAGCTAAATAACTGAAGGTGAGTCAGAAATTGTAGTTAGGACGAGTGTTGCTTCAAAATAATGTTACTAAAAAAAAGTAAAGGGCAGTAAAATAACTTCTGATGTACTTTTTAAAAAAAGGTATGCCTTTAAATGCATCTAGTTATCACCCATCTCTACTTTATAGTTTGTGTAAATTGAATTCTGGAGAATTAAGAGTTTACTCTAGGGTCCATGTGGAAATATTGGCAGAATAAAATGTTAATATCATGAGGAGTAAACTTACACACAGAGGCAGAGCGGTGATCGTCGTGTCCTTTAACAGAACAGGAATATCTGTCTCCATCTCTGACTGAGACGAGTATAGAAGAAGTCTGTTCCTCCATTTTCTTCCATTTGTTGAACCAAACATATGAAGGAGGTTTGGTTAGATCACAGCTGCTTTCACACTTCAGCTCCGTCTGCGTCTCTGATCTTCTGACCTGAACTCTGAGGTCTGGATGGTTAAAGGAACAAGAACATCTCATTTTCAAATAAATCTGGAAAGATGCAAACAGAAACACAAAGATTCACAACAAATACAGAAATATGTTACCTAGAACAGTCAAAGTGACTCCAGGTAAACCAGTAAATGCTCCACCTGGTTGGTTTGTTATGAACCTGAACTTGTACTCAGCTGAGTCTCTTTGTTTCAGATCTTTGATTGTCAGAATGATGCTGCTCTCTGTAGATTCATAAGTTATTCGACTTTTATAGTCAGAGTCCTTCTTCAGATCCACAGGGACTTGATTATTTTCTTTAGTGAACCAGAACCTTGTTTTAACTTCTGTATTTCTTCTATTTACGCTAGATGGATATTTATAGGAGCATTTTATCTTCACTGTTGATCCTCTTAAGCCACAGATCTGAGATGGATCATATTTAACTGACCAGGCAGGTTCAGCTTGTCCCACTGTAACACAGATAACATCAAAAACATGAATCAATAATATACAACTACACCTCCCACAATGCCTCACTGGGACATTTTAAATGATTATTGCTTCTATTAATTTTATCCATATCAAAATATCAAATATTCTACATTGTCAACTCCAGTTGATCAACGTGTTTCAGTACCTGTCACAGAGAGGAACAGGACAACAAACCCAGTTGCTGCTGAAAAACTCATCGCTGCTTCTCTTTTTAACTGTTTGGTTTCAGCTAAAAGAAAATCAAACAGAAGGTTTTAGATTTTCAAATTTTTCTATAATTGTTAATCATGAAAGTCTTTCAACATTAAACGTCACTCATTAGCTCAAATTTGATATAAAATAAATTAATTTTCAGGCTGCTCACCTCAGGAGAAACTGTTGTCTTGCAATGCAACAATGCAGATCATCGGCTCTGAGGGTGGAAGTGACGCAGAGGAGTTTGTTAATTTTCCTTCCTCTTTCTATTTATTGCAACCCGGAGAGTTTGCAAACTTAAACTTCCTCTCTGCTTGGTTTCCAGTGCTAAGTATTTATTGTCATCATTGTTATTTTGAAATTCAAATTTTTTCACAAATTGAGTTTTAGTAATCAACATTATTATCAAAACCGGTTATAAAAGTGTGTGAGGTTGCATTACAGTAACGTTTGGTACTTGTGAAGGTTTTAAATCCACTACTTTCTGGTTTTTATTGCCGTGGACTGAAACTAAAATATGTAGAAGCAAAAAACTGAGTTTCCTGCTTTGCTAGATTGGCATGTGGTTATTAGAAGCTTCTCATGTTTTTGTAAACGAACGTCTTTAAACTTCCTACTTGTTAGACATTTCTGGTATTTCAAGCAGCATGTAGAAAAACAAGCAGGAAACAGGAAATGCCACCCTAAAGAGCTGGTCTCTTGTGGTCAACTTATGGTTTTAAGAGTCATTTAACTAAACCACTTTAGAGCATCAGCTTGTGCTTTTTAAATAATTACTCAGTCAGGAATCAGAAACTTGTAATTATAAACTGAAGGAGGCTTACTAAATAAAAACTCTCAGATATAAGTGTTTTATTCTGACGACAAATGAAGGAAGATTTGTTAAAAGCAAAAAGCAGATAAAAAACAGCAACACTTCCAACAAACTTCAATTCCAGCAACACCAACAAAACCATATTTTTATCAATATTAAAGCTTTTATATTCACAGATAAACATGACCAACACATAATGAAGGATTACATATGAATATATTAAAATAACATAGTAGAGTACAGTCTCTGCAGGAAGGAGGAGGTGTTGATGCTCCCTCTGTTACAACCTTATATGGACTTCCTCTCTGCTCCTTCTGGTTTAACTCCAACCGTCTCCTTGGTTACGGGTCGTGGTCAACTGAGTTCATGACTCCTCCATGGTTGACCTTGACTGGTGCCAGGTGAATCCTCTCTGTGGCCTCTGCTGGATGTGAACTGAAGCACCTACATCCAAGGAGTCTGAAGGACCTAAGTATTGTTTTTACCACCTTTTACTGTCATAAGACGTTTCAGGCAAAACATGACAGGCCGTTATATTAGGAAGGTAACACAATGAAACATGGATGATTAATTTCTTTGCTAGTTTACTGGTTTTCATTGGTATAACATTTGCTTAATATAGAATAATTACTGTGTGTAAACTTAAAAATGGAGAAAATCCTCTGCTGTTCTGCAGCTTGTTCGTTCAGAAATTCAAAAACGTTCAGTTTCCTCCCGCCGTTTTTTTTTTTTTTTTTCCTTCTTCAGTTAAATCAGGCGCAACATTTGAAACTAATCATCTTCGTGTCGATCTCAGCCCCGCCCTGCTTGCTGGCTCAGCCAATCACAGTCAGGCGGCGGTACTGACGGATTTCCCTTCGCTCTGTATAAGAGCAGCTTCCCTCGGCTGCTGCTCACTCTTTGCTGTAACCTCAGAGAGAAAACATGCCCGAACCCGCCAAGTCTGCGCCCAAGAAGGGCTCCAAGAAAGCGGTCACCAAAACCGCCGGCAAAGGAGGCAAGAAGAAGAGAAGGACCAGGAAGGAGAGCTACGCCATCTACGTGTACAAGGTGCTGAAGCAGGTCCACCCCGACACCGGCATCTCCTCCAAGGCCATGAGCATCATGAACTCGTTCGTCAACGACATCTTTGAGCGCATCGCCTCCGAGGCTTCCCGTCTGGCTCACTACAACAAACGCTCCACCATCAGCTCCAGGGAGATCCAGACCGCCGTGCGCCTCCTGCTGCCCGGTGAGCTGGCCAAGCACGCCGTGTCCGAGGGAACCAAGGCGGTCACCAAGTACACCAGCTCCAAGTAAACCAGCTGCTGCTGCTGCTGCTTGGACACAACAACACAACGGCTCTTTTAAGAGCCACACACCAACACTGAAGGGCTACACTCCTTGACTTTAGTCTCATGGCTAAATAACGTTATCTCAAGTTTTCAACAGTGGCTCAAACTGTAGAGTTTTTAATATAAACATGCTGGTGGGCTTTTTGGGTGATCCGGTAAAGGAACATTTAGTTTGACAAAACTACAAGCTGTTAATGTGAGGAAAAGTTCCACCCAAATGTTTTTAGAAATGGCAAAATCATACAAAACTAGTGATACAGGAGAATGGAATTAATCCCCTTATGAACTCTTCTACCCAAACTAATTTCTATATTGTAACAAATGTTCTAGAAGCAGAAAGACGCAAAGCTCACTGACGAGTTGATGGATCAGTCTTGGTTATTTTTGACAGTTCTGGACAAGTGAATAGTTTTTAAATGCATCATATTGGAAGGTAATGGTGAACATTGTGTTGTATTCAAAAGGAAACTGACTCCTTGCCTCTGCAATAGATTATAAAAACTCAAATGGGTTATTTTTGCAGGAAAACTATGGCCATTGTGTTTTCTGAGCATTTAATTTTAAATGGCCATCCATCTGCTACAGATATGGCAGGATGTGATTGTCTGAAAACATTAAGGACACATTTTAAGTGACATGAATGTACATCACACTCCAGCTGTACTGTGCAGATGTAGCAAGTTGTGTTGAAATAACCTAGAATAACAAATTTAAACTTGTTGCCTGTTTTTCTGAAGATGTGTTGCTAATTTTTAATTCAACATCTGAAGACTTGGCAAACACTGTTTGAAAGAAATGTCCTCTTTATTAAAGCTTTGTATACTAAGTGTACTTTTGAACCACTTATGGTTTGTTTGTTTATCTGAGAACATTGAAAGGAAAAAGCTCTTGAGAAAATGTGTGTGTGGCTCTGAAAAGAGCCTTTGTGGCTTGAGGCCTGCTGTGTGTGTGTGTGTGTGTGTGTGTGTGTGTGGTCAGCAGCTTAAGCTCTCTCTCCACGGATGCGGCGGGCCAGCTGGATGTCTTTGGGCATGATGGTGACCCTCTTGGCGTGGATGGCGCACAGGTTGGTGTCCTCGAACAGACCCACCAGGTAGGCCTCGCTGGCCTCCTGCAGAGCCATGACGGCGGAGCTCTGGAAGCGCAGGTCGGTCTTGAAGTCCTGAGCGATCTCTCGGACCAGGCGCTGGAAGGGCAGCTTGCGGATCAGCAGCTCCGTGGACTTCTGGTAGCGACGGATCTCCCGCAGAGCCACGGTACCGGGCCTGTAGCGGTGAGGCTTCTTGACGCCGCCGGTAGCCGGGGCGCTCTTCCGGGCCGCCTTGGTGGCCAGCTGCTTCCTGGGAGCTTTGCCTCCGGTAGATTTACGGGCGGTCTGCTTGGTTCTCGCCATGTCTGCTGCTTTCTCTACTGAAACGCGGACAAATATGTCGGAGGGAGCGGAGAGCCGCCGCTGTTAAAGTGTGGGAGCAGCTGGGAGGAGGAGACGCTGCTGGACATGTGGGGCTCCTGATTGGTGAGCGGCTCCTCCTGGAGCTCAGCTCCGCCTACAGAGCTCCGACCTCCGGCTCAGTCCTCGCTGCTCATTGGAGGAAGCCCGCTTGAAAAAGTCCGCTCAAACTCACCGGTGTCCCGCTCTGCTGGAAGCTTTTCTGGTTGGTTGTTTCATTGACTCCCGCTCTCTCTGCACTCATATAAGACCAGGTTTCATCCGCTGCTCGACATTTTTCTCGAGTTTCATCTCCAGAAAGAAGCTTCACAATGAGCGGACGAGGCAAAACCGGAGGAAAGACCAGAGCCAAGGCCAAGACTCGCTCCTCCCGCGCAGGACTGCAGTTCCCCGTGGGCCGCGTCCACAGGCTGCTGCGCAAAGGCAACTATGCGGAGCGTGTTGGTGCCGGAGCCCCCGTCTACCTGGCGGCCGTCCTGGAGTATCTGACCGCTGAGATCCTGGAGCTGGCTGGAAACGCTGCCCGCGACAACAAGAAGACCCGCATCATCCCCCGTCACCTGCAGCTGGCCGTCCGCAACGACGAGGAGCTCAACAAGCTGCTGGGTGGAGTCACCATCGCTCAGGGTGGAGTGCTGCCCAACATCCAGGCGGTGCTGCTGCCCAAGAAGACCGAGAAGGCCGCCAAGGCCAAGTAGAGCTGCTGCCCGTCAACGCTGCTGGAGCGCAGACCCACAAAGGCTCTTTTAAGAGCCACTCACCTCTAATCTTTAGAGCAATACACTCCTATGATTTTTAATTTCGTTTTTATTTTAAGGTTTGAGATAAGGTACTGCATATTGTAGTATCGATCTGATACAGTCTTAAAAAAAGATCGTGACCTCTCTCCATAGATATACTTTTAATTTTGGTTTGATTGTAGCACCAAACCTCTAGGTTTTTCCTTTGAATTATTTTCAAACTTAAGATGGAACTTCAACAAAATTAATAGTAAGTTGCAACAATTTATCATTTGAGAGGAAATTGAAATATTCAACACATCAAATTGTTACTGACTTGATACAGATAATCTGATTGATGTGCCCACCTATATTTTACAAGGTATATCAAACAATTTTAATAAACCTTAAAAAGCACAACAGAATATGTAGTTTCATTTTTTGACAGGACAATTTAAGCTCATGCGTCTCAAAATGAACTCTAACGCATAATTTTCCATGTGTTTCAGAAAACTGAGTGTAAAAGCTCACAAAGATGCAAGTAAAAATGCAATACATCCAACATGAAAATTCAAATGCAACAAGCAGGAATGAATAAAAACACAAGTTAGATGTGTAATTCTTTAAAAATAAGTTTGTATTCAAAAATAGTATAACACATGCCTCTTTTTAAAGCAACAATCATTTATTTATTCCAGTCAAACTCAACTTAATTTGCTAAATCAGTGGTTCCATTTGAAAAATTATGTTTGAAGCTTATGTTGAAAAATCACATCGGCTTACTTTGCTTCAACACTTCTATTCAGAAATGACAATGGAAAAAAAATGATCTTGCATGTACATGTCATGAAATACAGATAAGCCCCAAGAAAATGTAACTGTTGAAAAGGGGGTTCCATATCTAACATACAATCTAATCTAATTTAAAATCACATTCTTATTTATGACCACTAGAAATATAGAAGTGGAGAGAATCGAAGATGTGATTTTATAGCATTCACTTATTTTCCTTGACTCAACAGAACATGTGGGACAATTCCTGAATAAAATAAACCATTCGTTTATTTTATAGCAGGACAGGATCGAGCCGTCTCAAAACCAACTTACCTGAATCTTTCATTAGAACAAATCCTTAAATCAGAGCCACAGTGGCGTTACTTCCCCACTCAAAGAGAAAAGTTGATCATGTTTCTGGTGTAAAACCGAGCTAGCAAAATAGTGAACGTACAAAAAAAAAAGAAAAATTACAAAAGATGAAGGCAGGTAATGTTAGAGCAGTGGTTCCGCTTCAGTCCGACGCCGTTATCTGAAATGACGGAGACAGTTTTCTCCTCCGGCGGTTTATGTTCGGAGGTTCTTCTCGCTGCAGCTATCGCTCTCCCCCTGCTGGACAAAATCCAACGCATTAAAATAAGATCTAAATCCTGTAGAGCGCATTTAAGTTTCTGTATTTATTACTTGTTTTAGGTGGAAGGAATTAACTATTAGCATACAAACATGACATGAAAAAGTCTAGTAGCTCTAATAAGTATAAGATTTGGTGAAAATCAAGGTTGAAGAAGCATATTGGCTCAAAAATGTAGTAAAGACAGAGCTGGGTGGAAACGTTAAACGAAGCAGGTGGATAATTCAGGTGTCAGTGGGCTGGAGTCGCTTGGCCTTTTGGTGTCTAAAATTTCAGAGTCGCAAAGTTGATGTGAATCCTGCACGTCTCAACAGAGTGGAAGTCCAAACAGTCCAAACAGCAAAACAGAAGAAAAGGTTTCTGAAAGTTCAGCTGTGATCCGTGCCTCTCTCTCATCATTTCTCCTATTTTATTTTATTTTTTCACTTCTCATTTTCTCTTTAAATTACCTCTGCTCTCAAAGCCTCTTACAAGAGGATTCTTGCATGAAAATTTGTAAAAAGTTGAAAGATTTCTCAGCCAGAGCTGCGACAGTGGCAGGACTGTGAAATTGACGTTTGCAGTTACCATCCTTTCAGTACGACCGAGCTTGAGACATTTTGTAACAGAAAAGCAGGTGAAAACGTCAGTCAGGTTGAGATCAGTAAAGGAGATAAGAGACTTTTGGTTAAAAGAAGCCAAATTTTGCTAATTGTGCGTGTGTGTTTTTTTTTTTTTTTAACATCAATAAGAGAGTGAAACCATCAATGGGGTGAATAATTTTCATACACATGTACATCCTGTTTGGAGTGGGATTTTTGGAATTACGCTCTCTTACCACCATAGGGGAGTAATGTTTGGTGCTTCTGATGACTTTTCCAGAGAGAACACACACGGTGACGGAGACGCAAATCTGCAGGACGAGCAGGACCAGGATGACGCCCTGGAGTCCGTAAAGAAGCGTCTAAAAGACCCAAGACAAAACATAAAGACAGCTGAGGAATAAGAAACAATGGACGCTTTTCCCTGATCCTCACAGGCTTCAACAGGCTAAATCTGACGGCTCAGACGACGCTGTGTCTGAACAATCTGCTCGACACACTCGGGTCGTCCGTTCATCTCAGACTTACGTCCAGTCTCCACAGTTGACTGGGGCATTTCTGCTCCCAGTTGTCCACCGTTCTGCTGGTGATGTTCCAGGTTTGAAAGTCGACGCTGGAGGTCTGGTAGTTGCAGATGAGCCGTGTGGGGGGTCCGGCAGCCAGCAGGAAGCAGGTGTAGCTTCCCGCCGCCAGGCTGAGCAGGACGCTGAACCCGTTGGACACCAGAGACACCCAGACCTGAAGAGACAGGGGACGACTTAGACACAGACTGATCCAGACACACTGACTGTTATAACTTCATCTGAATAAAGAGTTAAATAGACTACGAATATTTTTTTTTTGTGAGTTCTAAAAAGGCAAAACCTCACCAGTCTGACTGAGGTGCGTCTTCCTGCCGCCAGAGCCAGAGAGCCGGACAGCACGAACTGAGAAAACCAGGATTTACAATTTAGATCATTAAGCTTTTTATTCATCATCGTATCGTTAGTCACTCAAATACATACTTTGTTATGTTTTTGTATTTTGTGAAATATTAAAATAATTTAGAAGTACTAGAGACAAAAGTGACTTAGGCTGTTTTCACACCTGATAGTTTGGTACGGACTCTGATTGGGGAGTCCGTACCCCAATCAGATGGTTTGCTTTAACAGTGTGTCAAACAAGCTAAACCCTTTGAAAAAAAAAAAAAAAAAACTATTCCTCCCCTCGCCTGTGATGGCGCTGCACCAAGAACCACTGAATGAAACAACACAAAACGTCTGAAGAAGTCTTCCTTCTTCTGAAAATATAAGCAAAAATGGAGTGGCGGCAGATTTTAATCGGTTGTAAGATTTCTCTTGGCAAACTCCCTCTGCAGTTTAGCAAGTCATCATCTGCCGTACAACTCAATACAGATTCAGATAATTATGAGAAGGTGTTTATCAAACTATAACAGAAGACTATATTGAATCCTGACAGAAGGAGGCAACAAATAGTGAAGGAAAGGAGTGAGGTCAGAGTGATTTATGAAAAACCCAGGAAGGCCTTTAAGGAAACCTGGAGAATTTTAGAAGATTACAGAAAACTTTGGGATAAGTGTTAGGAAGAAATTAGGTCTGGTTTAGGAGTACAGAACGGGAAGGTTGATGAATTTGGATTTGATCTCGGACTATCCTCAGTTTTGCATTTACGCACCAAAACGCAGAGGGCAAACGGAGCGTAGATCATCAGAGCCCTGGAGAACAAAACCAACAGACTGACGAGAAGACACAGCGTGCCGATGAAGATCTGAACCACCTGGAAAAGACATTAAAAAAAAAACACAAGGGGATCAGTTGTTGTCTTTGGAGTTCACTCGTCACTGGGTGTCCCTGCAGTGGCAGACTCTCACCCCGAGGCCCAGCGGCTCGCCCCGCAGGAAGATGCTCTCCTTCGTGTCTTCCTTGGAGGGGGCCGGCGGGGGCTTTACGACGGGCTGCACAGCCTGGACCGCTGGGCTGGCAGGAGACTCGAGAGGAATGGAGAGGTCATCTTTGGGGATGACCTGCGTTACGATCACGACTCCACCCACAGTGGTGACAGATGTGGACGTCATGATGGAGGTTCAACGGAGCTCAGGGAGAATTCTGGGAAATATACCGCTGCAAATGAAACATAAGGACCCAAACGTGATTAAAATGTTATAAACTGAAACAAGGAGTTTGTGAGCTGCAAGAATCCAAGAGAGAAAATGAAAGTTTTTTGCCTCTTTTTAGGACATCTGGACTATTCAATCGGGTTATTTAGGAAGAGTTGATTAAAAGTCTACTGGACCCTCAGCAGGAGGTAAAATTACCCAACCTTCAGCGTCTTTCATCTACTCAACTACAACACCTAGACTCTTCACACCTGGACTAGGTTATTCTGCTGTAACAGCAGAAAACTTAAACCAACTTCATGACTTAATCACTGCTTTTCTTTGATTTGAACATCCCTCTCTTTCTGCTCATACTCGTATGAAAAACTCTTCTCTGTCACTGCAAAACAAACAAACAAAAGAGATTCAGTTTCACTTGAATTATTTTTCTGTTTTCATACGTCATTATGTTTGGATGCTCGTAATGCTTCAGTCGTTTTAATTCTCTTGCCTCTCCTCCATTTGCCCATGCTCAGTTTGTTCCACCTTTCTGCAGATTTTTTCTGACTTTACTCTGTTTTCTTGTTCATAAATAAATGCCATTTTCTGCTGTGACTACCTGCTGGTCCAAGAGGAGTGAATGCTGAAAGTCAGTGACTCAATTAAATCTGCTGAAGTTCTTTAAAAGAAAATTATTTTTGAACAATTAACTGAGCTTAGGGTGCCGTTTGATAAGTAGGACCAGTTGGAATGTATGTACAGTTAAATTGAGATGATTTCAGAAACGACACATTTAATGTTAATTGGAAATAAAAGCAGCACAAGACCAAATCTTGCTTCCCTGAAGATAGAAAATGGGGGAAACAGAGAGTTAACGTGGAAAGCAGCAACATAAGGCAAATTTCAGAGAAAGAGGAAGTCAGTTATCATGTGGTGCAGATGCAACAAAAAAAGTGCTGAAATCGCCCTTTATTGAAGTTTCAGAAATCAGATAAATGTTTCAGAAACTTTGGTTTTAAATATTCTGCTTTTGTTGAGAACAATCTAGTCCAGGTGTGAAGAGTGTGACTGGAGTAGATTCCTTCCTCCAATGACAAGTGAATTTACCCAAATCGTTGCTGTCAATTTTTGATTGTGCAACTTTAAAAAGCGGCCGACCCATAATCCCGGTGCGTTTAAGACGTTTGGAAACAGCAGCTTCGGCATTTCTGTCTTCTTCATGGCCATATTATTCTCTTCATATTTAAGATGTTTTCCTAATTTCTTTATTATTCCGAAAGAAGGGAGAAAAATAAACCAAACGTATTTGTTTTGTTAAACAACCTAACTTTGTGTGTAGAGTTTATTTTAATTTTTATACAGGCAATGTTTTTGCCTTATTATGCAACATTACAGCAATAAAATGTATTTCTAGTCAGTTATACTTAAGACCTTAATAATTGTGTTAATATGGGCTTAGATTGTATTTTGTAATAACTAGTAGTTCTTTAAATTGAACACGCTGTTGAGCATAGAAACATCTGCCATCTGCCACCAGTTAATCTGTAACACGGACAGGGAGCGTCCAACTTGATAAACAGGTATAAGAGTTTTATTGAACTCCGGGATATTAAGCAACTAGGAAGTACAGCAAGGAAACACAGACATATAAAAACTCCATACAGAAACAGCTCCAGGTCTGAATGGGCTCTTTGCACCTAAGGCGTTGACGTCACATCTCCAGGAGCTAATGCGGCTCACTTTTTTCCGCTTTGAGTTACCATGACTGGTAGAAAAGACTAAGTTGTATTTCAGATGCAAAAAAACAATACTATTAACATTGTTGTCTCCCTAATATAATGGGCTTTTAAGTTTTCGTTAATTTCCAAGCGATCCTGAATTAAGAAGATGGTTTGTAAATATCTGTCGCTACCAGCTAACGCCGCACAGCAAAGTTTGCAGCCTTCACTTCACTCCGGATCAGCCTAAAACTACCGGGGATACGGATGGTAAATAAAGGAGCCTCCCTGAGTTATTTCCATGGAATCACTTCTATATTCAGCCTGAAAGAGTTTATGGGAACGAGAGAGCAGACCAGAGCCAGACAGCCGAGCGACTGATCCGCATGTACATACTGCTGTAAACACCGTCCTATCTGAGCTCTTCACAAGAAACATGCAAAGGTAATAAAACGAAATAACACGGAGACATGAAGCAACACGGTCATATTTTTCTAAAAGCAGCAACTTTGAACCTGAACAGCTGAACCAGATCTCTGACACCAGAGCTGCGCTACTGTTAAGCTATGAGGCTTGTTGTGCTTCGTCAGGCTTCGGAAGTAAAAAGCCCGAACCGTAACCTCCCCGTTAGTCTGTGACACTAACGACAATAAACACACATAATATACTTGAAAATAAGATAAATACATTGTCCGTTAGAATGTTTAGATACTTAAATAGCACATTTTACAAGAACAATGTCCGAGAATATTGCCTACTAGCATAAGCTAACGTTAATGTTAGCCACAAAGTTTAAGTAAAACTCACCTTCGTGTCAGTGAATGTATAACGAGGCGAACATCTTAAAACCTTTCTCCAGCTGACTTGTTGGGGCTTCGGATCGATGTACAAACCTTGGCCAAGCCCTGCAAGCACCTAATGTAAATGATATTTGTATTGGATCGGAAACAATCCAGCCGCTTTACCCCGAACGCGGAAGCTGAGGTGCAAAGAGCCCATTAAACCCAGAGTCTGGGTTTGATAGCATGCTGCTAACTGCGCCATCGTTACAAAAAAAAAGACATTTTGTCTGAACTACAGCAATGTGCCTCTCATTCTTGCATTTTTAAGATGTCGAAACTCAATGATAAGAAAAAAATGTAACAAGGGGGCTACTAAAGTAAATGTAACAAAATATATTTGTTGCCTGCTTCACAACTGGTGACTGTATTGTGTTTTTATGATATAAAGCACTTTGAGTTGCCTTGTTGCTGAAATGTGCCTTAGAATAAACTTGACTTGACTAAATTGTAAAACATTAATATATGCGACGCTGTTTACTTTATTGCAGCGCAATAAAAGAAACAAAACAAACGAAACAAAGCCTGATATAATCTCATAAAGCAACAATATAATTACCCGAGAAGAATAAAGTTGTTTACCTGTTTTAAATCGGTCGCTTTTCACCCAGACTCGGAGCGTTGAATCTGTTAGGAAGTGAACTTTCCGAATCCAGGTCGGAGTGCCTTCAGGTGTCGTTTGGAAAACGGAAATCTCACACTTCACTTCCTCCACTGTAAAACTGAGCTTCGATAAGAACATGATATACACGGAACAGACAACAACTGTATGCATTAAGATGTCAATAACGACATTTTACAAAACAACTGGATACAATGGAGATAAAACGTTACACAAATTAAAATTACTTTACGAGATTTTACAAGACATCTGTATAAATTCCGAGTATTTTTAATTATTGCTATAGATGATAATCATGCTTGTTAGCATTTGTTTTCCACCTTACGTGTGGCTTTATTCTGCTGATTTACTTTGGGGCGGAGGGGGTGGGGGGGTTTCCGATTAGATTCATAATCCCTACAGTCTGTGAAGGCAGCACAAGGAAACTACGGGCGTCACTGCTGGGAATATGGGCGTTTGTTGTCACAAAGTCAAACAACATGCATTATATAAAGCGCGAAACACAAAGCTGAAATTGGTGTGTAAATAGAAAAAGAAGTGAATTAAAAATAAATTTAAAAAATGTAGAGAGAGACTGACTGGCACAGGCCACTTTATTAGGTACACCTAACTGTCTTATTTGTTGTTGAGATTTAACCTCAGATTTGTTGGCTGCACATCCATGATCAACCTCTAGAGGCTTCCAGATACTGCTCTGTTGCTTTGTGATATGTGGACGTACACTGAGTTTATTGTCATGTTTAATAAACCAGGTTTAAATTACAAGGAATAAGCACAGTTAAAGACTTTGTAGTAAATTAATTTGTTCCTAGGAGGGGGAACATATTATTTCAGGCAGCTAAAATATTTGGTTTTCCCCCTCATCACTCTGGCAAATAATGATCAAATGTTTTCAAACTTTTATTGTTGATGACGAAAGGAACAAACACAGTTAGAGACTTGCAGGCAAATTAATTTGTTCCCATTTTATGGAGAGGGAACAGATTATTTCAGGCAGCTGAAATATCAATTCGCTCCTCTCCTCCCCCCATAACTTTGGAAAATGAAGAGCAACTGCTTCCAAATTCTCAAAGATTGTTATGTATGACAGCATGTAATATACTAGAAATTTTCTTAATCCAGTAATCTGTCATATTTTTACATTAGAACGGGATTTACCAGAAAGCCTACACTCTCATTTTTTCAGGAAGTTTTAATTTTTGGTGCCCTGCTATCAGCCAGTTTCCATCCTTTTATATCAGGAATGAAAAATTATAAATACACACAACGTGTTGGAAACCTGTGTTTGGTGACTGACTTTTATTTGTCAGGCTTACGTGACAAAAGACCTCCACACACGACCTCGTTTATTTATTTATTTCACAATTTTGTTAGCTGCCGATAAAACTGAAAATTACAACCTTGACTTGATTATATGAGTTGTTTTAGCGAGAAATCGATCAGAAGCGCAGTGAAAATGGTCAGATCCGCCGGATCCGCCCCCCTGGCTGCAATGCGCGCTCCCGACGCAGGGGAACAGAATTTCGCACAAAACAGGTGTTCTGACTATCTCTCATACCCGTCAATCCACCATACCTTATGGTAATGTGCATGCGCACATCTATGTTACGTCACATACTCCTTACTCAGTGTGGCATTAGTGTGTCACACTGAATGTGGCAAAATGACACCAGTCAAACGCAATGTGATAAACAGCTACTGGGGTAAAGTTAGCTTTAGTGTGCTTACTCTATAGACTCCAGTACAGAATGGACCTAAAGACGTCATCAACCAAAAATGGCGACCTCCATGGGTGAAAAATGGAACAAAGGACGTACATTTTTGAAGTAATTATGAGCTTTGGTGTATCAAAAACAGCATTTTTTTTTAGGAAATAAGAAAATTGCAATATATTTAGGCCAACGTGTTTAACTAGCCCTGGATCCTTTTGTGATAAAGTTAAATATGGACTGTTGGAGTATAGTGAATATGCATTGATGTGTACAAACCCATCCATTCTGTTTTGATATATGTTTATCTTTCAATAACATAAAACGTAGCAGGAGATAAAAACAATGAATGCACAATGCCGGTTTTCACCAGACTACGAAGCTTTAAGAAAAGCATAGTCCCTTCTTACATATTGGTCATGTTTATCTGCTCATATAAAAGCTTAGAACACTGCTAAAAATATGGTTTTGTTGGTGTTGCTGGAATTGAAGTTTGTTGGAAGTGTTTCTGTTTTTTATCTGCTTTTTGCTTTTAATAAATCTTCCCTCATTTTTCTTTTCATAATCAAACTCTTATATCTGGGAGTTTTTGTTTGGTAAATGTCCTTAAATGTATAAAACAGGTTTCTGATTCCTTAGTTAAAGCCCCTCCTGGACCCCATAGTGGTACAAAGTAGGGCTGACTTAAAGGGAAACCATCTGGGAAAACTGAGATAAACTGTTTTCTCTTAAATGATCCAGATTTCTCTCACACATTTACTGAGTGAAAGTTTAGTTAAAAAAAACCTTTTGAACAGCAGTAAATGACTCTAAAAACCACAAGTTGACCGCAAGAGCACAGTAAATTTTGCAGTGTTAAATCAACACTTAAAGAGTTAAATTTAACACTGTGTCCGAGTCTATTTGGTCCTTATCGGAATTGGTGTCAATTTAACTCTTTCGATAGTGTTCCATTTTCAGAGTAAAATTTAACTCAAAATAGAGTTAAAATTTAACACTGACTAACACTGTACAGTGTTAATAAAACTTAACACTCCTAGTCAAATAACTCTGATAAGAGTAAATATGATTCTAATCAGAGTTAATAAGTTACTCCACAGTGGTGACAAAATAACTCAGAATTTCATGCTTTTCAACACTGCATTGAGTTATTGAGGGTTTACACTGGAGGCTCATATAACTCCAGTGAGTGTTAATCTGACACACTACTGTGTTGATAATTTACTCTTTAGCTGTGAAAAAACAACTCTGCACAGATAAATGTGAAGTGCTATTTTTACACTTTTGTAGAGTTAAATGTTCAATTGAATAAAATCAAATTACCACAGAAATGCATTTAACTTTACTTTATTGAACTAAAGCACATTTTTAACATCCACTGTTAACTTTTGTTAGTGTCACAGAATCACATGATGTACATCCCATTACATTTGACAAGTCGAAGTTGACAGAGTACATTTAAGACAGAGTTGTTCCATCCAAGTAACCATGAACTAACTACTCGTATATGCCGAACAAGTGCATTTGTGCAACTTAACTCTGTCAAACAGATTTGTTCAAGTACTAGTGAAGCAACCTAGCCCGAATTTCTGCCACACGAGGACTTTCTTTTACTTTACCTACATCTATATTGTACACAGTGGTCTGGATGAACGTAAACATGTTGCACAGCATGGGGTTGTATGTTGTGGCAAACACGTAATGTGCCTTAAACAGTTCGTCAAAAGCACCAAGAGAGGAGGTTGACCTGCAAGCGATGGCATTTTTGTCAAGGATGATGAAGAACTGGTGGGCTACTTTCTTCCTCCGTCCTACAGCCAGGAGATAGGGTTGTGTGCTCGTCGTGATGGCATCAAGATGTTCTTGGATGTTGGTTCCCGTCTGTGGGGGGAGTCAGGAGGGGGAACACACAGTACAATTACAATTTCATAGCTGCAATGCTACACAAAAAACAGTTTTCATATGGAAAAACAGCATTTTCCCAGGGTGATATCACCCTAAAACTGAAACTCTCCCAGTGACACAACCTTGAGTAAAATATTAAATAAAATTTGCAACAAATACAAACCTTCTTGAAGACCACAAGATGCTTCTCTGCTTGGGAGGCCGACACCTTCCCTGGTCTCTTCCGACCCAAGGCAGAGGGGGGAATCAGGTGTAGCAGCAGCAAAATCGATGAGAGGTCACTGTCCCAACCTGTGATAAGAGAAATTTGATGTTGAATTGACCATCAAAATCTAGTGATTATGCAATTTAAATTATGTGTACATCAGTAAGTGAAGCTCACACAATAACTGAATCCTACATAATGTGGAAAGTCATCCTTACTCATGTCATCATCCACTTCAGTGCCATCCTCAGGAGTATCAGCTGCCAGGAGAAGTTCTTCAAGGTCACTGGTGGTTGGAAGCTTTCTGCATTGTTGGATGATCTTTTTCTTGAACGTGGTTGTCCATTTCTCCAGAAACTTGCCAGACACATCTTCTCCAAACATCAGGACAAAATCCTGCTCCACCTAGGATGTAGATAGTAAAAAACAAACTGTGAAATTATCAAAATCACAATTTAAATAATTACAAACTGTGAAATTATCAAAATCACCATTTAAATAATTACCAAGCCTTTGACATCTTTGAAACGTGGAAAGACGGAGAGTATGTTGTTCGACTGTAGGGGGTCGAGGACCATGTTGCGCCGGAAATCAAATGTGAGCTTCATCTTCTTTTTGATTGTGTCCTCATCAACTGAATGCTTTATCAGTGCGATGGCTTCCTTACACTCTTCCTCACTCAGGACAGTCTCTGGAACAAACTGGGTCTCCCGTCTAGCAGCTGGTCCTCCAAGCCCATGTTCACACGATGCTTCTTCGGAAAATGCTAGTCAAAATAAGAAAATCCTTCAACTTAAAAAAAGAACAACAATAAAACCTCCTCTGCCCCCCAAAAATGCAACACCACACCCATAGTTGCATTTCTTCTTCAAGTGTTATTAATGGTTTACCTCCATATGATGATCGTCTGTCTCTAGCAGTGGATCTCTGAATAGTATTTATCCTCCAGGCTAAGTACCCGGTACCACTTGCAGCATCATAATAATGCTCCTTGAGGATCAAAAGGATTGCAAAAACAGACAGACATAGAAAGAAGAACATCAGAATTATAGCTAAAAGCTGATGAAGAATTTCTATGCAAACCAAACAGTTGCCACTACAAGCATTGAATCAGAAAATCAAATGGCAATAAAATGTCAGATCACATGATTTTGACTGATGCAACCAGTAAATCTGCTGAGAGCAGACATCTCAGAATTTAAATATAACTTGGTAAAGGTAATGTCCACAAATGGATTTATGATTTTAAACTGCTTATAGCATTATTGGTTATATTTTTAAAAGGTTTATATAAAAAACACTGGTGAAATGTGAAAAAAATATATCCGCAGCAATTTCACAATTGCAACCTAAGGAAAATCATTTTCAAAGCAACTGCATCAGTTAAACATATAATGTGACTAAAAACTAAAAGTTTTCAATGTGTTATTGTGATTACCGAACACAGTCAAATATAGCATGTGACTTACATAACCATTCCTGGAGAATGGATCACTGAGGTAGGGGAATAAGCTCACAATTCCTCTGGCATACATTTCTTTAACCTCTCTGGGTGGTGATGTCCTGCAAAATTAAAATGGACAAGGTATATTATCCAAGGTATGCACTGGATTTAACAAAAACTTTTATTTCATCTAGACAGCTAACTAAAGCCCATTTACAAAATTACCCATTCTTCTCTGTCATATCAGCTGCCAGTATGTTAACCATTTTCCTTCTGGTTTCATCTGTAAGGCACTTGCTTCGATTATATTCCTTCATGATCCGTTCGCCTCCAGGTTTGTTGTTAAGAATGGATTCCACCAACTTCAAACAACAAAACATTTCAGCTTTTATTAAATACATATCAAAACAGTAATTGTTAGTAAAACAAAAAAACATTCTCTTCTCAAATATAAGCGATAATAAAGCAGCGTGCATTATAAGACTGGTGGATCACCAACATTTATTTGTTTACTTTGCGCAAGTCAATTCTTACATGCTTAGCTTCTGTGTCCAGGCGCTGGCGTTTAGCGGAAGGACTCTCTGAAAGAATGAGTGTCTCTTGAGAATCAGATGAGCTTGGCTGAGATTCCTCAGGCGATTCCACCATGGAAACAAATTCTGAACATAAGAGAACCAGATGAAAGACAAAAACATTAACCACTATGAAATAGCAAGCTTATTAAATACTAACATGAATTACTAATATAACAAACCGGTTTCATATTTGATAGTTAGGACTCCAGTAGAGGGATCCTTAACAACATCCTCAAATACATCTTCATCCAACTCGGTCCCAGAACTGTCAACAACTTTCACGCCCTCTGTTATAGCTGGCACGCCAAATTTTGTGAATGCTAGAGAAAAAGACAAATGCTTGTCTAAACCACAATTATGAAGTTATGTTGCTCTAATATTCACACGTGCATAGACTCTGGAACATTACTTTTGAATAAACAATGTGAAGTAACATTACAAGCACTTCATAGCTTCCTGTGTAAAACTACCAGTGTCTTACCTGCTATCAAAAACTCCTTCAGATTCGGCTCTGTTAGTCGGACAAATTTTTGCAGCTCGCCAAGTCTTGTTTTAATCAACATGGTTCCTGCAGGACATAATTCCTCAGTCATTCATCTTTAGTACTGGAATCCTTTCAATTTGTGAAACGTACCAACTGCATCACAAACCAATACAGCTTACATTACATGGTTTTTATAGAACACAATTAAAGTTTACACGTTAATGGCTTGGGCACAAAGTAACTTGACTTCGTTGGACTCTTATCTAGGTTAGACAGTTACTAAACACCCTGTCCTTTTGTAACAACTATAACAGTTTATTAAATTGCCTCGCTTATTTTTCGGCTTTTCCATTAGCATTAGCAACGGTTAATGGAGGAGTCAAGCACGGTTTACAGTGGAGGTATTGTGCTGGGCACGAGGGAGAGCACGCAAATCATCACTCGCGCCAAATTCAGTGTTAACTTTGAAACTACCTGGACTATTAGCCCCCGCTTGCGGTTCCAACACTTCAGAGTCGTGAGGCCTAATTGAAAATGAACCAAACTGTGTTAGACATACTCAACCCGAATAAAATATGGACTAACGTAAAAAAGGAGCAGAGCAGCTAATAGCTAGTTTAGCAAACTCGTGGCACCAACGATATAATTTACTTAGCTAAAAAAATAGCTGGACGGTTAGCATTACTGTTGACCTGAAAAGCCATAAAGCCAACGTGACTTATTTTGTCTCAACCCAGACATCTTTTGCTAAATTTATATTATTTTTCTTAAATAAATAAAACACATATCTATGTAATATCGCTTGGACATGGATTTAAAGCGGACATAGTCGAGTTGGACAGGCGAACATTTTAAGCTAGCCATTCACTCGGTCAGGTTAGCCGTAAACTCAGTATTAAGATATTAAAACTCACTCGGAAAATGGGGCTTACAAAAAATATTCTCATAAAACAATTCAAATTGTATTATCTTATAAAAAGAAACTTACCGCAATCTTTCAAGCAGGAGAAAAATGGCGTCCACGCAACGGTTAGACTTGTTGGTTTGAGAGGAGGAGGTGGGCGGAGCTTGTTAGAGTTAAATTGACACGACGTGTATACACTCTGTAAATTTACACCGACACTAGGTGGCATTATACTCAATCTGTTGTTGTATTAGCTCTGAAAGAGTCAATGAATTGTGACACCGCATATTTAACACTGCGAAATTTACTGTGAGATCAGTTCTTCAGGGTGGGGTTTCCTGTTGACTGCTTGTTTTTTCTTTTCATTTCTCTGCATCTACTGCTTGAAATACCAGAAATTCATTTACAAGAAGATAAAAAGTTTCTAATAACTGCATGCAGACGCAGCAAAGCAGAAAATTCAGTTTTTTTGCTTCTACATGTTTTTACCCCATTAGTTTCACTCCACAGCAGGAAAAATTTAAAACCTTCATAAGTACCAAGTGTTACTGTAATGTGACCTCACACAGAGAATACTTTTATTACCATTTTTGATAATAATGCAGATTACTGAAACACCATTTGTAACAAAAAATTATCAAAATAATAATTATAACAAATACATAGCATTGGAAATGAGGCAGAGATAAATTTATGTTAGCAAATGTTCCAGGTTGCAAGAAGAGGAAGGAAAACTAACACACTCCTCTGCGTCACTTCCACCCTCAGAGCCGATGATCTGCATTGCTGCATTGCAAGACAACAGTTTCTCCTGAGGTGAGCAGCCTGAAAATTAATTTGTTTTATAACAAATTACAGCTAATGAGTGACTTTATAGCAAAATCTGAAAACGTAAAACCTTCTGTTTGATTTTCTTTTAGCTGAAACCAAACAGTTAAAAAGAGAAGCAGTGATGAGTTTTTCAGCAGCAACTGGGTTTGTTGTCCTGTTCCTCTCTGTGACAGGTACTGAAACACGTTGATCAACTGGAGTTGACAATGTAGAATATTTGATATGGATAAAATTAATATAAGCAATAATCATTTAAAATGTCCCAGTGAGGCATTGTGGGAGGTGTAGTTGTATATTATTGATTCATATTTTTGATGTTATCTGTGTTACAGTGGGACAAGCTGAACCTGCCTGGTCAGTTAAATATGATCCATCTCAGATCTGTGCCTTAAGAGGATCAACAGTGAAGATAAAATGCTCCTATACATATCCATCTAGAATAGATGGAAAAAATACAAAAGTTAAAACAAGGTTCTGGTTCACTAAAGAAAATAATCAAGTCCCTGTGGATCTGGAGAAGGACTCTGACTATAAAAGTCGAATAACTTATGAATCTACAGAGAGCAGCAGCATTCTGACAATCAAAGATCTGAAACAGAGAGACTCAGCTGAGTACAAGTTCAGGTTCATAACAAACCAACCAGGTGGAGAATTTACTGGTTTACCTGGAGTCACTTTGACTGTTCTAGGTAACATATTTCTGTATTTGTTGTGAATCTTTGTGTTTCTGTTTGCATCTTTCCAGATTTATTTGAAAATGAGATGTTCTTGTTCCTTTAACCATCCAGACCTCAGAGTTCAGGTCAGAAGATCAGAGACGCAGACGGAGCTGAAGTGTGAAAGCAGCTGTGATCTAACCAAACCTCCTTCATATGTTTGGTTCAACAAAGGGAAGAAAATGGAGGAACAGACTTCTTCTATACTCGTCTCAGTCAGAGATGGAGACAGATATTCCTGTTCTGTTAAAGGACATGACAATCACCGCTCTGCCTCTGTGTGTAAGTTTACTCCTCATGATATTAACATTTTATTCTACCAATATTTCCACATGGACCCTAGAGTAAACTCTTAATCCTTCACAAATCAATTGACACACATTATTTATAAACAACAGAATTTTCACCTTTGCATATATTTTGGTATGTCTGATTATTAACATTTACTACATTTTTGAGCAGCCATCTTACTGAGTCATTGTTTTTCAATGGCTTCTTTTAATGTAAAAATATAAAGAAGTAATGGTGCTGTTGTAGTTATTTATGTTGATAGTTTGTACATTGTAAGATTTTTGTAAGATTAAGATGATTTTTTTGGCCACTTTTTAACTTGAAGCATAAGATTAAGTTGATTTTTGTTTTCATTTAAGTTGTAAGACATTTTTAGTAATTGTTGTATCTGTATTTTTTCAAACAAATTGGAAGTACATTCAAGAACCAAACCACCTGTTACCACCCAAGGCCTTTGTTGGAAAGTTTTGGTGTTAGAACCTAGGAAGAAAAAAACCATACTTCTTTAGAACAAATCTACAAAATATAAAATTGCATCTTCCTATGTCTTCCTGGCAGCAGCCAGTCACTGCATGTTGGCATTTTGGAGCTAACCTTACTCTCTTTGCCCAATCTACTCTCCTCTGGCAATCAGTAAAGTATCCAGATGATAATAATGCTCAGTTTTATATTTTTTCCTCCAGATGCTCCAGAGTTTCTCTCTGCTAAACTGATTTCCTCTGGTCAGATAACTGAGGGGCAATCAGTGACTCTGAGCTGTAGCAGTGATGCTAACCCAGCAGCTAAATACACCTGGAGGAAGAACAACAACCAGTCAGTTGTCAGTAAAGACCAACAGTTTGTCCTCAGCTCCATCCTGTCCTCAGACTCTGGACAGTATTACTGCACAGCTCAGAACGAGCTGGGAGAGAAAACATCTGGACCCGTCTCTGTCCAGGTCACATGTGAGTCAAACTGGTTTCACAAACATACTAGTGTTTTACTGAGACACCAGGACAGTAACTCTGATAGATTTGATTTTCTTTCCCCTTAAAAGATTTATATCTTCACATCTTTCTCTCGGTTTACCTTTGACCTTTCTGTCCTGTCCTCCAGATGCTCCCAGGCCTCCCTCTGTGTCAGTGACTCCCTCTGGTGACATCATGGAGAGCAGCCTGGTGACTCTGACCTGCAGCAGTGATGCTAACCCAGAAGCTAACTATACCTGGTACAAGGAGGGAGAGGAGGCACCAAAAGCTTCAGGACGAAACTTCACCATCACTAACATCATGTTCCAGCAGAGAGGAAATTATAGCTGTGAAGCTCAGAACAGCAGAGGGCGCTATAACTCCACTGTGACTGTGAACGTTGTGGCAGGTAAGTCAAACCGAGGCCACAGTTACAACTCTCCATCTAAATACTGGGTCCTTCAGTATTTACTCAGTAAAACTGTAAAGCTTAGGTGAACTTTTGAAAAATTATTTTTCATTCTTATGAGAAATCTCAGAAGACTTTAAAAACCAAACCTCTAAAGGTCTTAGAAGATCCATTACACTGCTGCCTCTTGGCTGTGATTGGCCCATTTTTGCAGCTCCGCCTGTTTTCATTGTGCAGATACTTAAAGTTTCAGAGATGAAACTCAAATTGTTAAAGAGTGAGGCTAAAGTTTGTTTTGGGGGAGGGGGGGTAAATGAACAAAACAAGCTGATCTTTTAGGTCAGAAACTTCAGGCCCATAACCTTTAGTTCCAAAAGCCAGATAGCTAATCACAAATTAGGTGCCTTACAGTCCTTGACTGTTTTATTCAGGATCTCTAGAGAGGGAGAAATTTCTCATTTCTTCAAAAGAACAACAACACAATCTACTGTCCCTCTATCCTATGGTAACAACATATCAAAGAAATGAGATAACATTCAATCATAGTTAAATCGTCTTCCACAGAATATTAAACTTTAATCTTCTTAGGGTTATCTGAAGGACAACATCCAGTCAGCCAAGACCTTGTTACAATAAATTTGAAGGAAGAGTGACCAGGAAAGAGGGAAAACACTGGTAGCAACATTGGTCAGCTAGCTACCGAATCATTTATCAAAACCCAAATCCCTTTCTCAAGAGTCAGGGGTCCAGAAGCTCAAAGCCACTAGCCGCCAAAGAGAGAGCAATGGTCATTCACATTAATATCATCTCCTTGCAAGAGATCCCAAATCAATCTAAGAGTCAAAGACAAAAAGTCAGAACCGATCCAGGTCCACTGGATCCACTGGAATCAGAATAATCAGAACCGAATAGAACGATGAGAAAGTTCAGCAGACAACCAGGCAGGGAGGAGAAAACAGGTTGATAAGCAGCAGAACAAACTGGAGACGTGAAACCATTGAAGATAAACATCATGTTAAGACGCTGGAGATACTGATGACTGAGTGTTTTCCTGAAGAGAAATAATTCTTTATAGTGGATCAATATGGAGGATAAATGCTGCCTTTAATAACAGTAATTAATAGGTATAATTGCTCCATACTGCACACTGACTGTCACTGTGATCTGTTCAGCACCAAGGAACCAAGTCGCTACTGCTGCAGTTCCTGCTGTTTTCCTGATTCTCACACTCATCGGCCTCTTTTTGTGGATCATGTGAGCAGTTCTGTTACTTTGAAGAGTTTCTTTGGTTTTACAAAGTCTTGATTTTGTTTAGCTCCTCATCATCACCTTCTGAAATAATTTCTTTCCAGCAGAAAAACCAAAGTGTGGAAGCAGCAGTCCAAACCTGGAGCAGGACAAGTTCCCAGAGAACAGGTTAGAAAATGACCTATGTCTGAACTTTCAACGTTTTTCTTAATTATTTGAATTCTTCATTGGCAATGTTACTATGTACCAAGTAGTTAAGGGGAAAAATCACTTTCCCCATAACTTAATAATAACCTTAATTATTATTAAGGTTATAAACTCTGATCTGATGTGCTGAAGTCTGTAAAGCTCTGTGTGATCGTACGACTTTTTTCTCAAGCTGCTACTTAAAATCCATTGGATCTTTAAGAGACATTTGGTTACTTTCTGCTTCATGATAAAATATAAGTAAATATTCAGTCACTCTTTTCCTTTTAGTTTCTAATTGGGTTTTGCTGTATTTATTGTCTGCATGAGTAACATTACCCTAAAGCTCTCTCAGAGCGCCCCCTACTGGTTAATGTGACTGGTGTCCACAGGTGAACCCAGAAGAGGAAAATGTTCCCTACTCTGTTGTCCACTTAGCAACAAAACAAGAAGAGCCTCTTTACTCCAACATTCGGTCCAAGAGACACAAGAAGAAGAAGAAGGAAGAAGAGATGGTGGAGTATTCCTCTGTTAACTGTGGTAGAACCAGAACTGATGCAAGGTGAGGCGCTCTTTAAGTAAAAAAAAATCTGAACTGATATTTTCATATTCTGTGTAATATCTCCATTAACACAAAAACAATTCCTGCAGAACCGAGTCTGAAAAGCAGGACACTGTGGAGGATCCAGCTGCCTTGTACAGCACAGTCAACAAACCGAGAAAGAACGGCAGAGAAACTCCTACTGGTTTATAAATGACTTACTTTAATTCTCCATTAGTTTATCCAGAGAAACTCCTGTTAGTGTATAAATTATCCATTGTTTTTCTCTTGCTTTTCTTTTCTTTTGTTTTTATTTCCACTAATTCATGTAAAGAGTTTTGAATTGCCTTGTTGCTTAAAATGTGCCATATAAATAAAATGGCATTACCTTGAGAAAACACAAATAAAAAGCAATGTGAAATCATCCACATTATAGATGTTGGTACTTAAAGAAAACCACAAAGGCAACACAGTTTTGATGTTATTTGTATTATTATTATTGTGAGAGACACAGAATTTATTAGTTTCTTTATTTTACTGTTCATGTGTCTTATAGTTCACAAGTAACCCACCCAATTTGTTTGTTTCTTATAAGTTAATTCTTCATTGTAGTTTGTTCCTTCCTTCAGAACTTGGTTTTGTGTCCGTCTTCTCCCTTGATCTTTGGTACTCATATTTCCTACGTCATTGAATGTGACATTTTACGTGTGTTCCTTGAACGTGCCTTTTAGCGAGGCAGCGCACTGTTTCCGTTCTGCTGAGGAGCGTTAGGCACCGACTGTGACAGGCTGAGTTCTTTTGTGTTAAGGTAAACAAAACCTTTTATTCACAAAGACAACTCCGGACATCATCTGTGCCTGATCCCAGCAACATTATACTTCAGTTTTTTTCCAGCACAAATAATTAATATAATTTGATAAATCCGTTTGGTCAAACTGTGCAACTAATTTTACTTGAATAAAATGCAGCCTTAATTCAGCTTTCAGGTGATTTCTGTGTTGCAGGTTGGTAACTAATAGTTACACAACTTTATTTACACAGATCAGGGCGACTGCCAAAATAAAAGCCTTCAGCTAAACCAGAACAGAAATGCTCCAGAAAGGAAGTTTCAGTAGTCACTATTTATGCTGCAAATATTTTTACAACCTGCTGTTGAGTTCTGTATAGCAGACATGAGTCAGGAATTTATTTTAAATATTGTACACATATTAACTAAAATAAAACACTCACTTTCAATTTCTATTTGGAATTGTCAGTTACAACTAATGGCTGATCAGGACCACAATATTTTGGATAATTTGTGGTATTGGCAAGATTTCTTAAGCAAAAGTTGTCTCAAAATAATTTGTTCATTAGGTGAAATGCTGAATATAAAAAGTAGAACTGGAGCAAACCGATTAGTATGCATTGAGCCATTCTGCTTTTAGAATTTTTTTTACCCATAACATTGAAATTAAGAGTGAAAAGAAAAAACATGCATAAAATGAAAATAAATCCTGTTTTCATTCAACATTAGTGGTATGATTTGACCACAATGGACAGATTTCTAAAATACGCTCAAACGAAACTCATTTAAATTTTCCAACAGTAGAATTAACTTGTTGCTTCATCACACCTAAAAACCAAATATTTAGTTTTGAAAACCAGACACATTGAGGTAACAGGAGTGTAGCCCTTGAGTGTTGGTGTGTGGCTCTTAAAAGAGCCGTTGTGTTGTGTCCAAGCAGCAGCAGGTTTACTTGGAGCTGGTGTACTTGGTGACCGCCTTGGTTCCCTCGGACACGGCGTGCTTGGCCAGCTCACCGGGCAGCAGGAGGCGCACGGCGGTCTGGATCTCCCTGGAGCTGATGGTGGAGCGTTTGTTGTAGTGAGCCAGACGGGAAGCCTCGGAGGCGATGCGCTCAAAGATGTCGTTGACGAACGAGTTCATGATGCTCATGGCCTTGGAGGAGATGCCGGTGTCGGGGTGGACCTGCTTCAGCACCTTGTACACGTAGATGGCGTAGCTCTCCTTCCTGGTCCTTCTCTTCTTCTTGCCTCCTTTGCCGGCGGTTTTGGTGACCGCTTTCTTGGAGCCCTTCTTGGGCGCAGACTTGGCGGGTTCGGGCATGTTTTCTCTCTGAGGTTACAGCAAAGAGTGAGCAGCAGCGGAGGGAAGCTGCTCTTATACAGAGCGAAGGGAAATCCGTCAGTACCGCCGCCTGACTGTGATTGGCTGAGCCAGCAAGCAGGGCGGGGCTGAGATCGACACGAAGATGATTAGTTTCAAATGTTGCGCCTGATTTAACTGAAGAAGGAAAAGGGCGGGAAGAAGAACTGAACATTTTCACGTTCAGACCTCTTATATAATGTATGAGGGTTTTACAGAGATAAATAAAACACAGCAGAACTACAACACTAAAGAGCAGAGTATTTCCTACACCTTTACATGCATTTCTCTCAGCATTTCTTTATTTTTAGCCAGTAAAATTTAATTGAAACCAACTAACTGGCGAGTTAATGAAACAAACATGTTTCATATGAAAACGGTAGTGTAATAAAAAATATAAATCATGCGGCAGTGATTCTCAGTCTGGGTCCTCAAGGCACACTGCTCTACGAGTTTTAGATTTATCAGCGCATTTGATAGCTGATTAGAGGCTTTTTATTGGCTGGCTTTATCAGAAACCAGGGGAAAATCTAAAACATGCCAAGAGGTTCATCAAGAAAGTATAATGTCCTTTTAACAAATGTTCAGACAAATTGCTACTTAAAACTGGTCTCCCCACACCAGGTGATTTTCACTGCCAAATTGTGCTCTATGGATATTAACCATTTAAATATATACTTTTTTTATATACCTGATGTTATATGAAATAAAACTGCCTGGTTTTCAGCCAGCATGGTTGGCTTCATTACAACTTAAACTGTAAATAGCGCAAGACTTGAATCACATCTGAACAAGTCCCTTTGCCCCACAAGCAGCAGTTGTTGGCCCTGAAAAGGGCCTTTGGTTCGCTGTGATCAACGGGCTGAATTTAACCTCCGAAGCCGTACAGAGTGCGGCCCTGCCTCTTCAGAGCGTACACCACATCCATGGCGGTGACGGTCTTCCTCTTGGCGTGCTCGGTGTACGTAACGGCGTCACGGATCACGTTCTCCAGGAACACCTTCAACACACCGCGGGTCTCCTCGTAGATGAGGCCGGAGATTCGCTTGACTCCGCCGCGGCGAGCCAGACGGCGGATGGCCGGCTTGGTGATTCCCTGGATGTTATCACGGAGGACTTTACGGTGGCGCTTGGCGCCTCCTTTGCCCAGACCTTTTCCTCCTTTGCCTCGTCCGCTCATTATGACACTACGGTGATTCTCTGTAATAATGAATCTACAGCTGGTTCAGCGGGGTTTGTAGCAGTCCTTCGGACGTGTTAGAAGACAGAGAGTTTACCTCAGCTGGCTGGGGCTGGGTCTTCCCTTTGGCGCCACCTACCGACCAACATCAGGAAAGAAAAAGTATTGCTGCTTTTGAAGCTCTGAAACGTTCATTGAAATATGATAAAGTTAGTAGATTGGATTATATAACATCATGTGGCTAGAGGCCGTAAGAAAGATTATAAACTAAGATGCCTTAGTGTCAGAATATTATATATATATATATATATATATATATATATATATATATATATATATTTTTTTTTTTTTTTTTTTAATAGGTGCATCACACGATAATGAATGATAGCCTGTGTGATGATATAATACGATCTGGAAATAGTAAAGGATAATGAGGTAGGAGGTCTATAACATAAATAAAGCCCAGTGGTTTTTCTTTTGATTCCTGCAGCATGTTTAGATATTTCTAAGATTATTCTGATCGACTGTCCAGAGAAGCACTGAGATCTAACAAGACAAGAACTTTCTCAAGGATTTTAGATAAGAAATGAAGATTTCTTTATTAATTTATTAAATCCTCTTGATTGAGAGAATATTTCTAAATAATGGTTTAATTACAGCTACTATAAAAGCACTAGATTTGTGTCTGCAATGGAGGCAGAAATCAAAGGGAACATTTCTTTAAATGACTGAGATCAGATCCAACATTCAAGATGGTTTAGATTAGGCCAATATTTTTAACTGGCGGGGAAAATACCTCACAAGAATGAAATAATGTCATTTTGGACGGTGTCAAGAATTTATTTTTAATCAAAATTTTCATGAAGAATCTGATGAAACTCACCTCTGTGTTTGTCTAAATGGAAATGTAGTTCTTATGATCTAATTAACTGTACTGATGTTATGAAAGAATTTTTCTATAAACATTGGCCAGATGTTTAATGTAAGATATCCTCTTATTTTCTGAGGGGTTTTTATGGTTGTTGTTTTAAAAGTTTTTCATTTACTAGTTTCATTCATCGTGTTTCAAAACATTTTTGGTCTGAAACTGTGAAAGGAAAAAGCTCTTGAGAAAATGTGTGTGTGGCTCTGAAAAGAGCCTTTGTGGCTTGAGGCCTGCTGTGTGTGTGGTCAGCAGCTTAAGCTCTCTCTCCACGGATGCGGCGGGCCAGCTGGATGTCTTTGGGCATGATGGTGACCCTCTTGGCGTGGATGGCGCACAGGTTGGTGTCCTCGAACAGACCCACCAGGTAGGCCTCGCTGGCCTCCTGCAGAGCCATGACGGCGGAGCTCTGGAAGCGCAGGTCGGTCTTGAAGTCCTGAGCGATCTCTCGGACCAGGCGCTGGAAGGGCAGCTTGCGGATCAGCAGCTCCGTGGACTTCTGGTAGCGACGGATCTCCCGCAGAGCCACGGTACCGGGCCTGTAGCGGTGAGGCTTCTTGACGCCGCCGGTAGCCGGGGCGCTCTTCCGGGCCGCCTTGGTGGCCAGCTGCTTCCTGGGAGCTTTGCCTCCGGTAGATTTACGGGCGGTCTGCTTGGTTCTCGCCATGTCTGCTGCTTTCTCTACTGAAACGCGGACAAATATGTCGGAGGGAGCGGAGAGCCGCCGCTGTTAAAGTGTGGGAGCAGCTGGGAGGAGGAGACGCTGCTGGACATGTGGGGCTCCTGATTGGTGAGCGGCTCCTCCTGGAGCTCAGCTCCGCCTACAGAGCTCCGACCTCCGGCTCAGTCCTCGCTGCTCATTGGAGGAAGCCCGCTTGAAAAAGTCCGCTCAAACTCACCGGTGTCCCGCTCTGCTGGAAGCTTTTCTGGTTGGTTGTTTCATTGACTCCCGCTCTCTCTGCACTCATATAAGACCAGGTTTCATCCGCTGCTCGACATTTTTCTCGAGTTTCATCTCCAGAAAGAAGCTTCACAATGAGCGGACGAGGCAAAACCGGAGGAAAGACCAGAGCCAAGGCCAAGACTCGCTCCTCCCGCGCAGGACTGCAGTTCCCCGTGGGCCGCGTCCACAGGCTGCTGCGCAAAGGCAACTATGCGGAGCGAGTTGGTGCCGGAGCCCCCGTCTACCTGGCGGCCGTCCTGGAGTATCTGACCGCTGAGATCCTGGAGCTGGCTGGAAACGCTGCCCGCGACAACAAGAAGACCCGCATCATCCCCCGTCACCTGCAGCTGGCCGTCCGCAACGACGAGGAGCTCAACAAGCTGCTGGGTGGAGTCACCATCGCTCAGGGTGGAGTGCTGCCCAACATCCAGGCGGTGCTGCTGCCCAAGAAGACCGAGAAGGCCGCCAAGGCCAAGTAGAGCTGCTGGCCGTCAACACTGCTGGAGCGCACACCCACAAAGGCTCTTTTAAGAGCCACTCACCTCTAATCTTTAGAGCAATACACCTATGATTTTTAATTTCGTTTTTATTTTAAGGTTTGAGATAAGGTACTGCATATTGTATCGATCGATACAGTCTTAAAAAAAGATCGTGACCTCTCCATAGCGATACTTTTAATTTTAGTTTGATTGTAGCACCAAACCTCTAGGTTTTTCCTTTGAATTATTTTCAAACTTAAGATGGAACTTCAACAAAATTAATAGTAAGTTGCAACAATTTATCATTTGAGGAAATTGAAATATTCAACACATCAAATTGTTACTGACTTGATAAAGATAATCTGATTGATGTGCCCACCTATATTTTACAAGGTATATCAAAAAACAATTTTAATAAACCTTAAAAAGCACAACAGAATATGTAGTTTCATTTTTTGACAGGACAATTTACGTCTCAAAATTAACTAACGCATAATTTTCCGTGTGTTTCAGAAAACTGAGTGTAAAAGCTCACAAAGATGCAAGTAAAAGTGCAATACATCCAACATGAAAATTCAAATGCAACAAGCAGGAATGAATAAAAACACAAGTTAGATGTTTAATTCTTTAAAAATAAGTTTGTATTCAAAAATAGCATAACACATGCCTCTTTTTAAAGCAACAATCATTTATTTATTCCAGTCAAACTCAACTTAATTTGCTAAATCAGTGGTTCCATTTGAAAAATTATGTTTGAAGCTTATGTTGAAAAATCACATCGGCTTACTTTGCTTCAACACTTCTATTCAGAAATGACATTGGAAAAAATTGATCTTGCATGTACATGTCATGAAATACAGAAAATGTAACTGTTGAAAAGGGGGTTTCATATCTAACATACAATCTAATCTAATTTAAAATCACATTCTTATTTATGACCACTAGAAATATAGAAGTGGAGAGAATCGAAGATGTGATTTTATAGCATTCACTTATTTTCCTTGACTCAACAGAACATGTGGGACAATTCCTGAATAAAATAAACCATTCGTTTATTTTATAGCAGGACAGGATCGAGCCGTCTCAAAACCAACTTACCTGAATCTTTCATTAGAACAAATCCTTAAATCAGAGCCACAGTGGCGTTACTTCCCCACTCAAAGAGAAAAGTTGATCATGTTTCTGGTGTAAAACCGAGCTAGCAAAATAGTGAACGTACAAAAAAAAAAGAAAAGAAATTACAAAAGATGAAGGCAGGTAATGTTAGAGCAGTGGTTCCGCTTCAGTCCGACGCCGTTATCTGAAATGACGGAGACAGTTTTCTCCTCCGGCGGTTTATGTTCGGAGGTTCTTCTCGCTGCAGCTATCGCTCTCCCCCTGAAGGACAAAATCCAACACATTAAAATAAGATCTAAATCCTGTAGAGCGCATTTAAGTTTCTGTATTTATTACTTGTTTTAGGTGGAAGGAATTAACTATTAGCATACAAACATGACATGAAAAAGTCTAGTAGCTCTAATAAGTATAAGATTTGGTGAAAATCAAGGTTGAAGAAGCATATTGGCTCAAAAATGTAGTAAAGACAGAGCTGGGTGGAAACGTTAAACGAAGCAGGTGGATAATTCAGGTGTCAGTGGGCTGGAGTTGCTTGGCCTTTTGGTGTCTAAAATTTCAGAGTCGCAAAGTTGATGTGAATCCTGCACGTCTCAACAGAGTGGAAGTCCAAACAGTCCAAACAGCAAAACAGAAGAAAAGGTTTCTGAAAGTTCAGCTGTGATCCGTGCCTCTCTTTATCATCAGTTCTCCTATTTTATTTTATTTTTTCACTTCTCATTTTCTCTTTAAATTACCTCTGCTCTCAAAGCCTCTTGCAAGAGGATTCTTGCATGAAAATTTGTAAAAAGTTGAAAGATTTCTCAGCCAGAGCTGCGACAGTGGCAGGACTGTGAAATTGACGTTTGCAGTTACCATCCTTTCAGTACGACCGAGCTTGAGACATTTTGTAACAGAAAAGCAGGTGAAAACGTCAGTCAGGTTGAGATCAGTAAAGGAGATAAGAGACTTTTGGTTAAAAGAAGCCAAATTTTGCTAATTGTGTGTGTTTTTTTTAACATCAATAAGAGAGTGAAACCATCAATGGGGTGAATAATTTTCATACACATGTACATCCTGTTTGGAGTGGGATTTTTGGAATTACGCTCTCTTACCACCATAGGGGAGTAATGTTTGGTGCTTCTGATGACTTTTCCAGAGAGAACACACACGGTGACGGAGACGCAAATCTGCAGGACGAGCAGGACCAGGATGACGCCCTGGAGTCCGTAAAGAAGCGTCTAAAAGACCCAAGACAAAACATAAAGACAGCTGAGGAATAAGAAACAATGGACGCTTTTCCCTGATCCTCACAGGCTTCAACAGGCTAAATCTGACGGCTCAGACGACGCTGTGTCTGAACAATCTGCTCGACACACTCGGGTCGTCCGTTCATCTCAGACTTACGTCCAGTCTCCACAGTTGACTGGGGCATTTCTGCTCCCAGTTGTCCACCGTTCTGCTGGTGATGTTCCAGGTTTGAAAGTCGACGCTGGAGGTCTGGTAGTTGCAGATGAGCCGTGTGGGGGGTCCGGCAGCCAGCAGGAAGCAGGTGTAGCTTCCCGCCGCCAGGCTGAGCAGGACGCTGAACCCGTTGGACACCAGAGACACCCAGACCTGAAGAGACAGGGGACGACTTAGACACAGACTGATCCAGACACACTGACTGCTATAACTTCATCTGAATAAAGAGTTAAATAGACTACGAATATTTTTTTTTTGTGAGTTCTAAAAAGGCAAAACCTCACCAGTCTGACTGAGGTGCGTCTTCCTGCCGCCAGAGCCAGAGAGCCGGACAGCACGAACTGAGAAAACCAGGATTTACAATTTAGATCATTAAGCTTTTTATTCATCATCGTATCGTTAGTCACTCAAATACATACTTTGTTATGTTTTCGTATTTTGTGAAATATTAAAATAATTTAGAAGTACTAGAGACAAAAGTGACTTAGGCTGTTTTCACACCTGATAGTTTGGTACGGACTCTGATTGGGGAGTCCGTACCCCAATCAGATGGTTTGCTTTAACAGTGTGTCAAACAAGCTAAACCCTTTGAAAAAAAAAAAAAAAAACTATTCCTCCCCTCGCCTGTGATGGCGCTGCACCAAGAACCACTGAATGAAACAACACAAAACGTCTGAAGAAGTCTTCCTTCTTCTGAAAATATAAGCAAAAATGGAGTGGCGGCAGATTTTAATCGGTTGTAAGATTTCTCTTGGCAAACTCCCTCTGCAGTTTAGCAAGTCATCATCTGCCGTACAACTCAATACAGATTCAGATAATTATGAGAAGGTGTTTATCAAACTATAACAGCAGACTATATTGAATCCTGACAGAAGGAGGCAACAAATAGTAAAGGAAAGGAGTGAGGTCAGAGTGATTTATGAAAAACCCAGGAAGGCCTTTAAGGAAACCTGGAGAATTTTAGAAGATTACAGAAAACTTTGGGATAAGTGTTAGGAAGAAATTAGGTCTGGTTTAGGAGTACAGAACGGGAAGGTTGATGAATTTGGATTTGATCTCGGACTATCCTCAGTTTTGCGTTTACGCACCAAAACGCAGAGGGCAAACGGAGCGTAGATCATCAGAGCCCTGGAGAACAAAACCAACAGACTGACGAGAAGACACAGCGTGCCGATGAAGATCTGAACCACCTGGAAAAGACATTAAAAAAAAAACACAAGGGGATCAGTTGTTGTCTTTGGAGTTCACTCGTCACTGGGTGTCCCTGCAGTGGCAGACTCTCACCCCGAGGCCCAGCGGCTCGCCCCGCAGGAAGATGCTCTCCTTCGTGTCTTCCTTGGAGGGGGCCGGCGGGGGCTTTACGACGGGCTGCACAGCCTGGACCGCTGGGCTGGCAGGAGACTCGAGAGGAATGGAGAGGTCATCTTTGGGGATGACCTGCGTTACGATCACGACTCCACCCACAGTGGTGACAGATGTGGACGTCATGATGGAGGTTCAACGGAGCTCAGGGAGAATTCTGGGAAATATACCGCTGCAAATGAAACATAAGGACCCAAACGTGATTAAAATGTTATAAACTGAAACAAGGAGTTTGTGAGCTGCAAGAATCCAAGAGAGAAAATGAAAGTTTTTTGCCTCTTTTTAGGACATCTGGACTATTCAATCGGGTTATTTAGGAAGAGTTGATTAAAAGTCTACTGGACCCTCAGCAGGAGGTAAAATTACCCAACCTTCAGCGTCTTTCATCTACTCAACTACAACACCTAGACTCTTCACACCTGGACTAGGTTATTCTGCTGTAACAGCAGAAAACTTAAACCAACTTCATGACTTAATCACTGCTTTTCTTTGATTTGAACATCCCTCTCTTTCTGCTCATACTCGTATGAAAAACTCTTCTCTGTCACTGCAAAACAAACAAACAAAAGAGATTCAGTTTCACTTGAATTATTTTTCTGTTTTCATACGTCATTATGTTTGGATGCTCGTAATGCTTCAGTCGTTTTAATTCTCTTGCCTCTCCTCCATTTGCCCATGCTCAGTTTGTTCCACCTTTCTGCAGATTTTTTCTGACTTTACTCTGTTTTCTTGTTCATAAATAAATGCCATTTTCTGCTGTGACTACCTGCTGGTCCAAGAGGAGTGAATGCTGAAAGTCAGTGACTCAATTAAATCTGCTGAAGTTCTTTAAAAGAAAATTATTTTTGAACAATTAACTGAGCTTAGGGTGCCGTTTGATAAGTAGGACCAGTTGGAATGTATGTACAGTTAAATTGAGATGATTTCAGAAACGACACATTTAATGTTAATTGGAAATAAAAGCAGCACAAGACCAAATCTTGCTTCCCTGAAGATAGAAAATGGGGGAAACAGAGAGTTAACGTGGAAAGCAGCAACATAAGGCAAATTTCAGAGAAAGAGGAAGTCAGTTATCATGTGGTGCAGATGCAACAAAAAAAGTGCTGAAATCGCCCTTTATTGAAGTTTCAGAAATCAGATAAATGTTTCAGAAACTTTGGTTTTAAATATTCTGCTTTTGTTGAGAACAATCTAGTCCAGGTGTGAAGAGTGTGACTGGAGTAGATTCCTTCCTCCAATGACAAGTGAATTTACCCAAATCGTTGCTGTCAATTTTTGATTGTGCAACTTTAAAAAGCGGCCGACCCATAATCCCGGTGCGTTTAAGACGTTTGGAAACAGCAGCTTCGGCATTTCTGTCTTCTTCATGGCCATATTATTCTCTTCATATTTAAGATGTTTTCCTAATTTCTTTATTATTCCGAAAGAAGGGAGAAAAATAAACCAAACGTATTTGTTTTGTTAAACAACCTAACTTTGTGTGTAGAGTTTATTTTAATTTTTATACAGGCAATGTTTTTGCCTTATTATGCAACATTACAGCAATAAAATGTATTTCTAGTCAGTTATACTTAAGACCTTAATAATTGTGTTAATATGGGCTTAGATTGTATTTTGTAATAACTAGTAGTTCTTTAAATTGAACACGCTGTTGAGCATAGAAACATCTGCCATCTGCCACCAGTTAATCTGTAACACGGACAGGGAGCGTCCAACTTGATAAACAGGTATAAGAGTTTTATTGAACTCCGGGATATTAAGCAACTAGGAAGTACAGCAAGGAAACACAGACATATAAAAACTCCATACAGAAACAGCTCCAGGTCTGAATGGGCTCTTTGCACCTAAGGCGTTGACGTCACATCTCCAGGAGCTAATGCGGCTCACTTTTTTCCGCTTTGAGTTACCATGACTGGTAGAAAAGACTAAGTTGTATTTCAGATGCAAAAAAACAATACTATTAACATTGTTGTCTCCCTAATATAATGGGCTTTTAAGTTTTCGTTAATTTCCAAGCGATCCTGAATTAAGAAGATGGTTTGTAAATATCTGTCGCTACCAGCTAACGCCGCACAGCAAAGTTTGCAGCCTTCACTTCACTCCGGATCAGCCTAAAACTACCGGGGATACGGATGGTAAATAAAGGAGCCTCCCTGAGTTATTTCCATGGAATCACTTCTATATTCAGCCTGAAAGAGTTTATGGGAACGAGAGAGCAGACCAGAGCCAGACAGCCGAGCGACTGATCCGCATGTACATACTGCTGTAAACACCGTCCTATCTGAGCTCTTCACAAGAAACATGCAAAGGTAATAAAACGAAATAACACGGAGACATGAAGCAACACGGTCATATTTTTCTAAAAGCAGCAACTTTGAACCTGAACAGCTGAACCAGATCTCTGACACCAGAGCTGCGCTACTGTTAAGCTATGAGGCTTGTTGTGCTTCGTCAGGCTTCGGAAGTAAAAAGCCCGAACCGTAACCTCCCCGTTAGTCTGTGACACTAACGACAATAAACACACATAATATACTTGAAAATAAGATAAATACATTGTCCGTTAGAATGTTTAGATACTTAAATAGCACATTTTACAAGAACAATGTCCGAGAATATTGCCTACTAGCATAAGCTAACGTTAATGTTAGCCACAAAGTTTAAGTAAAACTCACCTTCGTGTCAGTGAATGTATAACGAGGCGAACATCTTAAAACCTTTCTCCAGCTGACTTGTTGGGGCTTCGGATCGATGTACAAACCTTGGCCAAGCCCTGCAAGCACCTAATGTAAATGATATTTGTATTGGATCGGAAACAATCCAGCCGCTTTACCCCGAACGCGGAAGCTGAGGTGCAAAGAGCCCATTAAACCCAGAGTCTGGGTTTGATAGCATGCTGCTAACTGCGCCATCGTTACAAAAAAAAAGACATTTTGTCTGAACTACAGCAATGTGCCTCTCATTCTTGCATTTTTAAGATGTCGAAACTCAATGATAAGAAAAAAATGTAACAAGGGGGCTACTAAAGTAAATGTAACAAAATATATTTGTTGCCTGCTTCACAACTGGTGACTGTATTGTGTTTTTATGATATAAAGCACTTTGAGTTGCCTTGTTGCTGAAATGTGCCTTAGAATAAACTTGACTTGACTAAATTGTAAAACATTAATATATGCGACGCTGTTTACTTTATTGCAGCGCAATAAAAGAAACAAAACAAACGAAACAAAGCCTGATATAATCTCATAAAGCAACAATATAATTACCCGAGAAGAATAAAGTTGTTTACCTGTTTTAAATCGGTCGCTTTTCACCCAGACTCGGAGCGTTGAATCTGTTAGGAAGTGAACTTTCCGAATCCAGGTCGGAGTGCCTTCAGGTGTCGTTTGGAAAACGGAAATCTCACACTTCACTTCCTCCACTGTAAAACTGAGCTTCGATAAGAACATGATATACACGGAACAGACAACAACTGTATGCATTAAGATGTCAATAACGACATTTTACAAAACAACTGGATACAATGGAGATAAAACGTTACACAAATTAAAATTACTTTACGAGATTTTACAAGACATCTGTATAAATTCCGAGTATTTTTAATTATTGCTATAGATGATAATCATGCTTGTTAGCATTTGTTTTCCACCTTACGTGTGGCTTTATTCTGCTGATTTACTTTGGGGCGTAATCATAATCCCTACAGTCTGTGAAGGCAGCACAAGGAAACTACGGGCGTCCATCCATTTTCTGAACACCCTTGTCCCTCAGTGGGGTCGGGAGGGGTGCTGGTGCCCATCTCCAGCTAACGTTCCGGGCGAGAGGCGGGGTACATCCTGGACAGGTCGCCAACACAGACACACAGCCAGGCGTGTGTCTGTTAGGTCGTGCGCTAACATGACCTAACAGTCATGTTTTTGGGACTGTGGGAGGAAACCGGAGTACCCTGAGAAAACCCACGCATGCACAGGGAGAACATGCAAACTCCATGCAGAAAGACCGGGGCCGGGAATCGAACCCAGAACCTTCTTGCTGCACGGCAACAGCTCTACCAACTGCGCCACTGTGCAGCCCACTACGGGCGTCACTGCTGGGAATATGGGCGTTTGTTGTCACAAAGTCAAACAACATGCATTATATAAAGCGCGAAACACAAAGCTGAAATTGGTGTGTAAATAGAAAAAGAAGTGAATTAAAAATAAATTTAAAAAATGTAGAGAGAGACTGACTGGCACAGGCCACTTTATTAGGTACACCTAACTGTCTTATTTGTTGTTGAGATTTAACCTCAGATTTGTTGGCTGCACATCCATGATCAACCTCTAGAGGCTTCCAGATACTGCTCTGTTGCTTTGTGATATGTGGACGTACACTGAGTTTAATAAACCAGGTTTAAATTACAAGGAATAAGCACAGTTAAAGACTTTGTAGTAAATTAATTTGTTCCTAGGAGGGGGAACATATTATTTCAGGCAGCTAAAATATTTGGTTTTCCCCCTCATCACTCTGGCAAATAATGATCAAATGTTTTCAAACTTTTATTGTTGATGACGAAAGGAACAAACACAGTTAGAGACTTGCAGGCAAATTAATTTGTTCCCATTTTATGGAGAGGGAACAGATTATTTCAGGCAGCTGAAATATCAATTCGCTCCTCTCCTCCCCCCATAACTTTGGAAAATGAAGAGCAACTGCTTCCAAATTCTCAAAGATTGTTATGTATGACAGCATAATATAACATAATATACTAGAAATTTTCTTAATCCAGTAATCTGTCATATTTTTACATTAGAACGGGATTTACCAGAAAGCCTACACTCTCATTTTTTCAGGAAGTTTTAATTTTTGGTGCCCTGCTATCAGCCAGTTTCCATCCTCTTATATCAGGAATGAAAAATTATAAATACACACAACGTGTTGGAAACCTGTGTTTGGTGACTGACTTTTATTTGTCAGGCTTACGTGACAAAAGACCTCCACACACGACCTCGTTTATTTATTTATTTCACAATTTTGTTAGCTGCCGATAAAACTGAAAATTACAACCTTGACTTGATTATATGAGTTGTTTTAGCGAGAAATCGATCAGAAGCGCAGTGAAAATGGTCAGATCCGCCGGATCCGCCCCCCTGGCTGCAATGCGCGCTCCCGACGCAGGGGAACAGAATTTCGCACAAAACAGGTGTTCTGACTATCTCTCATACCCGTCAATCCACCATACCTTATGGTAATGTGCATGCGCACATCTATGTTACGTCACATACTCCTTACTCAGTGTGGCATTAGTGTGTCACACTGAATGTGGCAAAATGACACCAGTCAAACGCAATGTGATAAACAGCTACTGGGGTAAAGTTAGCTTTAGTGTGCTTACTCTATAGACTCCAGTACAGAATGGACCTAAAGACGTCATCAACCAAAAATGGCGACCTCCATGGGTGAAAAATGGAACAAAGGACGTACATTTTTGAAGTAATTATGAGCTTTGGTGTATCAAAAACAGCATTTTTTTTTAGGAAATAAGAAAATTGCAATATATTTAGGCCAACGTGTTTAACTAGCCCTGGATCCTTTTGTGATAAAGTTAAATATGGACTGTTGGAGTATAGTGAATATGCATTGATGTGTACAAACCCATCCATTCTGTTTTGATACATGTTTATCTTTCAATAACATAAAACGTAGCAGGAGATAAAAACAATGAATGCACAATGCCGGTTTTCACCAGACTACGAAGCTTTAAGAAAAGCATAGTCTCTTCTTACATATTGGTCATGTTTATCTGCTCATATAAAAGCTTAGAACACTGCTAAAAATATGGTTTTGTTGGTGCTGCTGGAATTGAAGTTTGTTGGAAGTGTTTCTGTTTTTTATCTGCTTTTTGCTTTTAATAAATCTTCCCTCATTTTTCTTTTCATAATCAAACTCTTATATCTGGGAGTTTTTGTTTGGTAAATGTCCTTGAATGTATAAAACAGGTTTCTGATTCCTTAGTTAAAGCCCCTCCTGGACCCCATAGTGGTACAAAGTAGGGCTGACTTAAAGGGAAACCATCTGGGAAAACTGAGATAAACTGTTTTCTCTTAAATGATCCAGATTTCTCTCACACATTTACTGAGTGAAAGTTTAGTTAAAAAAAACCTTTTGAACAGCAGTAAATGACTCTAAAAACCACAAGTTGACCGCAAGAGATCAGTTCTTCAGGGTGGGGTTTCCTGTTGACTGCTTGTTTTTCTTTTCTTTTCTCTGCATCTACTGCTTGAAATACCAGAAATTCATTTACAAGAAGATAAAAAGTTTCTAATAACTGCATGCAGACGCAGCAAAGCAGAAAATTCAGTTTTTTTGCTTCTACATGTTTTTACCCCATTAGTTTCACTCCACAGCAGGAAAAATTTAAAACCTTCATAAGTACCAAGTGTTACTGTAATGTGACCTCACACAGAGAATACTTTTATTACCATTTTTGATAATAATGCAGATTACTGAAACACCATTTGTAACAAAAAATTATCAAAATAATAATTATAACAAATACATAGCATTGGAAATGAGGCAGAGATAAATTTATGTTAGCAAATGTTCCAGGTTGCAAGAAGAGGAAGGAAAACTAACACACTCCTCTGCGTCACTTCCACCCTCAGAGCCGATGATCTGCATTGTTGCATTGCAAGACAACAGTTTCTCCTGAGGTGAGCAGCCTGAAAATTAATTTGTTTTATAACAAATTACAGCTAATGAGTGACTTTATAGCAAAATCTGAAAACGTAAAACCTTCTGTTTGATTTTCTTTTAGCTGAAACCAAACAGTTAAAAAGAGAAGCAGTGATGAGTTTTTCAGCAGCAACTGGGTTTGTTGTCCTGTTCCTCTCTGTGACAGGTACTGAAACACGTTGATCAACTGGAGTTGACAATGTAGAATATTTGATATGGATAAAATTAATATAAGCAATAATCATTTAAAATGTCCCAGTGAGGCATTGTGGGAGGTGTAGTTGTATATTATTGATTCATATTTTTGATGTTATCTGTGTTACAGTGGGACAAGCTGAACCTGCCTGGTCAGTTAAATATGATCCATCTCAGATCTGTGGCTTAAGAGGATCAACAGTGAAGATAAAATGCTCCTATACATATCCATCTAGAATAGATGGAAAAAATACAAAAGTTAAAACAATGTTCTGGTTCACTAAAGAAAATAATCAAGTCCCTGTGGATCTGGAGAAGGACTCTGACTATAAAAGTCGAATAACTTATGAATCTACAGAGAGCAGCAGCATTCTGACAATCAAAGATCTGAAACAGAGAGACTCAGCTGAGTACAAGTTCAGGTTCATAACAAACCAACCAGGTGGAGCATTTACTGGTTCACCTGGAGTCACTTTGACTGTTCTAGGTAACATATTTCTGTATTTGTTGTGAATCTTTGTGTTTCTGTTTGCATCTTTCCAGATTTATTTGAAAATGAGATGTTCTTGTTCCTTTAACCATCCAGACCTCAGAGTTCAGGTCAGAAGATCAGAGACGCAGACGGAGCTGAAGTGTGAAAGCAGCTGTGATCTAACCAAACCTCCTTCATATGTTTGGTTCAACAAAGGGAAGAAAATGGAGGAACAGACTTCTTCTATACTCGTCTCAGTCAGAGATGGAGACAGATATTCCTGTTCTGTTAAAGGACACGACGATCACCGCTCTGCCTCTGTGTGTAAGTTTACTCCTCATGATATTAACATTTTATTCTGCCAATATTTCCATGTTATCCATACAATAAACTCCTATGGCCTCATGAATACAAGAGTGCGCAGTTTTCACACTACAACTTTGCGTTCAGACAAATTTAGAAAAGTGCAGCGCACAAAAAACCCGGATGTATAAAACCGTGCGCATGCACATCACAATTTGCCGGAAATAGAGCACAGCTTTTTTTAGTCGGAATGAAATTACCCCATAGATGCATTTCATGCGCTTCGGCGCACAGACCAACTTTACATCTTTAAGAGACAAAAACTGAGGGAAAGTATTATTTACATTCAAGTGAGGTTTTCACATTCTTTTTTTATTTTTATTTTCTTTATTTTGTGTGCGTGCTAGCTTATTGTCTGAGGATAAATGCGTTCAGTTTCATCGTTTACGTTTAAACAATAAAATATTAAAATCATTTTTTAAAACAAACATCGGATTTGATTCTTCTTGGTCTAATTAAATGAATGTATTCAGATTTCAGTGTATTTACTTGATTTTTGACACTTTGTAGTTTGATATTGTCCACAGAAAAAGTTTGCGTGGCTGCCGCACATTTTCACTCCAAGGAAAAAGTGTGCGTAAAGTGACGCAAAGTTCATCCTTATACATGCCGACTTGTGAGTAAAATATGGCACCGCACATTTTCTGTGCGTACGCACGATTTATACATGAGGCCCCTAATCCTTCAGATTCACACAAACTAGCAGAGATGGTTAATGACTAGTCACATTTAATCGCATTGCTTTATTTAAATGTATGTCAGCACTTGTTTTACAGCATTTTACTTTTATTTGAGTAATATCATTTTTGAAGCAACACTCGTCCTAACACGCCATAACTCTTCAGTTATTTAGCTAAATAAAGAAAAAGCTCATTTCTACTGAAAATTATGCAGACCTTCTTTATTATTTATAAAAAACAATAATTTTCACCTTTGCATATATTTTGGTATGTCTGATTATTAACATTTACTACATTTCTGAGCAGCCATTTAACTGAGTCATTGTTTGTCAATGGCTTCTTTTTAAGTAAAAATATGAAGAAGTAATGCTGCTGTTGTAGTTATTTATGTTGACATTTTGTACATTGTAATTTCCATCTATCTATTGTTTTCTTCTTTTAGAATATGTTTAACTTAGCTTAGATCCCAAATTTATAATTCATTTTTATCTTTGGAATTGTTTAGATGACTTTGTTAACCTGTAGATCCTCCTATTAATTTAAGTAATTAAGCTTTACTGTGTGGCTAATTTCCCCTATAATGACTGGAAGCTTTTGTGAAATGATTTTTTGGCCACTTTTTGAACTTGAAGCATCAGGTAAAGTTATTTTTTGTTTTCATTTAAGTTGTAAGACATTTTTAGTAATTGTTGTACCTATATTTTTTCAAGGCATAAAATGTATGTATTTTTTCAAACAACTTGCAAGTACGTTCAAGAACCAAACAACCTGTTCACGCACACGGCCTTTGTTGGAAATATTTGGTGTTGGAACCTTAGAAGCCTGTGTCAGCTAGCCTTACTCTCTTTGGCTACTCTACTTTCCTGGGGCAATCAGTAAAGCAGTGGTTCCCATGTGTGGGGCGCTCCCCCTATGGGGGGCGCAGTGCCATTGCAGGGGGGTCGTGATGAATAATAATTAAAAAAAACCTCAGAGAGCTGTTCATGTTTTAGCCCCATTTTTCACAGAGGCTTTTTTAATTGTATTGATGATAGCAAAGTTGAATATTGTTACAAATTAAAAAAAAAGATGTCTGAAATAACACTGACAGCAAAGAATACTCTTCTACAAAAAAAAAAAAAAAACAGTTACACAAAACTGTTTCACTGTGAAGATGGTTTGTAGTTTGTTTTGTTGCAACATGAAGTGTGAAATAAACTTCAGTGGAGTTTGAAAACAAAATATGGGTATAGGTTTATGTCTGGTTGATTTTTTTTTCTTTGTTGGGGAGGATTTCATTGTAATCCATAGGGGAGCCCAGAAGAAAATCTTTGGGAACAACTGAGGTAAAATATCCAGATGAATATAATGCTGAGTTTTATATTTTTTCCTCCAGATGCTCCAGAGTTTCTCTCTGCTAAACTGATCTCCTCTGGTCAGATAACTGAGGGGCAATCAGTGACTCTGACCTGCAGCAGTGATGCTAACCCAGCAGCTAACTACACCTGGAGGAAGAACAACAACCAATCAGTTGTCAGTAAAGACCAACAGTTTGTCCTCAGCTCCATCCTGTCCTCAGACTCTGGACAGTATTACTGCACAGCTCAGAACGAGCTGGGAGAGAAAACATCTGGACCCGTCCCAGATAGCACATGATGTTAAATCAACGTTGAAAAATAGTTAGAATCGTTGATTTTTGGTTGAAGTCGACAAATGACGGTGGATGAACCATCAAACAACCATCCAATCAAACCGTTGAAACTGTGACATTGAATCAACGTTGTTTTGTGGTTGAAATCTGATCACTGAAATGCCGAAGTCTGATTAATGGTTGATTTTTGGTTGAAGACGACAAATGACGGTGGATCAACCATCAAACAACCATCCACCTCTAGCCAAGTAACCAGTGTTGAAACTGTGTCATTGAATCAATGTTGTTTTGTGGTTGAAATCTAATGACTGAAATGCTGATGTCTGATCAACATCTGATCAATATTGAATCAATGTCAGATGTATTGCCGCACCCCTTCCCCTCCTCTCCTCCTCATCAGCGCTCTGGGTCAGAGCATTTTATTACTGAGCGGGGGTTATCACATTTAAATTAACCACTGCAGAGGATAGTCGGTGGTGATTCCTTTCTGTACATTTTCTTACTTGTTCATAACAATTCTCACTGACTGTGTGTGTGTGATATATTGACACAAAAACATCTACAACTTACTACAAGGAGTGGAGCGGTCCACCCCCACCGTTTACATGAGTGGGATGTCCCAAACACACAGCTGCTTCGCTGTTGGCTTGTTGGAAAATATGTTAATTCAATGTTGAATTGTCATCACAAAGGTTGCATGTTTGGTTGAGGTCGACAACTGATGGTGGATCAACTATAAAACAACCATTCAATTCTAGCCAATTAACTAATGTTGAAACTGTGACATTGAATCAATGTTGTTTTGTGGTTGACATCAAATAAATGAAATGCCAACGTCGAATCCAGTGTGTTTCAGCACTGGTCCTCCAGGCCCTACAAGTTTTAGGCATTTCCCTAATTCAACACACATGATATTAATTGACGTCTGATTAACGGGGTTTTGCTGAACTGAAAAAACGCAGGTCAGTTTGATTGACGTCAAGGTTTGGGGAAGAACTACCCAGATAGCACACGATGTTAATTCAATGTTGAATTATGATCATAAAGGTTGCATGTATGGTTCAGGTCAATGACAGAAGCTGGATCAACCATCAAACAACCATTCAATTCTAGCCAATTAACATTCATTGATTGAAATGCCACATTGAATCCAGTGTTTTTCAGCACCGGCACCAGGCACACTGCCCTACAAGTTTTAGCCATTTCCCTAATTCAGCACACATGATTTTAATTAACATTTGATTAACAAGGTTTTGCTGAACTGAAAGCATGCAGGTCAGTTTGCCTTGAGGAAAAACTAGTAATCAAAGTGTTCAGGTGTTTTTTGCACCCCTCACCACCGCCTGCCATTCAAATGCCCAACCCCCTTCCCTCCACCCGCCAAAAACACACACACACCTCTTTCCCCCCACCTGGGCCCATCTATCCCTCAATCAGGTGAAACAACTTTAATTTTAAGTGAGGGTTTTTCATTTTTTAAAAGATTGTTTTGGCTAGTGGCCTTTATTTGACAGGAAGGTGGGTAATGAGAGAAGGGGGGTAATGCAGCAAAGGTTGCCAAGGTCAGGAATTGAACCTGTGACAGCTGTGTTGAGGACTGAGTCCTTGATTGTGGTTTGTGCTTAACCCCTGCGCCACCACTGCACAACCCCTTTTAGGTGAGGGTTAATCACGTTTTAACTTAAGCACTATGTGTTGACAACACTGAGTTGTGATTCTGTTCTGTACCCAGATACACTAGCGGAACAAGTCAGCGTTGGGCCAGGGGGCGGGGCTAATTACCGGACCCCTAACGAATCACCAGGCCCCTGACGTTTATCGCCTGCGCTACCAGAAACTGTTGAGCGAGGGGCGGGGAGGTTGGTCTGCGTTTTTTGGTTGATCTTTACCCAGGAAACACATCGGCTAAACCGTGAGTGAAACGGTCACTGGGACTGACTAGTATATATTCCATTGAGGGAAAGTAACTTTAACATTAAATAGACCTTTCTCAACAGGCAGTAGACTTTCTCAGTCTATAATCAGATATTTAAGCACCCCCCATAGCTCTGCGCCTGCCCAGATTGCACATGATGGCAATTCAACATTGAATTAACATCTTTTGCCAACAAGCCAACAGCGAAGTGGCTGTGTGTTTGGGACATCCCACTCATGTAAATGGCGGGGGTGGACCGCTCCACTCCTTACTCCTTGTAGTAAGTTGTAGATGTTTTTGTGTCAATATATCACACACAAATGGTCAGTAGGACTTTTTTATGAAAAAGAAAGAAAATGTACAGAAATGAATCTTCACCCACTATCCTTTACAGAGGTTAATTTAGAATGTAATACCCCCCACTCACTAATAAAATGCTCTGACCCAGAGCTCTGATGAGGAGGAGAGGAGGGGAAGGGGTGTGGCAAAAGAGCTGACATTGATTCAACATTGATTCAACATTGATCAGTCGTTGATCAGACATTAGCATTTAATTCATTAGATTTCAACCACAAAACAACATTGATTCAATGACACAGTTTCAACATTGGTTACTTGGCTGGAGGTGGATGGTTGTTTGATGGTTGATCAACCGTCAGTTGTTGACCTCAACCAAAAATCAACCATTCTAACTATAATTCAACGTTTATTTACCGTTGTGTGCAATCTGGGCAGTTTGTTGCAGCCCTCATTACCTCCTCATCTCCCCCTACTCCCTCCCAAGCCTCCCCCACCCAGCCGCTCCTCCCAACCTTCTCCTCTTTACCCCCTCTCATCCCTTCTTCCCTCCCCCTCCTTGAGCTCTGGGTCAGAACATTTTATTACTAGGTGGGGGTTAATCATGTTTCAAATTAAGCACTACATGTTGAGAACAGTGGGTTGTGATTCCTTTCTGTACATTTTCTTACTTGTCTGTAAATATTATTACTGACTGTGCATAATGTGTTGACACAAAAACATCTACAAGTCTGTACTAGGAGTTGTACAGTCCACCTCCCCAATTTTACACTTGTGGTTTGTCCCAACCAAAAAGCCACTTTGCTGCTGGCTTGTTTGCTACCGGCTTCTGAATTGAATTCTCCGCTGAGCACTTTTATGGTAAGTTTTTCAATATTACTTTGATCTTAAATGTGTTTATTGAAAAATAAGGGCATTGTTTTGTGCCCATAGTAATCCTGGTTATTTTGGGGCAAAATGGATATTTTTAATAATTGAGATCATGTCTCCTTTTGTATTATTTTCATCCTACCCACCACTCCAGGCCTAAGTATGAAATCCTGCGAGATTTTGTGGGATTTGAGTTTTTAAAATAGGGCGGGGCCTATTGTTTGGTCTTGGAGAACATGTGGTGGACAAGGAAGTGTAAGGCTGGCTGGTCCAGGTGGGCTTTAAATTGTGATAGTAATCACTTGTTTTTAACTTTTTATTATGATATGCTTAGGGTCGTGCTTAAATGAGCCTCTGTACCAGAACAGCTGAGTTGGATGATTACATGACCGTCTGCAGCCATCAAGAAGTGCAGAAGGTTGTTAATCATCCACAGATTCAATCCAGGTGAGGCAGAAGGGAAACACTTAACATGTAAGGCAGGTGAAACACTGAACTAAACCTGCTAATGACTGATTCAGTCTGTTGATCCTTGGATTGGTAACTGGTTAAATTGAACTGGACTATTGTTACTTGTGTGGGATCTTTATTAGCATATAGACTCTTTTTAAGGAATTTAATCAACTTATTTGGAAATATTTGTAGTTGATGGAAGATTGAACCAGCTATTTGATGGAAGTTTATTCTGTATAAATTATAATTTTTCCAACTACACTATAAATCACCTTTTGTTTGATTTATTTGTCTCTGGTGTGTTAAATAGACCTGATCCTCCCTGAGTTTTATTGTTAGGTTTTCTGATAAACAGCCCTTTATTTTAAATATTGATTTAATATCAATATTGTAAATCCTACACTATACTGCAGCTTGATGGGTAAATGCAGTTGTATATGTAAACATTAAGATAAATATTAATGAAAGATTAAGATATTAATTTAACAGTGAGTGCACATGGGGAACTATATGGTTTGTATTTGTTCTCAGACCTGTAACCAGTACAGTGTTTAATCTTTCATTGTGTTTCAGAACTTTTCAAATGTTTATCATATTTCTAACTGGCACCTTCCTCACTTTTATTTTTTTCAGCTGTTGCTCTGCAGTTTGACCGAAAGCTGACTCTTGAGGACAGCAGCAAAATTGTCAAGAAGTGGCTTCATTACGCACCAGAATGAGAGGAAGACATCACAAGGAATCAAAGTGACGCCAACCAGAGTCAAACTGGGGTTACCACGACTTGTACTGTTTCCCTACTTCATACAGTACAAAGCTTAACTTCATGGACTCTGTTCTTCTGTGGACAACATACTGTTGTTTTGACAGTCAAAAAGGAATCAAATATGTTTAAAGATCTGTCCCTCTTTTCTTAAATAAAATGTTAAATCAAACCCATGTTGTCATTTTTAAACTTTTGTACACAGTTTACGCATCATCTGCCAATAATACAGTGTTTAACACCAGTGAAGAAACTTTTAGTGGCATGTTATGATGTAGACCTATCGGACGTAAAATGTACATAAATCCTTAGCTTTCATTCAATATAAAAACAACCCAAATCTGCATGTACATCCACAGTCAAATGAGTGTTGAATCAACATTGATTCAATGTAGAATTAACACAAATCTGCATGCAGATCCACGTTCAGCTGATGGTTGAATGAACGTTGATTCCTAACTGATTCAATGTAGAATCAACACAGATATGCATGCAGATCCACGTTCAGATGATGGTTGAATCACCATTGATTCCTAACTTATTCAATGTAGAATCAACACAAATATGCATGCAGATCCACGTTCAGATGATGGTTGAATCACCATTGATTCCTAACTTATTCAATGTAGAATCAACACAAATATGCATGCAGATCCACAGTCAAATGAGTGTTGAATCAACATTGATTCAATGTAGAATCAACACAAATATGCATGCAGATCCACGTTCAGATGATGGTTGAATCACCATTGATTCCTAACTTATTCAATGTAGAATCAACACAAATATGCATGCAGATCCACAGTCAAATGAGTGTTGAATCAACATTGATTCAATGTAGAATCAACACAAATATGCATGCAGATCCACGTTCAGATGATGGTTGAATCACCATTGATTCCTAACTTATTCAATGTAGAATCAACACAAATATGCATGCAGATCCACAGTCAAATGAGTGTTGAATCAACATTGATTCAATGTAGAATCAACACAAATATGCATGCAGATCCACAGTCAAAAGAGTGTTGAATCAACATTGATTCAATGTAGAATCAACCGAAATCCGGATGCAGATCCACGTTCAGATGATGGTTGACTCAACATTGATATAATGTAGAATCAACATTGATTCATAACTGATTCAATGTACTATCAACACAAATATGCATACAAGTTGACATACAGATGATGGTTGAATCAACATTGATATAATGTCAGTTATGGTTGAAACCCTAACGTTGATTCAACATACAAGTCACCGACCACTTTCAATGTTGTTTCAATGTCAGCGTTCAACGTTGATTCAATGTTTCTGGCTGACATTGATTCAATGTTGTTTCAATCATTCTGTGCTATCTGGGGTCTCTGTCCAGGTCACATGTGAGTCAAACTGGTTTCATTACAAACATGTTCAGGTGCATCTTGGTGATAAGAATATCACTGAATGTTGATTTATTTCAGATATAAATGTCAAAAGGTGAAAACTCGTGCCTTTTAGATTAATTGTGAAGTGACTATTAGTAGAACAAGGAAAACTATAGATTTGTCTGTAAGAGGTTGTGTTCTACTGGCAAAAATAAAATGTTATAAAATTTATTTCTTAGCTGCTGTAAAGTCTTAGATTTGTTTGGTATAGAAATATTCCTAAAGTATTAATCCTTATACAACTACAAGGATTAATCTCCTTCACTGTCGTCAGCATGGACTAATTTTCTGCTTTAATACATAGCAAGTAGCTTTATTTTAAATGATAAATGTTAGCTTGTGTTCCAAAATCAGTTTTCGTGTGTGTAATAATAACTTCCTCTCCTCCAGATGCTCCCAGGCCTCCCTCTGTGTCAGTGACTCCCTCTGGTGACATCATGGAGGGCAGCCTGGTGACTCTGACCTGTAGCAGTGATGCTAACCCAGAAGCTAACTATACCTGGTACAAGGAGGGAGAGGAGGCACCAAAAGCTTCAGGACGAAACTTCACCATCACTAACATCATGGTCCAGCAGAGAGGAAATTATAACTGTGAAGCTCAGAACAGCAGAGGGCGCTATAACTCCACAGTGACTGTGAACGTTGTAGCAAGTAAGGAAATGAAGGAACAGATTCATGGCAACTATAACATAAAAAAAATGTCTCACCAGAAATAGAAATTTCTTCTTTGTTCTGATAAATTAGGTCAATCAATGTCAACAACGATCATCATCAGGCTGACTCTGTTCATCCTGATCTTTCTGCTTGTCCTGATTATTTCTTTAAGGTAAATCAATGAGAAATTCCATCATGTTTTCCTTATATTCTGCATTTTGACACATATTTGCATTGTCTTTTATCCAGAACACTGAAAACTATGAAAATGAACAGAAAACTATTTGAACCAATAGAAATGGAGGAGAGAAGGACTAGTGAGATCACATAGTGAGTATTCATTGATCTGAACTTCACCAATCAGCCCAGGATTACATGATGACATGTTTCTGTTTTTGGTCCATTGTTGTTAATCAATTACTGTAAATGCATAATTAGGGATAAAACAGAAGATTTAAAAAATATGAATGTACAGTGCTTTATTTCACTAAAATAAAATGTAGAAAAAAATGCAACACAAAACAATAAAAAAACAAAATCAACCCAGATACAGTTTGTACATCTTGAGTCTCTGAGTTATAAAGACTTCAAATAGTGAGAACAATTGTAAGCTGTTATGAAATGTTAAAGAATCAAGCCAATACCAGCTTGTGCTGCATAAAGAAGCTGAAAGGTCAGAGGTCAGCCCTCTGTCCTTCAGACTCCTTGGATGCAGCTGCTTCAGTTCACATCCAGCAGAGGCCACAGAGAGGATTCACCTGGCACCAGTCAAGGTCAACCATGGAGGAGTCATGAACCGAGTTGACCACGACCCGTAACCAAGGAGACGGTTGGAGTGAAACCAGAAGGAGCAGAGAGGAAGTCCATATAAGGTTGTAACAGAGGGAGCATCAACACCTCCTCCTTCCTGCAGAGACTGAACTCTACTATGTTATTTTAATATATTCATATGTAATCCCTCATTATGTGTTGATTATGTTTATCTGTGAATATAAAAGCTTTAATATTGATAAAAATATGGTTTTGTTGGTGTTGCTGGAATAAGAGTTTGTTGAAAGTGTTTCTGTTTTTTATCTGCTTTTTGCTTTTAATAAATCTTCATTTTTATTTTCATAATTAAACTCATATATCTGGGAGTTTTTGTTTGGTAAATGTCCTTAAATGTATAATAAAAGTTTTTGATTCCTGACTTACAATCACTTTGTAAGTCTTTGACTTTGACTTATTCACCATATCACATGCCTGCTGACCAGGCAGTGTGTCTGTAGACCAGCAGGGCGGAGCAACTGAGCTGCCCAACTTTCTCCAGGTGATGTTTTAACACAAAAAGTTGAAGTAAAAAGAAATCTGCTATGAATGAAATGCCAGCAGAATATGAACGACAGCAAACTGACTCTGGACTGGATCCGATCTGAATGTACGTTCACTTCATAACAGATCCACGAAACGGACCCGGATCGGGGTCCAGCTGCACAGCAGGTCAGTGACACCCGCCTAAAACATCCAAGAAGCAGAAACCTGAGCTGACCCTGACAGAGTTCACATCCCGTTCACCAATTGATCAACTTTTATTGGTCGTCCTGTTCTGTTTCTCTTCCTGTGTCTTCACCTGGACCAGAGCTGGTATGTGACCCAACTGCTTGACTTTGTTTCTCCTTCCATGTTTCCATAAAGTTGCTTTGCTTTGTTGCAGGTAATCAGGCGCCGTCTGTCTCTGTTCTGTGTTTAACAGAAACTAGTTCTGCTAATATTTGTTTTATGTATCACAGGAACTTTGGGTTTGGTTAGTTTTTATTAATCAACCAGAGAAATGGGTCTGCTGCTCCAGCTGGCTGCAGGGAAGCTGCTGTTATTCTTATTTATTTATTTTTTTAAATCAAGCTCTTTGTGCTCTGCCCTTCTTGCCTTGGCACGGCGTGGCGGGAAAGAACTGTTCAGGCAGGCTTTGTGCGGCAGGCCATCTTAACATAAAATCAGCATCATCACGCTCACATTAAAGAGATTTAAAATTAGTTTATGACTAGATATAACAATTAAGATATCTATATTGACTAGATAAAATAGACATTTGAGATATTTCTAATTATATTCTGACTTGCATAAATGATATCAGATTTACCATGAAGTTGTTAATTCAAGACATCTCACTTTTTGTTCCGAGTCATAATTCTGATTCATCTTAAGTGATTCCAGAAATCAACATATATTAAATGAATTTATAGATAGGAGATATAAAATTCAACTAGAGCAAATTAGATTATGTCCAAAAGATTTGGAGATGTCTTGAACATTTTTTAATCTAGGTGGCTTCCCAGATAGCACAGAATGATTGAAACAACATTGAATCAATGTCAGCCAGAAACATTGAATCAACGTTGAACGCTGACATTGAAACAACATCAAAAGTGGTCGGTGACTTGTATGTTGAATCAACGTTAGGGTTTCAACCATTACTGACATTATATCAATGTTGATTCAACCATCATCTGTATGTCAACTTACATGCCTATTTGTGTTGATATTACATTGAATCAGTTAGGAATCCACGTTGATTCAACCATTATCTGAACGTGGATCTGCATGAATATTTGTGTTGATATTACATTGAATCAGTTAGGAATCCACGTTGATTCAACCATTATCTGAACGTGGATCTGCATGAATATTTGTGTTGATATTACATTGAATCAGTTAGGAATCAATGTTGATTCAACCTTCATCTGAACGTGGATCTGCATGCATATTTGTGTTGATTCTACATTGAATCAATGTTGATTCAACCATCATCTGAACATGGATCTGCATGCATATCTGTGTTGATTCTACATTGAATCAGTTAGGAATCAACGGTGATTCAACCTTCATCTGAACATGGATCTGCATGCATATCTGTGTTGATTCTACATTGAATCAGTTAGGAATCAACGTTCAACCACCATCTGAACGTGGATCTGCATGCAGATTTGTGTTGATTCTACATTGAATAAGTTAGGAATCAATGTTGATTCAACCTTCATCTGAACGTGGATCTGCATTCATATTTTGTGTTGATTCTACATTGAATCAGTTAGGAATCAACGTTCATTCAACCATCATCTGAACGTGGATCTGCATGCATATCTGTGTTGATTCTACATTGAATCAGTTAGGAATCAACGTTCATTCAACCATCATCTGAACGTGGATCTGCATGCAGATTTGTGTTGATTCTACATTGAATCAATGTTGATTCAACATTCATTTGACTGTGGATCTACATGCAGATTTGGGTTGTTTTTATATTGAATGAAAGCTAAGGATTTATGTACATTTTAGGTCTGATAGGTCTACATCATAACATGCCACTAAAAGTTTCTTCACTGGTGTTAAACACTGTATTATTGGCAGATGATGGGTAAACTGTGTACAAAAGTTTAAAAATGACAACATGGGTTTGATTTAACATTTTATTTAAGAAAAGAGGGACAGATCTTTAAACATATTTGATTCCTTTTTGACTGTCAAAACAACAGTCTGTTGTCCACAGAAGAACAGAGTCCATGAGGTTAAGCTTTGTACTGTATGAAGTAGGGAAACAGTACAAGTCGTGGTAACCCCAGTTTGACTCTGGTTGGCGTCACTTTGATTCCTTGTGATGTCTTCCTCTCATTCTGGCGCATAATGAAGCCACTTCTTGACAGTTTTGCTGCTGTCCTCAAGAGTCAGCTTTCGGTCAAACTGCAGAGCAACAGCTGAAAAAAATAAAAGTGAGGAAGGTGCCGGTTAGAAATATGATAAACATTTGAAAAGTTCTGAAACACAATGAAAGATTAAACAGTGTACTGGTTACAGGTCTGAGAACAAATACAAACCATATAGTTCCCCATGTGCACTCACTGTTAAATTAATATCTTAATCTTTCATTAATATTTATCTTAATGTTTACCAGTGTTGTGGTACTCGAAGTTGGTCTTGGTCTTAAGACCGGTCTTAAGACCATTTTCTGATGGTCTTGGTCTCGTCTCGGACTCGACCGCATTTGGTCTCGGTCTTGTCTCGGTCTCGGGCTCTGAGGACTCGGCATTTTATTTCAAGACCAGTCAAGACCGCAACTGTGAAAATATCACTAAAGTACAGCATACTGTCCAGTTTATTTGTTAACATCTTTGTTTTCAGTGGATGCAAAACGCACAGATTAAAATCCAAGCAACTAAGTGTTTCTGTTACTCCCCCCACCCTCCCCACCTTTTACTCTCCCTCCCCACCTTTCACTCACGCGCGGCGCTCCAGGACATGCGCAGTGGTTTCCTCTCAGCGGCAGAAAATGTTTGTCTAATCATCAGTAATATAATAGTGCTGCATAAATAGTAAGAAATCCGATGGCCACAGCTAACTCAGCAGCGCTTCGGTTTCACAGACGGTGGAGACAACGTCTAACTTTTTTCGTCACTTAGAAAAGTAGCTCAAAGAAGGTAAGATCCGTTAACGTGATGTTAGCAAAGCTAGCTGTACAGAGACACATAAGCATTGTGATGAAAAATGTTATCACTCACTGCGCTGAATTATTGTGCGGAGGTGTAGACTGACTTGTCGCATATATGGGACAACGCTATGTCCAAAAGTCTGCAATATAGTGAGGTGACATTCAGAAACAGTCAATTCTTCTCCACGGCTCTTTACTTATTATATAGGACTGGAGTGTCACTCACTGAGAGCCGTTGTTCTATCAGATAGCCATACGCTGTCAGGTTAGCATACATGCATTAAGCATCAAGAAGTCCGACCGTCAGAGGAGTTGTCAGTTCACCATACGCAGCAAGTTATGATGAACATAAGTCATTAAATTGTTTTCAATGATAACTTTATAGATATACATGTGTTGTCATGGTTTCAAAGTGTATTTAAAGCAGAGTCTGGCTGCTGCTGGAGTCAGCTACAACACACGCCCGTGTAAAACTCACTTAACCGCTAAGTCAGGATGCCATACAACTGTTAATAACAAAGTGTATGACGATCTACGTTATGATTCTATGTTGTTGATTAAATGAAATCTTATGGTAATGACGTGTCTGACAGATATAGCCGGTGTTCTATCAGATAGCCATACGCTGTCAGAATAGCATACATGCAGTGAGTACCATGCCAGCGCATGAGCATTAAGTCTGACCGTCAGCGTAGTTGTCAGTATACGCAACAAGTTATGACGAAAATAAGTAATTAAATTGTTTAAAATATGACATAATATGATAACTAGATAGATATACATGCGTTGTCGTGGTTTCAAAGTGTGTTTAAAGCAGGTCTGGCTGCAGCTGGATGCCATACAACTGTTAATAACTGTTAATAATGATCTACATCATGATTCTATGTTGCTGATTAAATAAAATCATATGGTAATGACAGCGTATGCATGTCTGAGCTAAGCGTACGACTATCTGACAACGTATGCTGATCTGACAGAACACCGTGAGTTTGTGCTAAGCGTATGACGATCTGACCTGACAGAACACCCGTTCTTTGTTCTTGTAATGCTCTGTGTACACTGCATCATTATTTTATTTGATTATGTACGTTAATATTTAAATTAACAAATAACTAAAACACAAGAACGAAAGAGCACGCAGAGCATGCACAATGCTCTTTGATTGTTTTTGTTCAAAGTGGCAGCTGTAATGTCTGCCATGGTGTCAGACTACCTGGCTTCATGTACTGGGATAGAGAGTGAAAACAGTCACGATGAGCGCCTTCTGTTTGGTTACTTCTTGCTTGTTGCTCCTTGGTCAGTGTTCGTAGTTAAGCGTTATTTACCGTCAGGGCATTGCCTCAATTGCTATGTTTAATGGTGCAGACAGTGGTGGTTTCTTATATGAGCAATATGTTCAAATGCCCAGGGCTTTATGTTTTTAGGGATGGCACGAGACCATCACACTTTTTAGCACAGAAATGGAATATTTAATATTGGTAAAATATATTAAGTATTTAATATCTAGGTGTTTTTATGGGAATATGGATCTTTCAGATTATTTTGAGAAGCAATTTCGATCATATTTTACATTTTATAGTATCATGTAGCGTGGGGCGCTGGTCTTGGTCTTGACTCGGTCTCGACTCCCCTCGGTCTTGGTCTTGACTTGGTCTCGGACCCCAAAAGTCTTGGTCTTGTCTCGGTCTCGATACACTCTGGTCTTGGTCTTGTCTTGGTCTCGGGTTAGGTGGTCTTGAACACAACACTGATGTTTACATATACAACTGCATTTACCCATCAAGCTGCAGTATAGTGTAGGATTTATGATATTGATATTAAATCAATATTTAAAATAAAGGGCTGTTTATCAGAAAACCTAAGGATAAAACTCAGGGAGGATCAGGTTTATTTAACACACCAGAAACAAATAAATCGAACAAAAGGTGATTTATAGTGTAGTTGGAAAAACTATAATTTATACAGAATAAACTTCCATCAAATAGCTGGTTCAATCTTCCATCAACTACAAATATTTCCAAATAAGTTGATTAAATTCCTTAAAAAGTGTCTATATGCTAATAAAGATCCCACACAAGTAACAATAGTCCAGTTCAATTTAACCAGTTACCAATCCAAGGATCAACAGACTGAATCAGTCATTAGCAGGTTTAGTTCAGTGTTTCACCTGCCTTACATGTTAAGTGTTTCCCTTCTGCCTCACCTGGATTGAATCTGTGGATGATTAACAACCTTCTGCACTTCTTGATGGCTGCAGACGGTCATGTAATCATCCAACTCAGCTGTTCTGGTACAGAGGCTCATTTAAGCACGACCCTAAGCATATCATAATAAAAAGTTAAAAACAAGTGATTACTATCACAACAATTTAAAGCCCACCTGGACCAGCCAGCCTTACACTTCCTTGTCCACCACATGTTCTCCAAGACCAAACAATAGGCCCCGCCCTATTTTAAAAACTCAAATCCCACAAAATCTCGCAGGATTTCATACTTAGGCCTGGAGTGGTGGGTAAGATGAAAATAATACAAAAGGAGACATGACCTCAATTATTAAAAATATCCGTTTTGCCCCAAAATAACCAGGATTACTATGGGCACAAAACAATGCCCTTATTTTTCAATAAACACATTTAAGATCAAAGTAATATTGAAAAACTTACCATAAAAGTGCTCAGCGGAGAATTCAATTCAGAAGCCGGTAGCAAACAAGCCAGCAGCAAAGTGGCTTTTTGGTTGGGACAAACCACAAGTGTAAAATTGGGGAGGTGGACTGTACAACTCCTAGTACAGACTTGTAGATGTTTTTGTGTCAACACATTATGCACAGTCAGTAATAATATTTACAGACAAGTAAGAAAATGTACAGAAAGGAATCACAACCTCAACATGTTCTCAACATGTAGTGCTTAATTTGAAACATGATTAACCCCCACCTAGTAATAAAATGTTCTGACCCAGAGCTCAAGGAGGGGGAGGGAAGAAGGGATGAGAGGGGGTAAAGAGGAGAAGGTTGGGAGGAGCGGCTGGGTGGGGGAGGCTTGGGAGGGAGTAGGGGGAGATGAGGAGGTGATGAGGGCTGCAACAAACTGCCCAGATTGCACACAACGGTAAATAAACGTTGAATTATAGTCAGAAGGGTTGATTTTTGGTTGAGGTCAACAACTGACGGTTGATCAACCATCAAACAACCATCCACCTCCAGCCAAGTAACCAATGTTGAAACTGTGTCATTGAGTCAATGTTGTTTTGTGGTTGAAATCTAATGAATGAAATGCTAATGTCTGATCAACGACTGATCAATGTTGAATCAATGTTGAATCAATGTCAGCTCTTTTGCCACACCCCTTCCCCTCCTCTCCTCCTCATCAGAGCTCTGGGTCAGAGCATTTTATTACTGAGTGGGGGGTATTACATTCTAAATTAACCTCTGTAAAGGATAGTGGGTGAAGATTCATTTCTGTACATTTTCTTTCTTTTTCATAACAAAGTCCTACTGACCATTTGAGTGTGATATATTGACATAAAAACATCTACAACTTACTATAAGGAGTGGAGCGGTCCACCCCCACCATTTACATGAGTGGGATGTCCCAAACACACAGCCACTTCGCTGTTGGCTTGTTGGCAAAAGATGTTAATTCAATGTTGAATTTCCATCATGTGCAATCTGGGCAGGTTCAGAGCTATGGGTGGGGTGGGGCTGGGGGTGCGGTTTCAGGTCGCTTAAATGTCTGATTATAGACTGAGAAAGTCTACCGCCTGTTGAGAAAGGTTTATTTAATGTTAAAGTTACTTTCCCTCAATGGAATATATACTAGTCAGTCCCAGTGACCGTTTCACTCACGGTTTAGCCGATGTGTTTCCTGGGTAAAGATCAAACAAAAAACGCAGACCAACCTCCCCGCCCCTCGCTCAACAGTTTCTGGTAGCGCAGGCGATAAACGTCAGGGGCCTGGTGATTCGTTAGGGGTCCGGTAATTAGCCCCGCCCCCTGGCCCAACGCTGACTTGTTCCGCTAGTGAATCTGGGTACAGAACGGAATCACAACTCAGTGTCAACACATAGTGCTTAAGTTAAAACGTGATTAACCCTCACCTAAAAGGGGTTGTGCTGTGGTGGCGCAGGGGTTAAGCACAAACCACAATCAAGGACTCAGTCCTCAACACAGCTGTCACAGGTTCAATTCCTGACCTTGGCAACCTTTGCTGCATTACCCACCTTCCTGTCAATTAACTATCAAATAAAGGCCACTAGCCAAAACAATCTTTTAAAATGTGAAAAATGAAAAACCCTCACTTAAAATTAAAGTTGTTTCACCCGATTGAGGGGTAGATGGGCCCAGGTGGGGGGAAAGAGGTGTGTGTGTGTGTTTTTGGCGGGTGGAGGGAAGGGGGTTGGGCATTTGAATGGCAGGCGGTGGTGAGGGGTGCAAAAAACACCTTAGATTGATTGAACACTTTGATTACTAGTTTTTCCCCAAACCTTATCCTCAAGGCAAACTGACCTGCATGCTTTCAGTTCAGCAAAACCTTGTTAATCAAATGTTAATTAAAATCATGTGTGCTGAATTAGGGAAATGCCTAAAACTTGTAGGGCAGTGTGCCTGGTGCCAGTGCTGAAAAACACTGGATTCGATGTGGCATTTCAATCAATGAATGTTAATTGGCTAGAATTGAATGGTTGTTTGATGGTTGATCCAGCTTCTGTCATTGACCTGAACCATACATGCAACCTTTGTGATCATAATTCAACATTGAATTAACATCGTGTGCTATCTGGGTAGTTCTTCCCCAAACCTTGACATCAATCAAACTGACCTGCGTTTTTTCAGTTCAGCAAAACCCCGTTAATCAGACGTCAATTAATATCATGTGTGTTGAATTAGGGAAATGCCTAAAACTTGTAGGGGCTGGAGGACCAGTGCTGAAACACACTGGATTCGACGTTGGCATTCCATTTATTTGATGTCAACCACAAAACAACATTGATTCAATGTCACAGTTTCAACATTAGTTAATTGGCTAGAATTGAATGGTTGTTTTATAGTTGATCCACCATCAGTTGTCGACCTCAACCAAACATGCAACCTTTGTGATGACAATTCAACATTGAATTAACATATTTTCCAACAAGCCAACAGCGAAGTGGCTGTGTGTTTGGGACATCCCACTCATGTAAATGGTGGGGGTGGACCGCTCCACTCCTTGTAGTAAGTTGTAGATGTTTTTGTGTCAATATATCACACACACAGTCAGTGAGAATTGTTATGAACAAGTAAGAAAATGTACAGAAAGGAATCAGCACCCACTATCCTCTACAGTGCTTAATTTAAATGTGATAACCCCCGCTCAGTAATAAAATACTCTGACCCAGAGCGCTGATGAGGAGGAGGGGAAGGGGTGCGGCAATACAGCTGACATTGATCAGATGTTGATCAGACATCAGCATTTCAGTCATTAGATTTCAACGACAAAACAACATTGATTCAATGACACCGTTTCAACACTGGTTACTTGGCTAGAGGTGGATGGTTGTTTGATGGTTGATCCACCGTCATTTGTCGTCTTCAACCAAAAATCAACCATTAATCAGACTTCGGCATTTCAGACATCAGATTTCAACCACCAAACAACATTGATTCAATGTCACAGTTTCAACATTAGTTAATTGGCTAGAATTGAATGGTTGTTTTATAGTTGATCCACCATCAGTTGTCGACCTCAACCAAACATGCAACCTTTGTGATGATAATTCAACATTGAATTAACATATTTTCCAACAAGCCAACAGCGAAGTGGCTGTGTGTTTGGGACATCCCACTCATGTAAACGGTGGGGGTGGACCGCTCCACTCCTTGTAGTAAGTTATAGATGTTTTTGTGTCAATATATCACACACACACAGTCAGTGAGAATTGTTATGAACAAGTAAAAAAAATGTACAGAAAGGAATCACCACCGACTATCCTCTGCAGTGGTTAATTTAAATGTGATAACCCCGCTCAGTAATAAAATACTCTGACCCAGAGCGCTGATGAGGAGGAGAGGAGGGGAAGGGGTGAGGCAAAACAGCTGACATTGATTCAATATTGATCAGATGTTGATCAGACATTAGCATTTCAGTCATTAGATTTCAACCACAAAACAACATTGATTCAATGACAGTTTCAACACTGGTTACTTGGCTAGAGGTGGATGGTTGTTTGATGGTTGATCCACCGTCATTTGTCGTCTTCAACCAAAAATCAACCATTAATCAGACTTCGGCATTTCAGACATCAGATTCCAACCACAAAACAACGTTGATCCAATGTCACAGTTTCAACGGTTTGATTGGATGGTTGTTTGATGGTTGATCCACCGTCATTTGTCGACTTCAACCAAAAATCAACGATTCTAACTATTTTTCAACGTTGATTTAACATCATGTGCTATCTGGGTTTTCTTTTTCAGACATCTTGAAAAATTATTCTGTCTAGACAAAACATCCCAGGTTTACTTCTTAGAATTTAAAAATTTCAATGGCAAAAACTGTTTGAAAATGCTCCAGTTTTAGCTCGGGGATGTGTGGCAGTAGCACTTTTTGCTCTTCAAAGCCGTTTTAAGTGCAGCATGTGAGCCGGAAGAAAATAAGTTGGAAAGTCTTGTCTGATTTCTGAAACAGTTTTTAAGTTTGTGAAGTTCACGTTCACAGCTTTTTGTAATTTTTGGTATTTCTGACAATTTTTTGCAGGACCTCCAAAATTCGTCAGGCAGCTGTTTGGACAGCTCAGTGACATCACTACTGGGGTTTACGCTGAATTTCTTAATTCAGATATGTAAAAATGTAATTTTGACTAGTCATATTTACATTCAACATATTTTGAATAGTAATTACGGATGTCGGACCCTTCAAATAAACCTGGTGACGTCATGTAAGATATTTTGAAAGGCACTCTGATTTGTCAGAATGTCTTTAATTTTTCTTACCAGTCAGAATATGGATCTGAGGGGGCAGAGATAGGAACCATCATTTCTAACATTTGTTTACTGTATTTTCTCTTCAGCTTGGATTTTCCAGTGGTGTTTTTAATATATAATTCTTATATTATGTCTATGTTTTTTCCTCCTTGCTGGTGGCATCCGGTGCTGTCTGAGGCATTACATTCTCTGTCTGTATAGCGCCCTCTATGGCACTGGAGGAATCCTGTTTCCTGTGTGACGTCTTGTGCTTTTCAATCGGGGTGTTCCACCTTTTTATGCAACCATTTAAACTGGCTAGTAATTCACTTTAAATAAACTTTGTAAGGATGGAACCATGACTCTTGTCTTTTTAAGTGAAATAATTTACACAAGAGCCGTTATTGAGAGCCGCTGTAGTAAAGGGAACCGGTTAGAAATAACAACCATTTAAAATATATATTTTTATCGTTAAGAGATTAAAAAAAAACATGCCACTTTCATTCCACTTCAGAATCATGTTCTGCTTTATGTTGAGTCATGACACTATAACAAGGTACAGTAGAAGATGATTGCAGTACCGAATATGACCGGGAGAGGGCAGCAGCACACCAGAATGAGGATATATGTGACCAATGAAAGAGTATTTCTCAACAGAGCATGCTAAACTGAAGCAACGGCAACAATGGCTGAGTGGGAGAACAGAGTGATATTTGCTTCCCAGCCAGACCAAATTATATTTAAATAAAATTCATATGAAGTCAGTGAGTAAGGGACATTAATATCTGCTACATTGTTTTTCCTCACACTTTTCTCAAACTGCATCATTATTAGAAATATTGGTATCAGAACAGAAACGTCACATCTGCCTTCTTACGCTCTTCTTACTAACTTCCTGGATTCACATCTGTTTATTTCTTTGCGTTTCAAGTCAACCAAACTTTTATCCACATCAAATCAGAGCAAAACAATTTCAGCTGGATGCTGATTTATCCAAAATGTTTTTCTGTTGAACCATTTTTTATTTTCTATTTTCAACTTCCCATTGATAAGATTTCAGCTTTTAAAATCCTACAAATGTTTGATCACATAAACAATGATTTTTGAGAAATCCATTTAAACAATTAATAAAAAAAAACACATTGTCCTTTAACTATAAAAACAGAACCTAAGACATTTCTTGTTTCTCTACATCAGAGTTGAACTACACAGCAGAATATTTTAAATTCTTCCCGTTTTTCTACAACCTATCTACTACCATCATGTGTCGCCATTAGCCGCTCACACACAGATGATGAGAAGAGGAAGGAAACTGAGCTCATTCTAAACAACTTCTTCATCTCATTTGCATAAGGTTCTGGGGGAAAATAACTTCCTGTTACTTTGTTCTGCAGACTAAAGTTGAGTCTCTGCCATTTTTATGTCTTATAAAGAGATGAAAGCAGCAGCTATGAGTTTCTCAGCAGCGATCCGTGGAGTTATTGTCCTTCTGATGGCAGCAGGTAAAGAGCAGGAAACTTTATTTCACACTTCAAACATTTAGATTTCAGATTTTATGAAGTAAGAAAAAAATCTGAATTTAAAGCAAAATGATTCAGGGGGGAAAATGTATTGATTACAATATATTTATGGATGTTTGTGTTGTAATGTAAAGAATGAATAAAGGTCATGAATAATCTGCATAGACCTTTTTGAAATCTTTAAAAAGTCCTGACAGATTTTTATATAGTTTTTCCAAAGATAGATTTTTTTGTGTGTCAGTCGTCTTTGCTAATATTTAAATAATACTTTTAAAATTCACTGCAAGAGCTTCCTCTAAGTGTTTGACATATTAGATTAGATCTTTGTCATGTTGCAATGAGCATAATGAAGAAATGACTGATGAAAACTTTTTCAGCTAAAATGATGAATTTTGTTGAATTCTTTTAGGAAAAGTAAATATTTTTAAAACTTTTCCAACACGTGAAGTTTCATTTATAAATAAGTATTACATGTATATCCATTGTAAATAAGAAATAATCTTAGTTAGACAAATAAAGAAATGGGGAGAATCTGTTCTGTGTTTTTGTGACCTTTTGGTCAGACTAAGATCATTTTAGAACCTGATACAGAAATGACTTCACTTTTGTACTTTTGCAAAAACTTGCAAGGATTTCCGACTAAATCATGATGAAAGTTTACATCCAGGAAACAAAGCAGGATGACGTGATAATGTGCATAGCGGCAAACACATTTACACTGAACATCCTAATCAAAATGCAGAGCAAATGAAAGAACAAACTCCTCAGTTCACAGACAGACAGAAATAAGTCGTCTGGTTTTCTTCAGTGTAGAAGAGGAACTTTTACTGTACTGTCACTTTTACAGTGACAGAATGACAGCAGCCTGTTTCTTCACAGCTGCTGTAAACTCAGCCAGGATCTTAGTGGAAAGAGTTCACTGTAAACTGGGCTTTAATGTTGGACCAGCTCAAATTAATTTGAAGGTAATCTGATAAATCTGACTGCCATTCAGATTGTTTGGGGATCAATAAAATGTTATTGAATATTAAATCCTGAACAGCTAATAAAGCTTGGTTCAGTGTTGACTTGTTGAGCCTGGATTAATCTGACAGTCACTTTGTGGTCAGATGGTGACAGAAAACAGCAACAAGAGACTCATCATGTGGAAACATCGTCTGCAGCTCCAAACACAGAAGGACTGACTTTAAATCATCCTAGGAGGCTTTCTTCAGCTTTACATTGATGCATCTATAATAATGATAATTATAATAATAATGATGATAAAGCTGCTGTTATTATTCCTAACCACATGACTGATACCAGAGCCAGTCTGAGGCTCAGCAAACTAGAGGCCAAAACATAAACAATGGATCTAAAATTGTTTATTGAGGTTAAGAATCACCATTAAGACGTTTTATACTTTCAACATTGTTGAATTAACCAATTTAAAATTGTGCACCATTTAACTTAAGATTTTTTAAAAAATTACAAGGAGTTATAATCTGAGGTTTGAAGTTTAATCCATTTTTTATCTTTGAGTTCAGTTTGTTCACAAATCATCTCATTAATTAATAATCAATAATCTCATTGCTTTTATATTCAGCTGATTAAACTCAACTCTCTCTCCCAGATTCCACAAAATTTCTATTGATGTTAATAGGAAGAATGATCGCAAATTTAATTCTGCTTAAGGCCCATAAAACTTTGGACTGTGGATGATTTTTTTATGCACTGATGATCTTACAATATATTGACGTATTAATTGTTCATCATAGATTGTACAGTCGTTGTTTTTACAATATTAACAGTTTTCTAGTTTTCTAAGAATCAGCAACAAGTTGAAAGGTGCAGAAAGAGTCGACTTGTGAATTCACAAACATCCACTGTTAGTTCATAAACTTTGATCACTGATTTGAACTTTGTGTGGAAACTCAAGAGCATATAAATGTTTTATGTTTGCAGCCTTTGTAGACGAGACCCCAGATTCTTCAAATGTCAAAAGATTTTAGCAGACAGATTATTATAATTTTGAAAATGTATTTAAGATTCATAAAAATATGTTTACATAAACAGTTTACTTAAGGTTTATTTAATGTCTGTTTTTCTTCCAGATGTTTGTGGTCAGAATGGCTGGGCTGTGAGTTATAGTCCCTCCATTTGTGCCCTAAAAGGATCAACGGTGGAAATGAGCTGCAACTATACTTACCCAGTCATATATGAAAAAGTACGGATTGTTATAGTGAATACATTTTGGTTTACAAAAGTGAGTTATGGAAATTATGTGGATCTGAAAGATGATAGAGATTATTCAGATCGTGTGAAATATCAATGTACAGAAAAATCCTGCAGTCTGAAAATCTCTAATGTGACACAAACTGACTCAAAAGAGTACAAGTTCAGGTTCACAACAAACCGTGAAAGTGGAAAATACGCTGGTTCACCTGGAGTCTCTTTATCTGTCACAGGTAAAAGTTACTATTTAAGTCAGTTGGTTTTAAGATGTTACAAATATTACAGTTTAACCTCTAAATAAATCTACTTGTGTAATTTTCATAAAATTATGATTTTTTTTGTCCACATAGATCCACAGCTCCAGGTGAAGGTAAACAGGTTAGACGATCCAACCAGGATCCAGCTGACATGTCACACTGACTGTCAGCTGCCTCGTCCAGTTTCCTACATCTGGTTGGAGGATCAAACACCAATCACAACAGAGAATAAAAATGTGTTCCTGTCCTCATTTAACACCACACACAGATATCAATGTGCCATAAAAGGACATGAGGATGTTCCATCTCCTGCAGTGTGTAAGTTTGTATCTCTGCACTTCTCTGATGGAAATATTTAAAGTAAAAATATTAATTCACCTGGCAGGTTTAGATCTAAAAATATTTTTAATTCAACCAAGAAATTTGTTATAGTTACTGATTTGACAGGCATCTCTCAAAAGTTCAAAACATTGTAAATTTTTTGCGATTTCTGTTTGGAGAGAAAATAAAAGCATCTGCTTTAATCTACAAAAATGTCATTTCAAAATCAATTTCCACTTCAGCGAGGTTACAGCAATAAAACCCGTCTTGGCACAAACCCTTCACACATCTCCACTAAATAATTGATTATTTATCTCTGGTAATAAGTTGCAGATCTTTTAGGTTGGAGAGCCTCTTTCCCATCACCCTAATCTGTTGCTCTTTCCACATATTTTCCATCAGATTCCCATTGCAGCCTGATATCACAGTGATTTGCTTTTTCATTATTTTGCAATGTTACAGTCACATCTCAAATTGTGTTACAATAATCTCTTTCCTCAAAATGCTGCACATAAATATCTCATTACAATGAATAATGTGTAAAAAAGCTTTTGAGACTTTAGAAAAAATAAAAATCCTGAAATTAAGAAACCAAGAAATTACATTAACACAAGTCCTCACAGTTGTTGCTAAATTTTGAATGTGATGCCAAAAGTTTAATACATTTATCTCTACATTTTTGTAAATTTATTGATATTTGGGATTCTGAGTTTTAAGTTGCAACGTCATGAGCTTCATCTAAATTATTATTCTCATGTTTTCTCCAGATGCTCCTCGGACCACCGTTCTGTCAGTGACGCCCTCAGAAACTGTTGAAGGCTCTTCAGTGACTCTGACCTGCAGCAGTGATGCTAATCCAGCAGCTAAATACAACATTTACAGGGTGAATGAAGGTCAACATGGTCAACTTCTCAGAACAGAAATACAATCAGTCTTCAGCTCCATCCAGGTCTCTGATACTGGGAGGTATTACTGTACAGCTGGAAATGACCTGGGAAGCCAAACGTCTCCAAGTATCAATATTGATGTGAAATGTGAGTAAAATACAATGTAGAACTACTGCTGATATAATCTGATTGAATGGGAAGCTTCTGACCAGGGAAAACTCCTGTGGATGTAATTCTCCCAGCCTGAATAATCATCAGAAAGTCATGACAGGAAGTTGAAAATGTTTTTAAAACTTGAACTTTAAGTCAAACCTCTGAAGTGTGGCACTCAGATTTTCCTGTCTGATTTTTGAATTTTCATATTTATAACAAAAACTTGAGTGTTTGAAGGTTAGACAGTAAAGCAGAGTTGTTGTTGTTTTTTTTTCGTTTCATTTACTGGGTAACAAGTTCAGAAAATCAGCCGTAGACTTTTAATATATCCTGTAATCTAGTTTGAAACATACAAATCCAACTTCAGGCTTTCATTTTGTTTCCTCACTCAGACGGTCCAAAGAGCTGCTCTGTGTCGGTGAACCCCTCTGGAACAGTAGAGGAGGGTAACCCAGTGAATCTGACCTGCAGCAGTGATGCTAACCCAGCAGCTAGCTACACCTGGTACAAGGAGAATAAAATCATTCTTACTGGATCGAAGGTTTATCATGTCGCTGTCGGCTCTGAGCACAGAGGAAACTACGTTTGCAAGGCTCAGAACCAGCATGGAGAACGTAACTCTTCATCTCTGTTTCTAGATGTTCTCTGTAAGTTTTCATTTTTCTATATCAGGAAGTATTTCCATTTCATTCATGCTTAGTAAATGTCTACTTATTGTTTTTGTCAGATGCCCCAAAGGTTCCCTCTGTGTCCATAAGTCCTTCAGGTGAGATCATGGAGGGAAATTCAGTGACTCTGACCTGCAGCAGTGATGCTAACCCAGCAGCTAACTACACCTGGTACAGGGGAAAAGACAACAAACCCATGAAATCAAATAAAAATCTCATCTTCAACTCCATCAATTCAAATGATTCTGGGCAATATTACTGTACAGCCACAAACACGAAGGGACAAAATAACTCAAGAGTAAATATTGACGTTAAATGTAAGGAGTAGCACATTAAAGAATGTCTTCCACTTATTAATTTTATATTCTGGCATTATTATAAATAACAAACAAACACAACTCCTACTTTTTCTTGCAGATGCTCCCAGATCTCCTTCAGTGTCACTAAGTCCTTCAGGTGACATCATGAAGGGCAGCTCAGTGACTCTGACATGTAGCAGTGATGCCAACCCAGCAGCTAACTACAGCTGGTACAAAGAGGGAGAAAAGGCACCAAAAGCTTCAGAAAAAAGCTTCACTATCACCAACATACAAAATGAACACAATGGGAACTATTACTGTAAAGTCCAGAACAAGATAGGATGGCATAACGCCACTGTAACTGTGAATGTTGTGGCAGGTAAACGTTTATCATTTAAATCATCAAATGACCTTTATGCTAGGCATAGTTAGCGTGCAAAATGTGGGTTAAACAGAGGATACCCAATAAAAACCAGAGTAGAATTTTATTTTGTTGAATCACTAAAGATTTCAACTTGGTATGACTAAATGTGTTTTCTTTTCAGTGTCATTAATGTATATACTCATTGGAACTATTGCTTCTATTTTGCTGATCATGATATTCCTCCTTGTCTTAATATCGAGGTAAATTAATCTTTTTTTTAACTTCATATTTCTTATTCTTACATCTAAAGTGTCCATAAAATGTATTCACCCTTCTGGTTGTTTTAACCTTTTTAAAGTTTGCACAAATCAATCATGATCAAGAAAATTTGGCTTTTTCACAAATAAAATAAAACAAAAACCTTAAATGTCAAAGTGAAAACTGATTTCTAGAAAGTAATGACAATAAATTAAAAACATGAAACATAAAATGCAATTGTGTAAATATTCACCCTGTTAAAGTGGCAGATTTAATTCAACCGAGGTCCGGCCAATTGGGGCTAGCAGCCTCACAATGAAACATACAAATCCAAATCCACAATGAGTGACTGTGTCTCGAATGAAGACAAAAGAACACTCCAATAAATTATTGGAAAGTATCAGTCAGAAGATGGACAAAAAAAAAATCTGAGCCACTGGACATCCCCTGGAATTTAATTAAATATCAGGATTGATGTGGTTGTGGTGAGGAGAGGATGCTGAGACCCAGGTTGTGATTAAGATGAAGGATTTAATGGTGAAGAAGCTCAAACAGTCCAAAAACAGGCGGCACGGCACAGAAGTTAGCACGCAGCTAAATACCGGTAGCAGTGACAACAAAGACTGACACGATGAGCTAATGCCAGCACAGGACTTCACAGTTCAACTGTGCGGGCAGACTAACAAAGACGACGTGGACATACGTTACACAAACTTAGACAAGGACCCGACAAAGAACACAGACAACAGGTGGGACTAAATACACACAGGGGTAATCAAGGGAACGAGACACACCTGGGAACAATCAACGGGGAAGACGAGCAAACTGAAGACAAAAAAACTCTAAAAATAAATACACAGAAACACGATCCTGACATTAAATCCATTATTTTTTTTAAAAAAAGGAAGGTATTTGACATATTGTCAAAAATAAATTTTGTTGATCATGATTTATTTGTAAAAGTAATGAGTAAAACATCAAAGGGGGTGAATACTTTTTTTTATAGGCACTGTTGCCATGCGGTCATTTTTAGGAACAATTAATGACCACTAACTATTTTCTAATTAGTAGAAAGTGGAGAACATCAACACCACCGCCTAAGCCTGGAGGAAACCCCAACAACATTGAGCAGGTCAGATGGGAAATAAGAGGCTGATTTTCTTTTTTTCTTTTTTTTTTTTTTTAACACATCTCGACTTCTGTTAACAACGTGTAAAAAGTTAGCAAGTTTTGAGTGGAGCTAGCAGCAAAGCATCAGGGCTGGTGGGGTCAGTAATAATAAATATGTCATGGAAATAAAATGCCATTTAGTCAGTGGCTCTTGGTTTTCTTTAAGAGATTAGTGCCATCAACATTATATCTTGGTAAATATGTTTCTAATTGTACTTCTCTAATGAAAATCCCCCAAATGTTGGAAACAAAACGAATCAACATGTAGAAAGACATTAAAATAAACAAGTCTGTGAACCCTCACGCAGTCTTAACAAATTAACCTGGCGCACACAGGGTCAGTGCGATCCCACCGGACCGCGGACAAACTGGAATTACGGAATAAGTGTTGAACGCAAGAAACTTTACGAAGACATAAAATCTGCCAGCTTTTAAAAAGTAATCCTGTTCTGATTAGTACCAATTCATATCAGCTGGTTGGGTTTTTATTAGTGGTCTGTAATAAATTTCAGTAAGAATGTTCCTACATCATTGTGCTTCGCTACACATCATTTCTGGATTCATTTGTTTTTGTTTTTTTGACTTGTGTGGATTATAACTTCATAATAGATGTAACTGACTGTGAAATGCATTTGGTCCTGCAGAGCCAAGGCAGCCTGTCGAAGTCGCAGGAAGACCTTCAGTACGCCAGCATCCAGTTCATAAGGAAGCAGAGAGATCCTGTGTATGAAAACTTTTCACCTGGTAAAACCGGCACAGCTGATCTGGAGGAAGAGGGAGAGCAGAACGTAGAGTACGCTACTGTCAAGTTTAGCCAGAGGTAGGTAGCTCTCGCTAACGTCGTGCTCGGTAAACATTAAGAAACAGAACATTTAAATTATTAGAGAAGACAATATTTCCTTATGCTGGTGAAATGTTCTTTAGTAAAGAGAAAATATTCGTGAAATGTTGTGTGTATATATATATATATATATATATATATATATATATATATATACACCTGTTAGAGTAGCCTGATTATGGAGGGTTTCTCTTTTAGGATTTGACTTGCTTTACCAAGTAAAATAATTATTCACAGATTACTCAGTCAAAGCTATTCATGTTGCATTTTCATTTCTTTTTTCTTTTCAGAACTGAAAACCCAGAACCCGAAGATGATTCAAATGCTTTATACAGCGTAATAAATAAACCTAAACCGGGTAATTAATATTTATTGCTGTACAGACATACTTGTGGTTGTCTAGTTGTTCTTTTTTCATTATATTTACCTGTAGCTTTGGCAGTCAGCCTCCAGGTGAACAATAGGATGGACCAAAATGCCCAGTGAATGGACTTTCTGCTTCGAATTTCACTTTTATACATATTGTCATTATTATTATTGCTGGAAAAGAGGACATTTCAACAAATGTTGCTTTGTGACACACTGAAACAGAAAGTAACACCATATATATAGAGAAGACGTCATCTGGAAGATATTGAAAGGATGAAATTAAAACCCATGAGTGAGTGCTCAAACTTTCCCAAACAGGAGGAAACGTGGTTGATAGATGTGAGGTAATGAGATGAAGTGGATGGATTTCTCCTCACCCACAAAAACAGTCTTTCTGTTGCAAACTCTTTTTTTCCCCCAGGACCATTTAACACCTCAGCCATATAATGAATCCTGCCTTTAGCAACAAAAGGTTTGAGTAAGAGCATTGCACCAGCTCTACAAGTCAACAGCCAGACCATTAACGCTCCCACAGTGTTAGCGTAACGCTCATGTCACGGTCGGACAGCGAGGGGGCTGTCCCGTCAGACCATCAGTTCCTGAAACCAAACACACTCAAACAAACTTGTAACAGTGCACAGAATAAAAAACTTGTGGGATCCAAATGATCCCCATTCCTCAAGACTGTGGGAGTTTTAAGGTGACCACAGGTGTTTTTTTATTAAACTAATGGGGGAGAAAATGGATTGTTTTATCAGCAATATGTGCTTTTTCTTTGTAAAAAAAAAAAAAAGAAAAAGTGATGACTCACTGTTGCCAAATGAACAGGTTGCATAATCATTTTAACTTCCTATATATGTGTACAGTCTGCTTGAAGTTACAAAATCAACTATTATAACAAAATGAACTATACTGTGCATGCTAGCTGTAACTGTATTAATGTCTTGATAGCCACATCACTGAAGCCCAAATACACGTGCTTGTGTTAAAAAAGACTGACTGTGTGTTCAAATGTGAGACTTTCAGTTGCTTCCATTCACTGATGGAATATCTTACCAAATCACTGCACAGGTATAAAACCCGATCTGAAGCAGACGTCATGTCTACAAGAATTTAAGCTTTTTATATTTTTATTAGTTTTTGTCACAAACTGTTGATTGTAACCAAGAAGATTTGATACAGGAGTCTATAAGCGGGGTGCCGGTTTGTTACGTCTCAAAGCGACTGCTGTTATAGGTTTGTACCGACTTCTCCTTTCTTCTCTGGAAGAATCTACATAAATCTTTGTTATATCAGCTGGAGACTCTGTTATCACTGCCTTCTTTCTTTGTGGCCGTCTCTTTATGCACCAGTGACTGTGTGCTGTGATCTGTGAACTCTGACATCATTTCACAGCTGCATTGCGGGTTTTTCTTCTTTTTTTTTCCTCTTTTAAACGTTTTACTTATGGGAGACATGGAACTGAACTTAACTATGATTCATGCCTGAACACATCTGAAAAAGGAAACGCTGTATTATTGGTAAATGACAGCATTCTTGTATAAACAATCAAAATGAGTTTTTCTCTAATGAGCGAACAAGACCACCAGCTCGTGTAGACTACAATGTTTAACAGTTCTGACTTTACCGCCATCTTGGCCACAATGCAAATTAATAACAGGAAGGAACTTTGCTCTGATATCCACAGCGCTGCGCCCATCTCACCAAGCCTGACCACAAACCATTTTATTTTAAAACATCCTCTTTTGCAAGTACAACTAGAATTGTTTTACACATGATACGTAGACTTCAACTCACTAAAACAAACTACACAAATAAAGGAAGCTGTTCAGTCCCTGAAAAACTGGAAGTAATCTTACAGTTGTACATGTATTTTTAATGTTCCATATTTGGAGCACATGTCAGAACGCAGTACTCTGATTTGTGCAAATACACAAAACATCTTTTCTGTATTTGAGCACAGATTATGAATTCAGTTTTCATTGTTTAATTTTCTAAATATTTACTGACCTAAGAATAAATACAGTAATGTTTTTTTTTTTTAATCATTTGTTTTCTTTAAAGAGTCGCCGACAAGATTCTTGAGTGGGGCTTTTTCTTGCACTCCCTCATTGTTCCCCATGTCTAATTATATGCTCTCAGGAAAGCTCCAACACTTTTAATGTTGTCGGACAGTACAGTAATCTTTTACTTCATCTTTTTTGGCTTCTTACAGACGTGCATTCATAGACGTACAATTAAAATCAACAACAGCTGAAGCTACAGCCTGCAGCCTGTCGCAGACAGCTCGTTTGCGGCATCAGAGAGGTTTTTGCATTTGGCTTGCATGCTGGGATTGCTCAAACACTCTGCATCTGCAGGCCAGCGCTCCACCCAGGTGTCCTTCCCCAACATGTAGATAAACCTGGAGGCGAATGTAAAAATAGGTTAAAAATGAAATACGAGTTTAGCCCTGTTAGTGCTGCTGATGCACCTTCATTTGACAACTCACCACACCAGAAGCAGTCAAATTAAACAGATTATTTTTCTTAAAAGGATATCCAGTGGATAAGTGGAGAGCTTTCAGAAGGTTTAGTCGTTTTGTTTTTTACTTCAGAGAATTTCTGAATAATTTGTGTTTTATTGCTGCAAACTTTATTTTAGGGAAAATAATCTGACTTCTATTTTTTATACAGAAGTCAAGTTAAAAGCTGTCTAGCACCGAGTTCAGGAATTTCCACATTCTATGACTACCTAAGGCTCAAAAATGTCACTTTTGTATTAAATTACTATCTGCACTGAAACCTATCAGTGTTGACATAATGTTCACAGTCTACTATAAGAGCATGTCACTCAGACTCTTATATTTTAAGCTCATTCAGCAATTTTGAGTGGTTTATGTGCTGCTATGCTTACTAGAACTGAGAATATTGTACTTGCTCACTTGTTATTGCCGGGGTCAGTGGTCCACTGGTCCTCTTTAGGACCAATGATGAGATACTGGGAGCCCAGTTTGAGGTTGAGTCCTTCTCTGCAGCCACCATGTGACAGGAAAAACCTCTTCTGACCAACTTCAACTCCAGCCTCCACACCTGGAGGGGTGAGGGAAAAAAACATTCTTATTAATTTAGAATTTACATAGAGTAGCTTAAAAATGTACTTTTATAGTCTGCTGTTAATGACAACTGAGCTAGTCAGTGAGCTACATAGCTAGACAGATTAAAAAGTTACACAAATATTAAAGTACAACATGTAGTCCAGTCAGGAGTTCACTTTGCACCAGCATTAGGCTGTTTGTCAAGATCTAGCGAGCTAGCTAGTCTCCTATTGACCTGGCTAGCTAGCTAGTCTCCTATTGACCTGGCTAGCTAGCTAGTCTCCTATTGACCTGGCTAGCTAGCTTGTCTCCTGCATCCACACCGGGAGGGTTGCAGGTAAAAAAAAACAAAAAAACATATCAATTTATAATTACTTAAAAAAGAATATATTTTTGTGGTGTGGTGTTCATATATGCTAGTTAGCATAGATAGATAGATAAATAGAGTCGTTGTTGCCACTCACCAAGTTTAATAACTTGTGTAATCTCCATCTCATATTTATCATAGTAGCTCTGATTCATACTGAGAACCTTCACCTGCCAAACTGAAACACAGATTTAATGTTTAATATGAACATGAAAATGGTTAAAACTTGGTAAAAATGTGTGTTCTGTGGTTGAGTGTCTATATTCTTCTTCAATAAATTGTTCATAATGTACATCAGCTCTGTTTCTGAAATCATACCGTGGTGTAAGCTTGCACAGGCAAATATCTCTCTCTCTTTGTTGAGGAAATTTTGATGTTCAGGTTTTGAGATACAGCAGTCGCCTATAGAATAACACAAAGTGTAATGTTGGATTTATGGAAGGAAGCGTAAATATGTGATGATTTCCAGCTGCGGCGCCGTCACTTGTTACCCTGCGTGCAGCGGCAGACGTTGTTGTCACAGATCCTGCTGAGCTCCTCCCTGTCCTCCCTGGGAGAGTAAGTACGACTGCAGCGGTGATCTGGAAGAATTTATAACAAATTTATATCAGTAATGATTTCTTGGTAAATGTCAAGTTGTCATAACAAAGACATTTTGAATAATGTCAACTTTGTATTAAAAGTGTCATAATTTACCGAATGACACTTTATGACAACAGTCATAAATATTCATGAAGGCTTATTCATGTTCATGACAGGTGTTATGTCATGTTAATGAAAGTGTCATGTCAGTCTTATTCAACCCCCTTCAAATAAAGTTTTACCGATCTTTGACATGTCTGCTTGGTGGGTATTTACAAATTGCATAACTTCTGAAGGCACTTGGTGAAATTGGATTTTATTTAGATGCGTCAGAACAAAGAAGTCTGAAAACAAGTCCTACTTTTCAGAATTTATCTGCAAAAATAAATGTTTTTTTTTTTTACCTTTTTGTTGTTACACAACAAAAAGAAAAGGTCAAGCTTCAAATAAAATCTGTTGCTGTTCGTGGACGAATTGTGCAGCAGTTTTGAGGAATGAATACTTTTTACCAGGCACTGTAAAAATACAGATTCATTTCTGATGCACACACTCTGCTCCGTGTGTGTGAAGCGTGTTCACTTACCTGGGTTGTAATACTCGTAAACACTGACAGAAGACGGCTGCAGCAGACCAACTTTAAAGGTCTGCTGCAGCCTGAAGATGAGAATTTCTGGCACTGTGTGGGAAACCTGAAAGACGGAAACAGAACAAAGATTTAGTGAGACAAAGTAAACCTGAAACATAAAATATTCCTCTGTGCAATGAAGAAAGCTGCTTAGTGCCTAAAAAAAAGGAACTTTGCAATACGTAACATTTTGAGAAAATGTCAAGAGATTACAAAGTAAATACATTCAAAATATAATAAAAAAGTACAATAACAGCTGCACTTTTAAAGCTTTTGAATGAATAAACAGATGTGAACTCTGTCATACGGTATCATACGTTAATAAACTCTGTTTTACCTTGAACAGGTGGATGATCAGAGACCCTCTGTCACTCAGATTATCTACGATCTTGAAGTTACTGATGTAATGATCCACAGAGTTGGACAGCTGCACAAACAAACAGAACAAATGTTAATAATTCAGAACTGAGCAGCTTTGTTATGATACATTATGGTATATTTGTGACATCCACCTCTAATCACCATCATAAAAGGTTTCTTACCATTTCCAGGTCTGAGTTTTCTGGGGTGAAGCCAGTGGGGAGGCTGATGTCCAGAACCACCATTCTGACGTCTCTGGGTCCCAAAGATCTGCAAACAACAGACAATGACAGACATTTTAAAATGTGAAAACAATAAGGAAGGGATAGAAAAATACAAAAGCCTGATCATCTATAAAACCTGAACAGCTGTTGGTGCTTTAAAGGCAAAGGTTGACTTTTTACAGCATCATGTATCATTATTTATGAAAATACCCATGAAATGTATCAGAAAGTCTCACCTCACGTTGATGGTGATCTGGTAGGATTTCTCTGCATCAGCTGGAGGCTTTTCTGGTGTTAAACGGAAACAATAAAAGTAACTTTATGTAAAATCTTATTACTCAACTGTATAACGGATTTATTTGCTATTGCTGCAATAATAAAGAGAAATATCTTTGTGTTTTTTTAAAGCCTCACAAAGTTTTATGATGGCAATTTTCATATATAAAAAATATTTATATTCCAGTGTTACTTAGGCAGACAAATCCTTAAGTATTTAAGTTTATATTTATCAATAAAACTGTATTTTCAACCTCCAATTGTGCTAAAACAAACAAAAAAAGACGTAAATCCTGCATGTGTGAGATGGTGCATTCAATTACCGCTGGACTCCTCAATGTTAACGCTGAGCTCAAAGTGGCTGCAGGGAGTTTTCTCTTCTACTTCATGAAGCTGGTTGTAATGAGTCACAACCTGAGGGGAAAATTTAACAAATACAAGTAAGAAAAACATTTCAAATTTAAAATATTGTGTTTTTTTGTTTGTTTGTTTTTTTACATATGCTTACTCCTCCACAGTGGATCCTACATGCAGGTGCATCTCACTAAATATCTGTTGTTTATGTGTCTTTTTTTCTTCTGTTCAACTTTCCATGAATATGTTTGTCACACTGTGAACAGCTTGTTTGCAATGTGGCAACAAACAATGACTGGAGGTCTGATGGAGTCAACGGTTATCTTTTATATTGTAATACATTACCACTATTTTTACATTTAAAAGTACTAGTTTAATGGCCAATGTTTTTACAACTACTGGTCTTATGTACAATTCATGTTTTATTAGAAACTGGATTTTTATGAGCAGTAACAGTAATGAAAGCTTCAAATACTGCATGGCATACTGTGTGTAATGAATCTATATAATGACAATGGGTTTGCCTATATATTACTGAATTTAGGTTCAGTAATATAACTTGCTAAGACGTACTTTCATTCTAACTTTCATTTAAAGAGATTTGGCTTCGTAAATGTTGCTTCATACCTCCAGGATTCCTTGTCCGTTTCCTTCAGCCACCACTTCCATGTTGATACCAGCAGGCAACTAAACAGACAAACAGGTAACAAAGGCAGACGGTTCAGTAATAAAGCAATTAATAATTTCACTACCTGCATCCTCTAAAATGAAAAAAAAAAAAAAATGTTTTTTTAATGAAAGAAGTATGACTCACTTTAGAGGAGCGAGCAGCATAGGCGTTGTCGGGGTTGAAGTGGTAGCGGATTTCCTTGCGTCCAGTCATCCTGATGTCCACGTTCAGGCTGAGGTCAGCAGGCGGAGGCCGGCTGATCATGTACTCTGACAGAGCCTGGAGCACCACCATGGTGGACTGCAAGAAGAAAGGGATGAAAAAATAAATTTCTATTAAAGGCTCTGCCACAAAATATGAAAAGTATCGTCTTTTTGTTGCACATTTAATTTGCCTACATATAATGAAATATTCAACCGAATCAATAAATAAGAGCTGATTTTGATTTGTGGTAAAGAGAGTAAAAATATGGAATGCAAATAAGCATTTAATAGCTCCAAGTTATTTCAAAGGTGGTATTTTTTTGTGTTAATGCATTTAAATTGTCTCTGTCTGACTTCAGTTGAGCCTGAAATTATTCAGATTTAGATTAAAAGTTATTGTGATTCAGCCAAGAAGTTTGTTTCTCACAGGAAATGACACTAAAATATTAAACAGCATGAAAGAAGAACAAATTTGAAAAAGAGACCCTACTTTTATTAAAATTTTATTTAAAAAAAAATAAAATCTCAGAGGATCCTTCACACCCCCTCCATAATTACTGAGAAAAACCTTTTTGTCATTATTATTGCTGACCAGCTTTTTGAATGTTTCCATGATTTATTTTTGCCTTTGAGGTTGGAAGGCCTCATTACCACCACCCTAATCTTTAACAACAGACTCTCCACTACAAGTCAGAAAAGTTAGAATTACTTCCAGTCAGAATAAAGACGGTGAAAACAAAGGATCACAATCTGGTAGAAGTATTCAGAACTTTGGGCAGGACTGTAAACTTTATGCCTTTAATGCACTGCATATAATATTTTAGGTGTATTTTGGTATATTCTGAGGTAAAAACAGACGAGTCCACTCAGCTGGTACCTGAGTGGAGCCGAAGCCTCCTCCTATTCTTCTCTGACCGTTGAGCCACTTGAATGGCGCCGCGGCCTCCTCCAGGCGTCCCAACTTTATCAGCGCTAGCAAAGCGTAGCCGGTTGCTTCCAGAGTGAACAGGTGGTTTTCTTTGTCAGGCCAGTGGCTCTTATCTAAATGAGCAAGCAGAAGACAGACGATGAGCAACGCAGAGTTTAAATTCACGTCCAAATTGAAATGTACATTTAAACTGAGGTCAAGTCCGACCCGACTTCTGTTCCGCGTTGAATAAGCCGACAGCACAGAGGAAACCAAAGGAGAAAGTATGATGTAGTTGTGTTAATCTACTTATTTCAGTGTAAATAGATGATTTGATAGTTTAACCTGTTGAGAAAATACAGAAAGTAAGTAATAAACACAGCACACGGCATGGGTGTTTCTCCGCTCCTATCAATCACACATCCCGGATGATGTGCACATGACTCACCCTGCAGTTACAACAAGCAACAAAATGGAGCCGGGAGACGTTAAGCAAAAGCTAAAAGCAGGAGAAGGTACACAGGCTTACTAACATGGTGGTCTAGAAACAAAAGCAGTAAAATTGTAATTACAATATGTCAGGTTTACTTCGGGTTCGGGTCTTTTCACTTAAAATAATAATAAAAGCAACGTAACGGAGTTCAAATGCCAGCGATGCGACATCAAATCCAGTGGTATTGTTGGAGCGTTCATGTGGGGTATGAGGTACCTGGAGATGCTGCTTGGAGTAAAGTCTGATGGAGGTTGTCTTGTGTTCCCTGCAGAGCCAGAGCATAGGAGGCGATGGCCACCGTGTACGGCCTCCGCCCTCCAGTCTGCAGGGCTTTCCTCAGGAACTGGGTGCTCTTGGCGGTGGCCGACTGCAGCAGACAGGAAGTGACATCACAGACTTGAAATCACATTAAAGGAAAAAAACTGTGGTAAAACTTAATGATATGAATGGGAGTCTAAACCACATGCGATCTACTGAGATCAATCAGATCTGTAATCTACGGGGAAATCTGCTGGTCCGTTTTTGTCGGCAGATGATGATGGGTCAGCGTTCAGCTGGTATCCATGGTAACCAAGTTCACAAAAGGAATGTAAAAATCTGCATTTATTTAGTCGTCACTAGATTACAAATGTGTTTTGACTCGACTCTGTCAGAGTAAATCAAACTCCACTTATTGGCCACTTTATTAGGTACATCAGATGATAATTCCCTTTAGAAGTCTTCCAGTTAGTAAGTAAGCTTCACCTTTGTGTGCAAGTAAATGTAAATATAAATCCAATTTTTCTGTGAATATCTGAGATTTGTTAGAACCCATTAATAATAAAAACTAAATTTATTTGTCTATTTATTTTTAGATTGTTTACAAAACATGTTGGATAGAAAATAACAATAATTTTGCACTTTGTGTGCTTAAGGCTGGTAGGAGAGCTCCTTCCCTTAAAAACTGCACAAAGATGTAAAAAGTAAATTTAAGGCAAATAAAATAACAATAATAGATACATATTTGTGTGTAAATTACCTCCACTTCGGACCTGTCACAGCTGATTCCTGCCTTGTCGGCTTCAGCAATTGCAATGTGGACAAAAGCCGTCAGGGTTATTTGTGGGTCGTCACCATGGAGACCACCCTGCAGAACAAGACCAAAAAAAAAAAAAAGAGGTTTGAGAACAAAAAGTCTAAATCTGAACGCTTTAGTATGTAAAAAAAGGTTTGCTTACTTATTAGAATATTTTTTTATTAAATGTCTATGTTTTGTTTCTTCTGATTTTTATAACTTTCTTGCTGCTAGTCTTTACATTTAATTTAAAATGTAAAATTATGCACAAATACATGCACATTATGTTATTATGCTTAAGATTATTTACATTACTTATAGTTTCGTATCAAAGTCAAACACAACTTAAAGTTGTTTTTTTATTTTATAATCAATTTATCCGATAGTATGATTTGTTTAAAAAAATCCTTAACAATTTTAGTTGAATGTGTTGCATTCCTAAACCAAAAAATAATCTTGTAGCCCATTATTGAAATGATCAAATTAAAAATTTGCTTAAATGAGAACTTTGTAATGAAATGTAAGCTACAATAAAACAGAATAATCCCATATCTAACCGTTTACTATGGAGACCTTTTTAAGAAGACTGGGTTTTTCATAAGCATAACTGATCCAGTGACTAGATGTTAGCTTACACACATACAGGAGAAAATAAGTAAAGAAAAAAAATAGAAAAGGGACGAACTGCAGTAAACCAGACAGTGTGTGTCCCAGTCAAAGCCTCACAGTCATTGTGGTGGAATAAACTGGGTTGTCCTCTCTGTACACTCCACTTAAAGATATGATTTTGTTGGTCACCAGGTACAGCAGAGGCTCGCACACTTGCTGCTCGTCCATGCTAACGACGGAGTAAGCCATGGAGAACACTTTGATGACGTACGCTGTGATCCTGCAAATTGAAACCCAGATGAGCCGATGTTCGGACACACGTGCTCACAAAACACCGTCAGGACTAACTTTAAGCTGCTCCGACTAGTAACAACTAACAACCACTGAGGAAAGCTACGAAATTTATCTTTCTGCTTTTATCCTCTTCTAACACAACCCTTAAAGAGAAATTGGAATCAGGTCAAAGCTTTATAAAAACTGGTGGCGGAAAATTGGCATAAAAGTTCATTTTGGTGTATGTCTACCTAATTTTGGGATTTTGCAATCAAATGTAAAACTGTAACATTGCAGGATTACCATGTACTTGCACCTTGACGCCTGTAGGGGGGGTATGAGCCGTCACTCCTTCTGTATTCCAACTGATTCTCATAGCCTAAGAAAAAAACAGCAAAACAGCATGAAATAATAGAAAGAGCAGAAAGAAATATTTCAACTTTCAGGCATCAGACATCCGATAAGTGAAGCGTCAGAAATAATCCCCACCAAGTCAACAACAGGACACCGATACCGAGTGCAGAAGACTCAACGCTAACCGTTTTCTGTATCAGTGCAGTGTTGAATGACATCAATGTGAAACGGAAAGTTGTAAAAGTAATTATTTAAAAGGAAACAGCAAGAGAGAGTGACTGTCAGTGTGAAGGTAAAACATACAACCGCAAAGCAAAGTGACTGTTTTATTCCAAGTTATTTTCCAGTTACTTAATGAATTAAAAATGTTGCAAGCCTTTCGGATTTCTCGAAGAATATGTTATTTACTTTTTATTGGTCTATGAGGCAACAACTCCCCAGTGAAAGTACCAATTATCAAATCCTTCATTTCTCAATTTCTTTACATCGACAAAAACTCTTCGTCGCCGTCTAACCTCTCTTGATGTATCGGAGAGCCTCGTCTCTGCGATCCACCCCGACTCTCTCCCAGTTGTCGGTTCGGTCCAGATAGAGCGTGGCGATCAGCGGCAGAGTGATGGAGGCCAGGTTCTGCTCCACGCAGCCACCGGGCATCCGGATCAGAGACGCCAGCGAGTCCTCGCTGATGGAGTTATCGATGCTGTCCGCCAAGACGTTACCTGGAAGGAAACATTTACATGAGCAGAACGATCAGGAATCTTCTGTTTCTCTGTACTATTATTTTTAAGTTGCTTTTTCGACTCACCTCTGACATTAATGAACGTCTCTGGCACAGAGTTCGGCACGACCGACTCCAGTTCAGTCTTGCCGACGCGAATCGTCTGAGTTCCTGTAACACAGGGGTGTCAAACTCATTTTCGTTCTGGGCCAAATCGAGATCATGGATGCTCTTAAAGGGCCGGTTGTGCCAGAAGGTATCAATAAAATCTGTTCACAACCTGTTAAGATATCAATTAATTATTAAAGTTAAATATTATTATTTAACATCTTTTGTGGAACTAATTTGGAAATATTTGCGCTTATTTAAGACGGTAAATGTGACTTTTTATTACTCGCTGTGCAGATCATGGACTATAATTTGACATCAATTAAAGCTGAGGCAGTCGTTTAATACCAATGAAAAGGTTTTTGATAATTTTTGAGTAAAATCTGCACTTAGCTCCCAATTATGTATTAGCGCAAAAAAAAAGTGCAGGGATTTGATGATTTTCCGTGAATTTCCACAATAATTCACAAGAAACTGGAGGGACTGATTGATATAATTTGGCAGTAAACAGATAAAAACTTCTTTGATTTGATTGATAAAATAATATTTAAGCACACTTAGAGTTTAGTCTAGACTCTTGAGGGCCACATAAAAAGCTATGGTGGGTCGGATTTGGCCCACGGGTCTCGTGTTTGACACAGGTGCTTTAACACATAAAAGGAAATGTAACAACTCAAATATTCTCATAAAATCTTGCAGAGCCTTCGAATGCGGTCGACTCGACATGGAAGTTAAAACGACATGCCTCCTTGAGAAGACGGGTTCAACACGGCACTCCAAACTTTGGTCTTCTGCACTCCGTCCATCTGTTTGAGCCAAGAGAAACTGATTACGCAAATTTTGTTGTAAAATCAAACTAAGACATTTTCAAAGTAAGTCAGTTAATTTACATACCAATACATCGTAATAGAACCCAATTCAATCCAGAGGACAGTAACTCACCACAACTCGCAGGAACTTCCGGATGCGGTCGCCCCCCGTCATGTCTCTGCCGACCACCATTACTTCCAGCGGCAGATTGCCCACCACCAGCGGCACAACGGTGTACGGCACTGCCACGGAGGAGCCCGCCGGCAGCGTCACTTCCTGGGTGTGTCTGTCCTTGAAGGCGACGCTGCACATGCCTTCAGTCTTCATCAGCACCACCCTGACCTGGACAGAAAGAGGCCTCAGGAAGCTGAACAACAACGGAGACGATGGAATAAAAAACGGAAAAGGAACGGGATCCTCTCACATGCATCTCATCGTAGCCGTAGTTGTGGATGACGGCTTTGATCTCCAACTGTTCGTTCCTCGCCACAGAGTATGGGAGCTTGAGATCGACAAAGAAATGCTTCCAGGTTTTGAAATTATACGGCTCCGCCACACAGAAACCTACAGTCACACAGAGATCAACGATGAGTTTCTGAAGACACAAAGGAGACGTTGTGCTTCCACTGCTGCTTGGATTTGTACCGTCTAACGGGCTTTTGTGACGTCTTGACAATTTGGTCTGCCTTTACACCTTCATCTGCCTTAATATTTAAATACTTACTGTACTGTAAAGCCAAAGACAGTTATGATTTAAGCAACAACTACATGTTTAGTCATGTACCTCCAGCAGGGGTACATGAGTAACGATTAATACATCAGTCGAAAGTCTGCTCTACCTGTTTGATGTGATGCACTGATGGCCAAAACTCCCCACTCTGTGATGCTGTCAGGTAAAGCACTGTCCATGTTTTTCAAAGCAAACCTGTTGATCACATTCACAGTTTCATTACGTTCAGAAAGCTGAGAAAGAGAGAAAAAGAAAGGAAGAAAAAAGAGAGTTGGTCTTGCTGGAAAAGAGGCAAACCAAAAGAACTGGAAACATATTTCGTTGTCCAGCATTGCCGTCTATCTTGATCTCAAACATTGTTTTTGTTTTACATTAACAATTTCTGCCCAAATTTTTCAGACTAGATTTTGTCCCAACCGCCTCTGAGCTTCTGTACAAATGTAATCAACAGAAGGGGCAGTTCAGTGTGACATGATGAGATCATCTGTTCGGACGTAGCAGCTGCTCTCATCGGTTCGCTCACCCGTCTCTGTCCGTTTCGCTCGGCAGGCTCACATCTATCCACAGCCAGGACTCATAGAACTTGGAGCGCAGATAGACCTGAGTCTCATCCATGTACTCCCACTCTTCTTCCTCTTCATCATCCTCCAGGGTATCCGACACAGGAGAGGGTATATGAGCAGGAGAGGGTATATGAGCAGACGTCACAAAAATGGGCATCACTTTGCTCGATTCTGCCAAAGGAATTCAGAATTTGTACGTTAGAAAAAACCCAACACCTGCACACAAAGGACATTTGCATAGTTGGAGAAGGTGTCCACTGTTTTTTCATGAAAAAGTTATCATCATCATAAAAAGAAAAACACTCATATAATATAATTCAACACTTTTATCATGTATTAACACTTGTTTTTTTGCTGAGATTGTCATAATGTGCAACCTTTAACACCAATGTGACCTTACATAAGATGGTAATATGTAATCAGTTTGGCAGTTTTTCACACAAACCAACTACACAAGCAAAAAATAAATAAATTAAAATAAAACAAAAAGTTGAGTTTGCGTATGTACCCCGTAAAGCCCACTCTCTTGAAGTTCTCATCACTCTAGGAAGGTCAGAATAAGGCACCCCTATGTGATGGGTGATCGGGGGAAGGGTGGTCGGAGGAGGAGGGGTGGTCAGGGGTGGAGGGGTGGTGGGGATCTCCGTGCTGAACACCTGGTCCCTGTAGGTGGCGCAGCAGTAGCGGAAAGCCAGGATGCACTCCGGGCCCTCGGTGATGTAGAGGGAGCGGCGGGTGCAGGAGTACGGCATCTTAATGGCCCTGAGGCCGTCTTTGCAGCAGCGCTGCTGCAGCTTCTCCTTATAGTGACTCTCTGAAATGAAGGAAGGGAACAAGTAGGGACATCAGAACCTTTTTGTTGGTGCCGTCACCGTGACATTTCCATAATAGGAGCTGCTTTGGTTTCAAAATGTTGATATTGGAGGAGGTTCTGGCAGAATTTGGACAAACTGTTCTATCAAGGTCACAGATAATGAGAAGATTTACCAACTGCTTTATAGCTGCAGTATTTTACTTTTAATAAAAATAGATATACATGTTTTTTTTACATATTTGTTCAAACTGTCATTATGTTGTGAGAGTTTAAGACAAGTAATCAGTGAAAAAAATTAACTCCTTCCCCCAGTGCTCCCACTACAAACTGCAGAAATATGTCACTCAGTTTCAAGCAACCAATCAGAGATAGGAGGCGGGTCTTAGCGCTGGCAATCACTCTCGTGTATTACGCTAGAGCTAGTTCATCACAACATAGCCAGCAATGAATGCTAAGGCTAGTTAGCACAGCCACAGATGACGGTGGATAAACGGTTTTTTTGGAATGATAAGTTGTTTCTCCGCCATTAACATGTTTAGTGGCACATACATGAGCATGACTGACAGCACCAAGACTTTCCTCCTGGCTCTGATTGGCTGTTTTTGACAGTGAGACAGTGAATTTTTGCAAATGGCACTAGTAGCTCAGGGAGGAGGTGAAGAAGCTTAATTTTGCCCGTCTCATATGCCTCAGATCCCACAAATATGAAAAAAATAATATTTTGCTGTTTTAACAAAATCGCCAGTATTCTGTATTTTATCTTAAAAAAGAACTGAAATCAAATCTCAACATCTTGATACTCACCCAGCCTTGCTTTACGTTGCATGAGTTCAGCAGAGCGCCTCCTTCTGGTACTGCCTGGACACTGCAGGGCTGAAATGGGAAACGGAGATGGAAAGAAGGAATATCTTTTGAGAATGTTCGCAGTGTTGTTGTTTTATGTGTTTTAGTAACTGTGCTTCACTTTCAGAAAAACTTAGGACCGGGACTTTGACATGTTTGTCATGCAAAAGTCCTGAACCGGAACTTTGTTTTTTGTGTGTTTCTGGTGCACCAGTAAATCTGATGCTCAATCGGCATCGATGGACGACAAAGCCGCTTCTCTTGGCCCACTGAGGTTAATTTTGCTTCAAAAAATGATCTGATGGGACTCTGGGAATGACTACTGTTATGTGCAAGTCGTGCAAAAAGGAGTTAGCTTAATACGAAACTATTCAAGCCTAGAGTAGCATCTCAATGTAAAACATGTTGATTAGCTCAGACCTACCTAATGCTAATGTCAGCATCCATAGTCCTCATTTATAAAGAGGGATTCTTTCAAAGAAGCTACACAAATGATTTCTGAATTGGTATATTATTGCTAATAATATATCAACAAAATGCTACCAAATTTGATTTCATTAATTACAGACTAACAATGAATTTGATTGCAAATTTGAATCTTGTCCCATCACTATAACATGCTCTCTTAGGTAGAAGAGAAGAGTAGCTACTTTTATTTATTAGTTATTTCAATGAAGGTGAAGTTTTATTCTTAATAGATGAAAATAATTGTAACAAGAAAGAAGCGACGTCCCCATGACATGGTATTTCTTCCCAGTAGTTTAAGATGCATTTTTGAGGTAAAGCTGCTCTCAAATCTTACTAAACTTGTTGGCTCTTATGGTAAAATAAAAAAAAAACTCTAAACTGAATCAGTTCCAAACAATTTCTAGCAATAATTCTTCCGATTTGATAACGGAACTGGTCTGTGCAAATTACTCTGCCTGGTGTCGGTTTTGACTCCGCCGCTTGAGAAGTAAAGAAGTCCGGCGTCTGTAAAGACTCCTTTGGCGTCTCGCCCTCCCCCTCTGGTGCAGCCGATGTCTCCGTGCTCCACCACGTCCCAGAGCTGAGCACAGGACTCCGTTAAGAAAAAGGCTAAGGCTATGTAGACCAAAAACCATTTTATACAGACTTGTAACATTACAGCATATTCCAAATGTACACATGTACATCCCTCCCCTTCCCCAGATTTAATAAGTGAATAAATTAAAGACATGCCTTTTTCTGTGTGAGTCGCTCCCCGTTGAGCAGATACACAGAATTGTCCACAGCCACCAGGCTGACCTTTGCCCCCGGGTCTCCTCGGATCTGGAAGTGGAAGTTTTTCCCGGGTGTGTATTGACGCTGTACGGAGTCTGTTGAAACTTTCAGCTGCACAAAAATACAAAAGGAACAAGACAACTTTAAATATAGCTATATATCGTTCTGTACTTTCTGCCATTTAAATACAATCCATAGTTGCTGAACCATTGGATACAGGTTCCTGCATCCAACGGTTCAATTCCTCTTTAAAATGGCATTTTAAAGTCTCAGTTTGTTAATGAAATGCATATAAAACCACACAAACTAACCAAACTACGTCTGATTTTTATCTTTTATTCTCTATGTGAATCCGAAGCATTCAAACAGAACCTGTTGGCTCCGAGAAGGAACTAAACACTCACCCCTCCAACACAGCCGTCCACCACGTCGATCCAGACCGAGTCCGAAACCAGCTCCTCCAGCCCCGGCCAGGGAATGGTGAAGAACGCCACGACCCGAAACGACGGCATCATGTCCGCCGTGACCCACAGCCCAACGCTGGTCACCAGCTGGCCCGTCACGTCCTGACGCGCGGCGCTCACGATTTTACCCTTATTCAGCACCTGCAGGGGTTTGGGGAAAAACATTAAATAGTTTAATTCTAGTAGATTTGACCCTCGATTAAGACTGGAGCTAACAATTGTAAATGATTGTTCAATCAATTTGTCTGAAGATTGACTGATTAATCAGATAACAAAAAATGACACAGAGTTTTAATTTAACCACTTCAAACTTTTCAATAAACTATTAGAAATATGTTACAATATTAATGTATAAAAAACAATTCAACATTTTATTTGAACCAGGTTGAGATAAAACGTTGCCACTTTGCCAGGAGTTTTGACTAAAACATTTTCACACACAAAGGTGTTTCTATCTTAAATGCAAAATGTATAGTTTTGTTTTGTTCTTTTTACAGTTTCGGCTTCATTACTGCTCTGAATATTCCTACCGATTTTCAGCATATGGCATTTTTGTTTTAGTCTGTATTCTCCAGTTACCGATTAATCAATTACTAATTTAGCTGATGATTATTTTATCATTATTTAATCGTTTCAGCCCAGTCCTGATTGTTGTTCTACTTGTTGTAACATTTTGCTTGATCTCACCAGATAGGTGATGTGTTTGATGAACTCTCTGTGTGACGGGTCAGATAAAGAGATGGAGAACTGCAGCGATAGTCTGTCTCCTACAGACACTCTGTTGGTTCCTGTGGAGATGTACAGGTAGTTCTGCTGCCCCCTGCTGGTCATGTAAGGCTGAAGCGTAATCTGCTGCTTGGCCTGCTGTTCCGGTTTCAGGTCAGCCTGTGCCGTCTCAGCCTGGAAAGCAAAAATCCCAGACGATAGAGGTCTTTTGCACAAACATTGGTGGGAGTGTGAAATGTGTGCAGATATGCAAAAAGTTTCTAAATTCTGAGTTTTCATAATGTCAATTTATTTACATAGCACATAAACACAACAGAGTGAAGCAAGATACAACAGTAAGAACAAGAGGAGGACAAATATACTCCCATAACCTCTCAGAATAAGAGATTTTTAAACTCTGACCAGAATCAGAATAAAAATGGGTCTGGAGCAAAGATTTAAAAGTGTCAACAGCCTCAGCAGACATGAACAGGAAACACCTTCCAAAGTTGAGGAGCACAAATTGCGCCTTTAAATTTTAACTTAGGAACACCTCAGAGCAACTGGTTGGTTGACTGAAGAGCTCTTGTGTGGATGTTAAGACGACCGCAGAGAAATAATTGGGCTAAATCTTTTCAAATCTGAAAATCAAGCCAGAACCAGAGATATGTGCTCACGTCTTTTAGTGTCTGTTGAAGATGAGCTGCTGCGTTTTGACCGTTTACATAGCCGAACGTACGACGTGCTACCATGATCTCACAGAGGTAATAACTGCATGAATCATTTTTTTCAAGGTCTCTGATTGGGAGATACGACTTCACCATCAAACAACTTGATTTAGTTGGAAGAAACTGACTTTCCCAGCAGCATTTATCCATTCTAATGCTATATTACCATGCAGCTGTACTCACAGTGAGCGTTTGAGGATGTTGTACGTTGGGCATGTTGATGCTGGCTCTGGCGGTGCCTGATGAGACGGTCAGTGGTGCGTCCAGATGAGTCAGCTTGACCAAAACGTTTCGGGCTGGGGAGCCGTCGTGCTGGCTCACCTGAATCTGGAAGAGTTTATGAATGCTGTTAGGTTTTTATTGTTAGTCAAAGCTAAAGAACTATTTGATGTAAAGCAAAAACATGGAAGGCGGTCCTTACTGTTAGGTCTAATGGTATTCCTGGTTTGAAGTACTTTGGCACGTCTTTAAAAGATAAGACATATGGGGACTCTACGATTTTAATCCCAGTCTTTTCTGCCTCGACCAGATCGCTGCCTGAAAAGGTGAGAAACTGAGTCACAAAACGCAACGTTTAGCCACTAAACATGAAACCGAACTTCATTAACTCACCTTGTCTTTCAAATATATTATTCATACTCTAACAAACTAAAGTACTGGAGTGTGATTTAATAGAGCAATACATTATAGTGAAAATTCAAGTTCACAAACTCCCTTCTGCCAATTCATCTGAGCTGAGGGGAGAATTGGAAAATGGCAGATTAGGTAACTCTAAAAAGTACAAATTCACACCAAACTCCTCAGATATGTTTTAAAAGTGTAAACCGTACATATGTTTCCTTCTACTTTAAAATGTTTTAGAACTTGTGATGGTGTCGTTCATAAAATCTTCAAAAAACAGATAAAAATGTATTACTGTAACATTATGAGACTTTGAAAAAGTAAAATGTTGCACCTGTACTAGTACAGGTGCAACATTTAATAGAAATGTTTTTCATTTTAATCTCCATCTGCATTGTGAGGTAATCTGAACTTTTGGCACAAAGTGATTTCAGTGGTAGAAGAGCACTACCGCTGATGCGCTAATAGTGGAGTTAATGTTTTGTTTAGCGCCGTAGCATTTTTGCTAACTTTGTATTTAGAGCACTTAGCTTCCTCTTAATTGATTTTTCCAGACAATTTCTAAAGCGTAAATTAACTTGGCTGTTTTGTGAACCTTCAGCTGAACAAAGGGCAGCATTTGTTACTGACAAAGACCAATAAAGAACTAACGTATCTAACTTGATTATTAAAAAGATTTTCTCTTTCCCAGGAGGTCAAACGCAGTGGATAGACATCCGACCTTAACTATGCAACAGACTTGCTCTGATAACACCAGAGAACTCGATAAGCTCGGGTCGGATTGCAACATCCTGGAAAGTTTGGGCCTCGAAGCAACAAACAACACTGTGTAGCTGGTTGTCATGGAAACAAATCAAAATGTTATCAAAATCCTTTCAAAAATCAATCTAAAATGAAAGCCGATCTTTACATCCAGTTATGGTGGAGATAAACATCAAACCAGCAGGTTGTTTTCTTACCTGTCTTGGTGACCACAGATGCTTTCACGTAAACAGAGTTTCCCACTAAGCTCCTGATGTTGGGGTAAGCTCTCCTGAGCTCCTGCATGCTCAGAGTGACGGTTCCTCCATCCAGCTGCAGGCATGAGGAGGAGAAAAGCACTGAATTTCTACATTTCTAAAGCGTTAACTTCATAAAAACTAACACATCACCTTCAGAAGGTTTTGTCTAGTGAACTAAAAGTCTTGAGTTGCTTTGGACTTTTAACACCAGCATTGTATTTCCCTTCATGGTGGAGATAAGATCTCAAATTGGTGAGAAATATGAAGAAAATCTGCAAGAAAACATCCATATCAACATCTAAGCAGGTGGGATGTTATATTTATGGGTTTTTTAATATAGAGGTATAGGTTTAAACTGTAACGATGTGTGAGCGCCCTCTAGAGGTGTGGGAAAAAACAAATAAAGTATCTCCAAGCTCTCCCAGTTCTTTATTTTTTAGGCCATAAATACTTTCTTCTACATCCAACAGAGTATTAGGGTCATAGTAAGAAAAATAAACAAAATTAAAAATTACAAAAATAAAGCCATGCTATTAAGAGAATAAATTAATAAGAGAATAAAGTTACAATAAAATGAGAATAAATTCATAGTGTTACAAGGATAAAGTTACATTACGTGATTAAAGTTGCAATATTACAACTATTCTCGTAATACTACAACCTTATTCTTGTAATATTATGACTTTATCACCGTTTGACTCGATTCTTTTAATATTATTCAATCAGTTGTTCATAACTGATCAACTTCCTGCGCCAATTTCTCTGCAGATAAGAAACTGTACCAACTCTGTGTTTCGGTGACATGTTCATTATTTTCACATCAGACCGCTCAACTGATGTGAAAATAATATTTTCCTTTTGAAATATTTTACAAAAGGAAAATATTTCAACCACAGAGAATAAAAATACACACATGTAACTTCAAAAACTGAACGCGGCAGGACAAACTTACGTCCGACACCTGCTTCACGGCAGGTAACCTCGTCATCTCCTGGTTGAGTTTCACTCCGAACACAACGTAAGCCGTCCCCTGAACCGGCTCCCCAAACAAGTACCTGAAATTTAGTCACAAATCGGCTGTTTGGCTCACAGTTATTGTCTTGCTTTCCTGTTTGTTTGGCCAGAGAGCCAATGAAGTTTGAGCGCGACCAACCTTGCAGAAATTTCCACAACCAGTTCGTTGTCATCCAGGCTGAGGAAGGGCTTTCTAGGGGTCAGTGTAACGTTGAAGGCAGGGAGAACTTGAACACAAAACAATTACAGGTCAGCTGTTTGAAAATATGACCTACATAAAACCTAAGTTACATCCCATGGATTTAGCTTCAGACCTTTGTGTATTTATTTTAAGATGTCTTGCCTTATGTATCCATAGCTTACAGTTTATGCTCTTTGTTCATACAGAAGTCAGACACTATAGTCATCACTGCTCCCAACAAAGTCAATAAGTTTTTACACTAATGCTTGCACTAAAAAACCTGTGGGGTCCAAATGATCTCGTTTCCTAAAACCGTCAGAGGATTTCAGTAAATACTCAAATCTAAAGCTTAAGATTTCTGGATAATTTATAGTAGAACATCAAGGAAAGAACATAGATTAAGACTCTAGAAGAGTACAGCACATAAAACCGTGATGAATGTTGCTCTGAACTTTGTCAAAATTTCTTCCCCTACCATATTTCTTCACCTCGAAACGGGAGGTGAAAGCATTCTGCTGCCAGTGGTCAAACTTTGCCGTCAACAGCCATGTTCCTTCACTGTAACACAGACACATTACAGAAAGTCTGTAAAATCAAAGGAAAAATGTCCTTAGGTTGAAAAAACAGTTTAATAATTTATAAACTAAATAGAATTTAAACGGTGATAGTTTTGTGAAAACAGCTGGTTTCCATCCGATCGCAAATCTGATGTGATAAACATGAGGAAACTACTGCTTTGATCAAAATACCTTTATAACCTGGTTATAACGTCAAGAAACTTTTAATCAGTGATAATCATTAATTTCCAATTTTGTTGAGTTGAAGTATGATATGTTAAAATGGGAAAGACAGTAGAACATGTTACACAGAACAGTGCTGATCTAGAGCTAGAACAACTTTTAGAAAACTGAAACCAATGGAAATCAAACAAAAAAAATGGATGTGGAAGACACTGAAGAGGAAATTAACTGGAGGTTGGAGAAACTGCCAGTCTCACTGTCTTTAATAAACGATTAAATTTCTTAGAATGCATTTTGCCAAAGCGAGTTATTGCCTTCTAGATGTTCCCCACTGTATTTATCCTTATTGCACAACTTAAAGGAGGCTAATTGCTGACCGCAACTTAACAGATTAGGGAAGGCTAACGAAGAACAAGCCAAACAAACTCGCTCATCTTACTTGACGATGTCAGACAGAGGGAAGGAATCGGCGTAGATGCCCTGAGTGGGCCGGGTCCTGGAGATCTGACTGACCACCACCCCGTCTGGATTCTAACACACAACATTCAACATTTGTGTTAAATAACTATTGGATCTCGTGGTTGATTAAGTTTGACAAGGTGTTACCTGAATGTCTATAGTGATGGAGCTGTCCAAGGCCTTAAAGAACATAGAAGACACGAAAGCTCGGAAACGAACTGGTAAAAGAGAGCAAATAAAATACTTAGTTTCTAGTACACACAACCTAACACCTTACACAGTTGCAAATATGCTTTGACTGTTTCTTGAATTAGTTTTTTTAATGTGTTCTGTTCTCACCGGTGTCTCCGGGGTTGTAGATGGGTTTGTCGGTTTGGACGAAGATGTAGCCAGAATGAAAGGACACCATCAGCACTCGCTCCATGGAGTGATGACTGCCAAAGTTCACTTGCAGATAAACAAACTTGTTCTTTTTCTCCTCACGATTCAAGAGCGCGGATGAAAGCTGCGACAACCAGAAGGTTTACAATTGGTAACTGTTTGTGGAAACAGTTTTAAAGTGTGTTAAATAGATTTTGCTTGGCATTATAGAGAAACTATGCTGACAACTTTCAAAACGTGGCTAAAGGAAAACAATGTGAGCCAGTATTTATTTAGTTAGAACCTATGTACCATAGGGAAACTGCAACATATTTCACCTCTATGCTCTTGAGAACATGGAAGCCATTTTCCTGATTGAGTATGGCCGTCTCCTGGAGGAGCATAACGCTTTTGGTGAAGTCCTGGATGACAATGGAGGCAATGAGCGGAGTGGGTAAGCCGTCTGCCTGTAAGTAGATGTTTTCTTCGGTGTCGGTCCTCAGGATGTCGGGAGCCACCAGAGTGAACCTTCGGGGAAAACACCGCGACATTAGACAGGTACATTAGCGTGTCGGCGTAATGACTGGCAGGTAACAAGTGCCACTGATGAAAAATGAAATTCGCATTTTTATTAGGTTTTTCAACACAAACACGAATATAGTCCTCTAGAAATTCTCAGGCTAAGCGTCGTTTGCTTGTTCTAAATATGGTTTTTATACACCACTAACAGTAAAGGTGGATTAAGCTAGCGTTGTAGTTGGGGCACGTGAGGATGCGCACGCACCTGCCTAAATTTCCAAATTATAAGATACCTTCTCGTGCGCCTTTGATTTTTTTTTTTTTTACTTTTAACATTTTTTACACAAAAACACGGTGGACCGCTGGTAAGTTGCTGGCAGGTTTTCTGGGGGAAAACAACTCACCAGTATGTTTTGGAAATATAGTCCATTACTCTATTTGCAATGAATGTTCCAGCCCTTTTTTATTATTATTAGTTTTAAATTGCGGAAGTATATCAACTTTTTGATGAGATTCTAAGGTATTAAAATTAACCGTACTAAAACTGCGTCTGAATACCAGAATTGTTGTAAAGATTTTTCGCATTATGTCAAAACATTAGAATGTGTGAATTAAAATCAAGAGATACGACTCAGAATCGTGTTAGCGTTACAAGTTTATTTATTTGTTGGGTTGTTTACTCTAATGTAACAGTACCTTGGTGAAGAATCGATGGTTTTCTTTGCATCTTGTACACTGCAAATAAATGAGACAAAGAATCACTTCAGACATGACACAACTGAATGATGGGGGGGATGAACACGTTGTACTGTACAAATGTGGTATGAAAAACATAAATTTGTTTAGTTTTTATTACGTCAAACAATATGTTCTACCCTGTAATACTTTGAAGCATTAACTCTTTTTAACTGGAAGAGGCTGGTCAAACATGAATATTAATCCGATATTGCTTCATAGTGTTTTTGATATATTTATTGTAATAATTATTGGTACAGATATTACAGATCTTGTGTTACAATAATACCACCTTTGATTACTTACTGAGGGATCTCCACGTATTTATCAAACGTTATCTCTCTGGAGATAAAGATCAGAAATATTACCTGAAGCTTGTAGATGTCAAAGTTGCAACCACTCACACAGCTTAATGTCTTCAAACACACTGTACCTGAAAGGCCATTGGCTGCAACACACAAAATTTTGGTTAGCTATTAAAATTTTGATGATATGAACAGCAGAAATTCCTATAGAATACAAATCTCACATTCTTCTGTTACTGCCAAAAATCTGTCCATCAGAATTGCAGAACAGAAGGAGAAATAAAATGTTTTGCAGCCTCCACGGAAACATGTTGATCGTCTCAGAGGTTTCCGTGGACTGGGATCAAGTATACAGTCGTGGAGATGTTCCGGTCATGGGTGTCCGATCGATTGTGAACAAACAGAAAAACAAACCAGGGGCAGCCTTTGAGCTTGGGCAAAGGGTCAGAGGTCCACTGTGGAAAAGAGAAATTTCAGAGATTACAAAATACTTATTTTAACGGATTAGTTTCTCTATCGACACATCCAGTGGTTTCCGAAATAACATAAGGGAAACGCAAATGACTCCTACTCAAACATCTTCCTCATTTTTAAACACAGCTCTTACTGTTTGTTGGTTTATGTGTCCCAGGACAGGCTGAAAATGAAAGAGTCCCACATGTTACTGGAAAAGAAGAAGAAAAACAAAGAAAAACACACAAACACTCTTAATCTCACTGTTCTAAATGACTCTGCCACTACAAACAGCATGTTGCTTTTGTTTTTTAGAAAACGTATTTAACTTTGGGTTTTTTTATATTAGAAGGCAACATTTATTGTTATTGTGCTGAGATTAAAAAAACAACTTCAGATTCTGAAGATATTTTACAGCCTTGAAGTCAAATTTAGCTCTGCTATTATGGAAGTAAATATGTGCCATCAGAATTTGAATAAAAAATGCATCCGAATTCAATTTTTAAAAAAATTCAGTGTCATTATTTGTACATGTTTGCAATTTTCATATGTTAAAAAAATTCACATTCCTATTTCAAAGATAAAATTTTCAATATATATTTTTTCAGTGTTAAAAAAAATTCAGCATATAAAAAAATTCAACTTTTAAAAATTCAAATGCAATATTTTCAGTGTCCTAAAAATTCAACTTGCTCAAATTCGCCGTCTCAAATTCAGCGTCTAAAAATTCGCTGTACAAAAATGGCAAGGTTACTTCAGGTCACAGACATTAGCAATCGTTGTCAGATTTCAACACCCAGCCAATCACATGACGCAGGTGTCATAGTGAAGAAATACCAGCATCACCGAGGCTAGCGACCATGGAGGCGAATGCAAACCCAACCCCAACGGTGAGTCTATGCTTTCATATTTCTGTGGTATATTTTATTTTGCGCATGAGGTTTGATACATTATCTTAAAACTTGATTTAAAACACGGGTTTGGGCCGTTGTTAATCTTACACCATGTAATGCTAGCATATTAGTTCTCGCTACCTCCTAGAGACCCCAGTCCCTCCCCCCTTCTCCTTCTCTTAGATGTCCCACACCCAATGTTCCCGTGTTTTATTTCAAAAAGAAATACCACTTGCGCCAAGTCTAGAATCTTTTAAGATAACTGATGGATGGCGACTTTCCGGGTTTTGTTTGTATGCTGTCTTAGGTGAGACCGAGACAGGCAGTCTTAGTAAAGTCGTAATTTTCCGGGAGATGCTACCGCTAATGACCGCAGTGAAGTTAGTTTCAAGTTGGATATTCGATATTCGAGCTCCGGGGAGTAAGCGGCGTTTAGCTCAAGGTTGATCCGATTTATGAACGCTACTGTCGGCCAGCGGTTCTCCACCGCTCCCGGCCGCAGCGCCCGAAGGTTCACTTAGGGACTGTCAACAAATTACCGAACCAAACATTCCTGTCAAAGAAACGTTAATGCCTTGAATTGTAACCAACGAACTAATTGTCAGTGCTAATTCAGGCTTTTACATGAGCCAAAATAGCATCTATAAAATTTTAAATTCAATATTTTCAATAATTTTAATATTAAATAATATAATGGTTTCTTCAATAGCTTCCAGGTCATGTGACCTAATGACTCAGAATCACTTTGAAATAATTATACTAGTCTCTTTAGATGAGGCACATTTGTTTTCCATTTTAACATATTTTTTTTTATCTTTTAGCAATTTGTTTTGTCAATATTTAGTATTTTTATTCAATAGCTTCAAGGTCTTGTGACCTATTGACCCAGAATCAGTGTGAAATTGTTCTAGTATCCTGTATAGATGAGGCACAGTCATTTGTTTCATATTTAAAAAATTTTTTTATTTTTAGCAATTTTATTTGTCAAAATTTAGTATGTTTTTGCAATAGCTTCCAAGACGTGTCCTATTGATTCAAAACCACTTTGAAATTGTTTTACAAATCATTAGAGATGAGGCACCCACATTTTTCCCCATTTTAGATCTTTATCAATGTTTTACATAATTTAAATTTACTAATTTAAAAAAAAAAGATTGGTGTTTAATAGCTTAAATTTCATGTGACCCACTGACAAGGAATAAAAAGGGCTAAATGGAATAAAAATGAGTGTGCCCCACCTATCCAGTCTAGTAGAATAATTTCACATTGATTTTGATTAACTTATGGGTCTTATGACCCATAAGCTATTGAAGAAAAATCAATCAATCAATCAATCATCTTCCCCTTGTCTGCAGTCGGGTTGCGGGGTCAGCAGAGGCCCAGACTTCCCTCCCCAGCCACTTGTTCCAGCTCCTCCAGGGGAACCCCAAGGCGTTCCCAGGCCAGCCGAGAAACATCGTCCCTCCAGCGTGTCCTGGGTCTTCCCAGACACGCTGGGAAGACGTCCCACCTCCTCGTGGTGGGACGTGCCCAGAAGACCTCACTAGGGAGGCGTCAAGGAAGCATCCTAATCTGATGCCTGACCCACCTCAGCTGGCTCCTCTCAAAGTGAAAAATCAGCGGCTCTACTCTCAGTCCCTCCTGGATGACTGAGCTTCTCATCCTATCACTAAGGGAGAGCCCAGACACCTTATGGAAAAAACTAATTTTGGCCGTTAGTTTGTGATTTTGTTCTTTCAGTCAAGACCTTTAAGCCTATGCCATAGATGAAGGTAGGGACGTAGATCGACTGGCAAATCAAGAACTTTGCTTTTTGATCCAGCTGTCTCTTCACCACGACAGACTGGTACAGCGCCCACTTTACTGCACCAATCCTTCTATTGATCTCCTGTCCATTTTGCCCTCATTCTTATGGATTCTGTATTTTCCTCCATCTCTTTTAGCCTCTTAACACGCTGCAGCATACATAACCATGTTTATATGTGACTGCTGACATGTAAACAGACTGAAACTGATTAGAGTACCGTTTAGGGAGGGTACAGACTGCAGAGATGAATAAAAAGCTAAACTTGCTACAATCTTTGCCTCACTTGGCCCAACGCTGGACGGTGAATGTAACATAAGAAGCATGAAGTTCCATTTGGATGATAAGTATGGCTTGTGGAATTTGATCATCTTTTAGCATTAAAGCTTGTTTTTATATATAACCAAATCTGATTATTTCTCAAGGTCATTTACAATGAGTGGTTCTGGTCGGGTCCTGAAACTGGTTAACGGACATGGGTGGTGAACAGAGACAGAAATGAATGAACTCCAACAGTGAACAAGATCCTAAGATGCTTAAACGCCTCCACTTGGGTCAGGACAATCTTCCCTGACCCAAATAAGGCGCTCTACCCTTTTCCAGCTCAAGACCATGGCCTTGGATCTGGAGGTACTGATCCTCCTCATCTGCATCCTGCTCCAGTAAAGCTGTAGATCATGACCTGATGAAGCCAGTAGGGCCACATCATCTGCCAAAAGCAGAGGTGTGATCCCAAGGCCACCAAAATGGATCCCTTCAGAACCCCGGTTGTGCAGAACGTGGCCTCGGACAGAAAACACCCAAATCCAAAAATCTAATCAAATTTTATTTATATATCACATTTCAACAACAAGGCATTTCAAAGAGCTTTACACCATAAAAACACAAACATACAAAGTCATAGAAACACGACCAACAACTGAAACATTACATTTTCTCACTACATATCAGATTGTTTATTAATGTTCCATTAATTAGCGCATGGCTCTCATCTCGGGTCATGATGAGATGAGACTATTTCTAGTTAGAACCTCTCAACCTCACACACCAGCTCAGGCTCCCACCAGAGAGGTGATGCCCACTGATAAAAAGTCTTATCACCCAGGGTCAGATGGCCAAGGTCCCCTCCCTCGGCCTTCTAACATCCCACATTGCACCCAGCCCTTTTGGCCCACAGTTGGTGAGCCCTTGGGAAGGTGAACCCACTGTGGGCTGAGCCTGGCCAGACTCCATGTGTTTTGGCACCAGATGCTTGCCACGGAGCACCAACTCCAGGCCCGGCTCCAGGGTGGAGCCCTGGTGACCTGCGTCCAGGTGAGGGGACACTGTATCCATTAACTGTGCTCTTCATAAAGGGTCTTGGGCTGCTCTTTGTCTGGTTCATCACCTCTAGCATTGGGTGACCCTACAAGGGGTATGAAACCCCTGACAGCATAACTCCTAGAGTCACTTCAGCACTCAAACCCTTTCATCACGATAAGGTGGCAGCCTATGGAGGTGAAGAGAAAATAGGAAATATATTTTTTAAATACAAAATTGCCTAAAAAATAATAAAATGGGTCAAAATGAATTAAAAATGAGCGTACCTCATTGCTCCAGTCTACTAAAACAATTTTACACTGATTTCGAGTAATTGGGTGAAAGTTTAGTGAGAACTCCTGCTCGGGTTCTCACTAAAACCAGGAAGATAGAGCACATAACACCAGTTTTAAAGTCCCTACACTGACTCCCTGTAGCTCATAGACTAGAATACAAAAATACTGTTGTTAGTTTATAAATCACTGAACGGTTTAGTACCTCAATACATTACAGATCTGCTGTTGCATCAACCTTCCAGACCCCTCAGGTCTTCTGGTTCTGGTTCTGGTCTGCTCTGCATCCAGAACCAGAACCAAACAAGGAGAAGCAGCATTCAGCTTCCATGCACCACAAATTTGGAACAAACGTACAGAAAACTGTAAAACAGCTGAAACACTGAGTGCCTTTAAATCTCGACTAAAAACCCAGCTGTTTAGAGCTGTATTTGAAACGTAATCAATTACGAATTTAATGACAGTTCTTAACTTAATTTCTTTGATTGTTGCATGACTCTGTGTTTTCATATTTTTATTATGTAAAGCACTTTGAAATGCCTTGGTGCTGAAATGTGCTGTTCAAATAAAATTTGATTGATTGATTGATTGATGACCTAGAAGCCAATATAAAAATACCTACAAATTATAAAAAGGACTCAAATCGAATATAAATGACTGTGCCTCATCTATACAGACTGGTAGAATTATTTCAAAGTGATTTTGAGTCATTAGGTGACATGACCTGGAAGCTATTGAATAAAAACCCTCAATTTTGGTGAAAAAAATTCCTAAAAAATGGAAAATTATTTAAAATGGAAAAAAAAATGACTGTGCCTCATCTATAGAGACTAGTAAAACAATTTCAAAGTGATTTTGAATCAATAGGTCCCATGACCTGGAAGATATTGAAGAAAAACCCTAAATTTTGACGAAAAAAATTAATAAAAAATGGAAAATGGCTAAAAATGGAAAACAAATGTGCCTCATCTAAAGAGACTAGTATAATTATTTCAAAGTGATTCTGAGTCATTAGGTCACATGACCTGGAAGCTATTGAAGAAACCATTATATTATTTAATATTAAAATTATTGAAAATATTGAATTTAAAATTTTATAGATGCTATTTTGGCTCATGTAAAAGCCTGAATTAGCACTGACAATTAGTTCGTTGGTTACAATTCAAGGCATTAACGTTTCTTTGACAGGAATGTTTGGTTCGGTAATTTGTTGACAGTCCCTAAGTGAACCTTCGGGCGCTGCGGCCGGGAGCGGTGGAGAACCGCTGGCCGACAGTAGCGTTCATAAATCGGATCAACCTTGAGCTAAACGCCGCTTACTCCCCGGAGCTCGAATATCGAATATCCAACTTGAAACTAACTTCACTGCGGTCATTAGCGGTAGCATCTCCCGGAAAATTACGACTTTACTAAGACTGCCTGTCTCGGTCTCACCTAAGACAGCATACAAACAAAACCCGGAAAGTCGCCATCCATCAGTTATCTTAAAAGATTCTAGACTTGGCGCAAGTGGTATTTCTTTTTGAAATAAAACACGGGAACATTGGGTGTGGGACATCTAAGAGAAGGAGAAGGGGGGAGGGACTGGGGTCTCTAGGAGGTAGCGAGAACTAATATGCTAGCATTACATGGTGTAAGATTAACAACGGCCCAAACCCGTGTTTTAAATCAAGTTTTAAGATAATGTATCAAACCTCATGCGCAAAATAAAATATACCACAGAAATATGAAAGCATAGACTCACCGTTGGGGTTGGGTTTGCATTCGCCTCCATGGTCGCTAGCCTCGGTGATGCTGGTATTTCTTCACTATGACACCTGCGTCATGTGATTGGCTGGGTGTTGAAATCTGACAACGATTGCTAATGTCTGTGACCTGAAGTAACCTTGCCATTTTTGTACAGCGAATTTTTAGACGCTGAATTTGAGACGGCGAATTTGAGCAAGTTGAATTTTTAGGACACTGAAAATATTGCATTTGAATTTTTAAAAGTTGAATTTTTTTATATGCTGAATTTTTTTTAACACTGAAAAAATATATATTGAAAATTTTATCTTTGAAATAGGAATGTGAATTTTTTTAACATATGAAAATTGCAAACATGTACAAATAATGACACTGAATTTTTTTAAAAATTGAATTCGGATGCATTTTTTATTCAAATTCTGATGGCACATATTTACTTCCATATGCTATTCCCCTCTGAACACCTACTCGTAATTTAGTTAATCAGATTACACATCTCATTTATTACTGTTTAAACAGCGAATGACTCCATATTTTATCCACAGCTCATCTAAGCTTTATTAAAATTGCTAGGAAACATAACCATCATGGAAAAAATGTGTCTGTTGGCTGGAAAAATACAGCAAAGTTCAGATTCACAATGAAAATTGTCATTTTAAACTTTAATAGACCTAAAATTAAAAAAACAAAAAACAAAAACTAAAATGGTGAAGCAAATTTATGCCAGTTTTAAAAAGAGATGACACGGTCCGGCACTTCAAGGAGAGAAACCAAAGTGAACAATATTTTAATGGTGGTCAGACAGATATTACATGTAAAACAATCACAGATCCATTCTGATTTGATGACAAATGCATTCAGCAGATGACAAAAAAAATGTAAAGTATAATTCCAGAGCATACTGTACCTCAAAACACTAGTATTGCTTTTGCAACATGCTACAACAGATTGACTCAATTCTTAAAAGCATTTACATTTTTTCTGGAATCAGAAAAAGCAGCACTTAGGTTATTAGTCGACATCAAAGTCAAGAGTCAGAATCTGAGTCGCTGTAGTCGGCAACTAGTGACGTGATTCCTCCAGAACTTTTACTTTCTTCTTTCTCCTTCCCACAGTCCACTGTATCAATCAGTCTTTGATCTGTTTCCTTTGCAATTTTGGCAACCAGCTCATTGGAATTAGTGTGATTTTTCTCTAGTCCTAGTGGAGATCCTATACTTTGAGATTTTTCTGTCTGCGTTGGCAGTTCCTCCTGCTGAGACGTTCCCTGGGTTCTGGTGGCACACTGTTCGGCTTTAGCTCCAGATCCGCTGGACCGTCTGCGAATTAACGGGCTCTGGGAGGAACCCAGGGCTTTGGCCACAGCTGCTTCTTTCCCCTGCAGGCTTAGCTTATGGAGCAGGCTGCCTGCAGCGCCCCCCGCTGGAGTGGAGGAGGTATTGAACCACGAACGAGAGGCGATCTCTTTCCGCTTGCTGTGCCGTTTGTCCTCATAAGCTTTAAAAAAAAATGAAAATGAAAAGTAACATTTTACTCATTAGATTACATCCAATTTTTATACACATGAAACAAAATGCTTTATATATAGTTATCAAACTGTATCAGAATTATACATTAAGTTTATTTCTTTGCTAATTTTACTGTTTTCTGTGAACGTTTGTAGGACATTTTGCATGGAATAATAAAAAAGTGCCTTCTAATACACTTGAATATCTAAATATTCAGTTAAAACCAAAAATGTACCAAAATTATTTCTATTTGCTAAATGGCACAATAATGTACAAAAAATATGTCAGATTTATTTATTAATGTCTTCAAAATCAGAAGCTCATATAGTGAATGATTACAGTTAGTTAAGAAATTATGAAAAGACCAGATGCTGACGTCATGGCTTTGGAAAATAGATGAATGTATCTTTTTATTTGGTGGATAATAAGTTCTAGTTCTGGATGTACAACATGTATGAGGATGTTTATAAGGTTGACATAAAATTGATTTAGGCAAGCAGGTAATTTAAGATTTAAACAGAAGATGTAAAAAATTATAAACATATCTGTGAATTATTTAAAGCGCGAGAGCATATCTCTGTATGTGGTACTTACAGTCGGGTGTTTGGTACGTTAGTAGTCCTGCCAGTTTTTTGTCCTCCTCTTTCTCAGGCAGCAGTGGTATGGATAAGTTTGCCCTCATCTTTACAGCGTTATCTTTCTCCTCCTGCTCGGCCAGAACTTTCTTCTCTACCTGAATCGTCAAATAAAGAAACAATTTTATTTTAAAATGGAACACATCTAAAAAAACAAAACAAAAAAAAAACACATCTGTAGTGGGAAATCAAATTTAGCTTTATAATAATTCCAGAGTTCATGTCCCAATTATTGATACAGGGGGGAAAAAAAGCAAAATTGCTATATGAAAGTTTGAAAGGCAACACTTAAAAAAATGACTTTACCAAAGTTTACCTTATGATTGCTTACCGAATGAATAAATCATTTGGTTAAATGTCATGACTTGAAGAAAAACAAAAACTTCAGTAATTAACTTTATCTTAAATGTCATATAGATTTACGACAGGAAAGAAATAACATTCTGATTTTTTTATGGGACAAAATTTATTTCTGGACACTAAATCAGCCAAACATTATGGAAATTTGAATCAGAAATTAATACTGGCTATAGGACTTATAGGTAAACAGATGTAGATCTACAATGCTTCTATATGTACAAGCAATCTTGAACATCTAATAAACTTTTTCATCTTTAACATTTTTTGTATTTAATTTAAGGAGAAAGTAAAAGAGCTATTGTCTTACTCTGAACTTCCTGCGGAGGGAGCTGTTGAGCTGAAAGTCGTCCTTCCAGCCTGCCTGATAGTCCTGGATTTCAGACAGAGACGGCAGAGCCTTTGTGAGCTTCTCTTTGTCTTTTCCGCCATGATCCAGTTTGTACATGGCGTCCGTCTCCAGCTTTTCCTTCTCTTCCCGTTCTGCTCCGAGAGGACATAAGAATGATCCAATCACAACGGGGCAAAACACGCACGCAAAGGCGACAGTGGAAGCAAAACTATTGGTGAAGACAAATCTTCTACCTGTGGTGAGGATCTGCTCGTTTTCAGCCATGTCCCAGCGCTCCTCTTTCCTGCGCGCTCCGCTCACGATCACGTAGTCGCAAGTTGCAGGATCCGTCTGCATCTCGATGTAGTTGACGCACAGATGACACTTCATCCTAAACCTACATGTGAGAACAGAAAGAAGTTTGTTTTTTTTTACTTAAAAACATACTTTTTGTCAAAATAAACTTTATAAATTATGCCTCGTGCTTTTTTTTTTACCTATAGATTGGCGTGGTGTAGTAGTTCCCCACTTTCTTCTTCTCGGCATTGTAACGCACGCCTTTGCAAAACACATCGTTTGGGTTATAAAAACAAAAAGACGCTTTGTTTGATTGAATGACTGTGCTTTAGTTTTTCCACTTCAGCTTACCCATGCCAATGTGATTCTTGCAGCCATCACACCAGATGTTGTAGGGCATTTCAAACCTTGACAGACAAAAACAGTCAGGTAAAAATCAAACAATCTGGCTGAATGTTATATTAAAACATCTTCTGATTTGTAAAAATCCTCATGTAGTGTAAATCTCCCTTAACTCATCATGGCTGGGTCAAGTGTACACTACTACAGCTGTTGGTAACTAATGATCTGACTGATTGTATTGGACTCTGTGGTATATTGCACATCTGGAACTTTCTAGTAATTACTTTTACTCCATTTTTACTTTAGGTGTTGCTTGGGCAAAATAATTTTCCTACGGGGCTCTATAAAGTAATTTCAATCTTGACCATACAAGTCCTGAAAATAAAAAAAATAAAAAAAAGATAGTACTGCCACATCAATTCCCTTCTTTTGGTGTTGCACTGACCTGATAATGAGGATGCCCTGGGACAGTTTTCTTGCCCTCTCCCGCAGGGCGTGAGTTTTGTGGTAGCCATTGAGGGAGCCATGCTAAAAGCAAAGAATGGCAAAAGAGGTAAGTGTAGAGCACTAAGACGTCTGGACAACAACTGGCAGGTCAGGCGTTCACCTTGGCTGGATCGAAATCCGGAGGGTAGTATTTGTTGGTTCCTTTTCTTTCACCCTGTCAGGGAACAAGCGGGTCAATAAAGGAGAGCAAATTTCATACTGAAACAGACAAAGATCTAAAAAACGAAAATAAAAAATGAAGAGGACAGGATCTTATCTTGTTATTTAAAGACTCAAAAATTTAGGAGATGGCAGATAAAATACAGACTTTTAACACATGGTGAACTTTATAGCGACATAGAAGAAAAGAACAATGTCAAGTTCAGCATTTTCATTAATATTAAATGTTTTATTGAAAGTGGGGTTTTTTTTTAGCAGAATTTGTTACATTAAGTGGATCAATACAGATGTAAGCGGATTATAAACAATTCATCTTACCATAGTGACAGCTGGAGATCAGCACTTTGCTCCTTTAAACATAAAATAGGTAAATTGCGTTATAGACAACAAAACGTCACACTCAGTCTATAAATAGGCTTTTAAATGAAGTTGAGGCTTTATTTGGCTTTTCAGCCTGTAACCGTGAAGGGTTTTCTAAGTCATGGTATTAACACCACAACCCGTTTCATATAAATCTAGATCCATATTAATGGTGTTATATTTTACAGATTTTTTTTTTTAACTCTATGCTTTTTTGCTAAAATATCTGCTTGTAATACCACCACTAAAGACTCTCAATCTGTAAAGCCTGGGCAGCCCTGACATGCGGGTTTACATGCACTCTCTAACACCAGACCTGCATAGCTTTCAGCGCAATCAGCTTTAAGGGTCGATTTTATCGTTAATATCTAAAAACCAGGTAAAAGTAAGCCAACGTTAGCAGCAGTTAGCTGCTTTTGTAACGTGCGTATTATTTGCATGCAAATATAATGGTCAGATAAACATAGAATAACTTAAGAGTATCACTAAGTAGGTTTTGATTTTTAAGTAAACTCATACTGAGAGTAATTGTACACCTGAGACATTAAAATATACTTACAAGTTGTGCTTTAGCAACACAGCTAAAAAAAACAACAAACGTCAGAGTCCTACGTAATTTCCGTGCCCCGTCGGAAGTTACGTCAAATTTAGCCGGAAATATCGCCGTCCGACAGTGGAACGTGTATCTAGCCCCGGCGTCTTCTATTACTTGAAAATGGAAACCAAAACAGAGCCGCACAAGCGCTTCTTCTGCTCTTTTCCGGACTGCTCGGCTGCTTACAACAGACAATGGAAACTGGACGCCCACTTGTGTAAACACACCGGACTTCGGCCACACTCGTGTCAACACGAGGGCTGCGGAAAGTCCTTCTGCACGCCTTACCACCAAGCCCGGCATGAACTCATCCACAGCGGGGAGAAGCCCTTCCGCTGCTCCGTGGAGGGCTGCGCGGAGGCTTTCACCACGACCACCAACCGGAGCAGACACGTGAGCCGCGCGCACGCTCACGAGCAGAAGAAATACGGCTGCACGGTCCAGGGCTGCGGCCAGGAGTTCAAGAAGAACAAGCAGCTGAGGGCCCATATGTGTGAGCAGCACACGCAGCTGCCACCCTACCAGTGCGCCCACGGGGGCTGCCAGATGCGATTCTCCAACCCCAGCAAGCTGAAGCGGCACGAGAAGGTCCACAGAGGTTACCCCTGCGCGGAGGAGGGCTGTCCGTTCACAGGGAAAACCTGGACGGACTTACTGAAGCACAGGAAGGAGCAGCACCGGGTTGTTCTGACGTGCGAACACTGCAGCAAGGTGTTCAGGGACTCCTGGTTCCTCCAGCAGCACCAGCGCGTCCACGCCGACACCCGGGTGGTCTACAAGTGCCCCAAGGAGGGCTGTGACCGCTCCTACACCACCATGTTCAACCTGCAGAGCCACGTCGGCTCCTTCCACGAGAACCTGCGCCCCTTCGTCTGCACTCATGACGGCTGCGGGAGGGCTTTCACCATGAAGCAAAGCCTCCAGCGTCACAGTGTGGTCCACGACCCGGAGGGCAGGAAGCTGAAGAAGAGCAGACCAAAGAGGTCTATCGCTTCCAGACTGAGCGGCTACGGAGAAGCGAAGAGGGTGGTGTGTGAAAAACAGCCTGACCCGCAGCGTGGGCTCTGCCCAGACAAAACAGAGCAGCCCGGTTCCGTTGTGTTGGTGTCCCTCTTGCAGGACACGTCTTTGTTGTGTGAGCCTACCGTGGACACTCATGGACTCACAAACGTACTGAACCCTCCTTTATCAGTGTAGGGTTCAGTGACAGTATTTATGTCAGCACTGTAAGAACAGAAGGCGCCTACCAGGAGAGTTTGGTTTAAGTTCATGCACTGTCATTGAGAGAAGATATGAAAGATTTGACACAGTTTAATATCTCATACGCTGCATGCTCTCTGTATCCACCTGGTGTTCAGAGGAAAATGAGGCTGGACCTTCTTCCGTCTGCTACTGTGGGATACAAATGTATTTCTACTGCCGTATCCTTTCTCTCTCTGAAAAGAATTAAAAGCAGTTGATTAAATTCTGGCTTGTATGTTTCTTTCTTCAGGTTCTTTATGTAAGCTTACCTTTTGGTAGTGAGAGCCACTTTTTTTTCCTTTTGTTTTGCATTCTCATAAATACATCAAATGTATATATTCTGATTATTCTAGCCAACAAGCTGATCTTGAAAATCAGCAAAAATGTGCAAGAATCTCCACTCTAGTGAAGAAACAAAACTTAAACGGTTTTGCTTTTACTCTTTATAATGAGACTTTATATATGTATATTTAAATACATAATGGTTGCAGAATATATTATAAACAATGTTTTTGCTGCCTTAGTAACTCTAATAACAGCTAAGGTGATGCAGTAAACGTTAGCCATTTCTAAAGGTATAAATCAGGCTTGCAGCAGGCATGATCTCCATTAGATGCTAATCTAAAAATGCTATGGAGCTGAAAAATTTATGTATTTCATTCTTTGTTGGGGAGTATTATACTGCATCTCTTCTGATTCTTATGATCATTTACTATTTAAGTGTTTTTAAACCAAATTCTTTTTCTGTTGACATTGAGCTGACTGGAGATTCTTACAGTGTGACAACCTTTAGTTGAAATGTTAATATAGTTACACAATGACTCAAAAAAGAATAGCGTATTGAACTGCATTTATCTAAAACCAAAAGGCAACTATTTTTGTTTTTGCCACCAGAGTAATGTAAAATATTTATACTAATATGTAATTGTATTTATAGAAATAAGAAAGAACAGGATAAACACCAGCTGAATTTGTAGTTTCAAGGTATATGGGGTTGTTTCTGGCATTCGGATCTTCACTCCATCCTGGAAGCAAAATGAGCTGCTAATAGCTAATTCACTAATCGAGCTATCTCTGTGAGACAGGATTGATTTACGGTAGCAGTCAGTCTTGCCACATATCTGAGTAGGCCTCTGACTGAAGACTGTTGCAGTGAGACAGTTTTTACATGACACATGCTAACAGCTCAATTTCCAGGCAGTGGAGACGATATTCCACCATAGTATGACCTGGATGATGACATCAGTTGTTGCCAAGAGCTGCTAATCCGTCTCCTTTGCTTTTGCCGCACTTCTATTTTTTAGCTATTCCTAGAATGAAAACCCACAATGACAGAAAAGCAACAAGAGATGTGGATAAATATAACTCCTCCAACTTTAGTGCAGTGAAACTCTCATCTAGAATATCGGAGATCATTACGCCAGCAGTAGACATCTACAGCCAACGTGACTCTACTCCGTGACCTCCATCTGGCGGCGCTCTCTTCAACCGGGGTGCGATCTTATCCCTGAACTATCACCCGATCCTATCCCTGAACTATCACCCGATCCACGGCAAAAGCTGGAGCACAAACCTGCACATTCCTCCTCTTGTGCCTTCGTGACAAACGGTGGAGCGTCTCGGCTCTGACCAGCTGATTTACAGCGTAAACAGGAGTCACTCCGTGCAAGTTTGAGATTCCAAGGCTAAGTCCTCCACGAATATTTCCACTTACTGGAAATACTGCTTCCCCACATTCCTGCCCCCTTTCGGCTCAGACGGCCCCTATATGGGCTGACTGTCCGACCAGCTCAAGTCAGGAATGTACAGCACACCCCTTTTAATTGGTGTTGTGTCATCCTCCATGCCAAATGCTGGCATACCTTTTCAACATGGCCGCTGTAGAGTAGGCGCATCAGATATAGACGTTTCTCACAAACACCAGTCACAAAGTAACCCCTTACAGTAAAACTGACAAACCAGTGGTAGTTTTTAGATATTGAGTGTTTCATACTTATTTTTGATTCTCTAACATATTTGGTTTGACATAACATGCTAAGTTTATTCTTTATTATTCATTATTATCATTTATATCCATTTTCTTTCAACTCTAAGCACAAAGATGGTAAGGTTTGGTTTTGATGAAGCAAATCACAAATTGACCACAATGGGTTTAAAAAAATACCCTGCAGTGCACATATTTATCTAAATACTTAGCATTAAATTACAGTTACACATACATTGAACATATGACAATGAATACAGTTTCATATAACATAAATTGTCAATGAGAAAAAAATATATAAATATTTTCTAAGTCTGTGAAGTAGAGAAATTAAGCAAAAACTGTTTATTAAAGCAGAGGATTTGTCTTAAGAAAGTGACACATCAGCAACATACATTCACATTTTTTACATGCTTAATATTCTTTTTGCATGTTTTCCATGTTATGAAGTTGGTGCTAAAATGGGTTAAACATCTGGGACAACTTGTGGGGGAGTTTCTGTGTGTATGTTAGCATTTAATGATACTGAATCAGTTAGAGCTTCAAAACATGAGATAAAATAATTAAATTATTTGAAAATGCTTGAACTCTACTTCGCCAGTCGATGCAAAGTATAAGAATATTCCCCTAAAACATCTGCAAATAAATCTGATTTTCATAACTTTCGTCTTTGACAACGCTGATGCCTTATGTAAATAAAAGTTGAGAGGTCAGTCTTTGTATGTATATGAATATATGTGAAAAGAGAACAAGATTTTTTTGTTGTTTTATTTATCCTTTGTTCTCATGCTACTGTAAGTGCATAACACCTCTAACGTATGCTGATGTGCCGACAGTATGCCGGTAATTGATAACCTGCAAAATGCTGTCAACTATTTCAGCCTTTTCTCTCTTTCTGACAGTTCCGGAAAGTCTTGCTACATTCTTCCCATTCCTCTTTTCTGACTATGCTGAATTCCAGACCAGTCCCTCAGACTATAATCCTGAGGGATTTCTTTATCTCCACTGTATTTCTCCTATCACCTCCTCTGGCTTCCCTTTGTCTTCTTATCTGTCACTCTGCCTTAATTCTTCTGTATCCCTGGGAATGTGAATATGTCTGGTCCTCTGCCACTTTGTCTTTATTTTCCATTTTTAGTGAAAGAAAAAGCAGCAACAATTGCTCACAACTGCACCGACTACATTTGTTTAATGTAAGTTTAATATACGTTTCCAGATCGCATATTAATTGATCAACTCTGAAGAGCTGAAACCAGAAGTGTACACCAAATAAAAAAACACCTACATCTTTTTTTTTTTTTACTGTCTGAAGTTTAAGCCAGGGCAGTGGTGCAGTTGGTAGAGCTGTTGCATTGCAGCAAGAAGGTTCTGGGTTCAAGCCCCAGTCTTTCTGCATGGAGTTTGCATGTTCTCCCTGTGCATGCATGGGTTTTCTCTGGGTACTCTGGTTTCCTCCTGCAGTCCAAAAACATGACTATCAGGTTAATTGGCCTCTCCAAATTTCCCCTAGGTGTGAGTGTGTGTATGCATGGTTGTTTGTCTGTGTTGCCCTGCAACAGACTGGTGACCTGTCCAGTGTGTACCCTGCCTCTCACCCAGAATGATAGCTGGAGATAGGCACCAGCACCCCTCCTGACCCCACCGCAGGACAAGGGTGTAAAGAAAATGGATGGAAGTTTAAGCCAAACTTCTCTCTTTTTTTTAGATCAGTTAGAATTACCAAAGTAATTTTGATTTGCTAAGTATTGTATGCCAATGGCATGGGAATGATAGAAAATGTTGTACTCAATAACCTGAGCTACAAGAATCACACTGATATTAAATAAAAGTAACTCAATAATAGAACCCTGAGGTATCCCCACATATGATCTCTTTTCGCTTTGATTTATTATTACAAACTATTCTAAGATAGTCCCACTCTGTCAAACATCATCCAAACTACTTTTAGTACCAGACAATTCAAACAGCTCCAGCTAGGTCTTATTATTCTACCACTGTGAATGTTGATCTGATTGGTGAAAATGGCTTCATGGAGGGCGTCCACTGTCTGGAACAGGCGTCCACTGTCTGGAACAGGTGTCCATTTTTGTAAACTTCTCTTGCCATCCAACTCCAAATGTTCTCAAATGGATTTAGATGAGGGGAACAAAAGAGTGATGTTATTTCTACGGAAGAAATCCTTTGTCAGACGGGCTTTGCCTAACAACACAACTTGAAGCCCCACTGTCTCATTGCAGGAAAAAGTCCCCTAGATCAGGGTGGCGCCTCCTCCACTCTGCCATGTAGTGGAAGTGTGATCTCCTTGTCATGCTGGTGACATTGTAAGACATCAAGACCATCAAGATTGCATTTGTTTATAAATCGTATAACTTTCTTCCATCTTTCAATGTCCCACGTTTGGACACTCTCGTTCAAACTCTGACTGGGCAATTTTGTGCCATTGAAGGACACGAGACCTTTTGAAGATGTTTTCTGTTCTTAAAATTCTTCTATCACAGATGGTTATGGGGCTGCAGCTGGCACCAGTGACAAGATTAATGTCTCATGAATTGATGGATTTTTGTGGACAACGTTTGACATTTTTGTTCCCTAACAATCAGAATCTTTTAGTTTAAAATGGCCGTCTCTTTGAACGACACTCAAAGAGAGAAAGCTTTTTTTGACTTTGCCATCGGAGCTCATCACCATATGGAAACATTACAGAAAATGACTCTAACTACAAATTTTTGCAAAGATCTGGGTTTTAAATGCTCTTTTGACCAGCTGATGAACAGCCTATTTCAGTTGGTTGCTTGCAATAACTTGCTCCACCCCCCCCCCCCAACTTCTACGTATTTATTGGTTAGCATTACACTCTACTGGCCTCAACAAAGATGGCGACCTACGGCCATCTGAAGCTCAGCAACTTTATTAGAAAACAATGCTGTTACTCCTGACTTTATTATTTTTCGTGAGGATGCTCAGACAGAATGTGTGTTTTCAGTTAGCGGCTCTCATGGACACAGGTGCTGACCGTCATGGACGAAGCGGCCGCTGAAGCTGGCTTCCGATTGCAGCTTCTTAAAAACAATGTGGCCGATGTTGAGACCATTTTTCACCTGGTCTTAGCAGCATTTTGATACGGAGTATAATGTTCCAAATATCAAAAGTTCACCTCCAAAACTCAGATCCAGTTCCTACTTTTGGATATATTGTCTACTTGAGCTAATGTGTGACTTTGGATGAGGTGAGAAGAAACTAAAGAGTAACTTTTATTGTAGAGTTTGAGTGATCTTCTACTTGTTTGCACACCTGTTCCATTTTCATCAACTCATTTATCATGTGCAAGCTCAAAACTATCATCCTGAAAAGAAGTACTAAAATTCCTCGCCGTAAATTTTGGTAGCTAGTTCTATTTTAGGATTTAGGGATAGTTTCTTAGTAAATCACATCAGCGGAGTTGTAATTGATGAGCCTGTTTAAAAGTCATAAATATGGTAAGAGCTTTATTGGACATGCTGCGTTTGTCTAAAAAATTCTAACAGAAGCCAGGAATTATGCGCTTAAAAATACAACATTGAATACAGTCCCTGCACTGTAATAAATTTTGTATTTTACCATTATTTTTTAAAATAAACTCGGTTTTATTTTTTGATTCTATCCATTCCACATTTTGCTGTTTGTGTGGGGTTGTGTCAATATGTGCATGGTTTTCACAGAAATGTGATGCTGTGACTAAATCGTCTTTATTTCAGGTTTCCTCCGTCTGAGGGACGTTGCTTCAAACGTCTTGTACTGCGTTCAGATCCGACTAAGCCAAGTTGCCTTTTTTTTTTCTTTCAGAGAAAGCAGCTCTTCTCCTGCTTTCCCCTCTAACAGGCCGTAGATGTGCAGTGTTGTTCTGAACATTTACTGAGGGAAGCAAGGCATGTTCAGCCTAACTGGAAACTCTTGTGTGTCTTGCAGCTACTCTGACCGTTAGGTGAAGTAACAGGGACATCGGCTCCTGATTTTGAATCATTTGGTTTGCCAAATAAGGAGCTGAGGTGTTTCCCCTGCGCCTTCGTTTTTCAGTCAGAGCTCCGATGTGCATTTTTCTTTCAATCTCTGAATTCCACTCGCTGCCCGTTTGGGCCCTGTAATCGTTGCATAATGCATATTCTACATGTCAGCCACACATTACTAGTGAAATCCCTCAATTTATGGACCAGCTCAAGAGGAGTCACCCATTGAGGAATTCCTCCTGCACCAGGCCGTGTTCTAATGATAAAACTCTGATTCTTCTTCTTCTTTCTTTCTTTTTTTGTTGCTCGACCTTTTGATGTCCTTTCTTCTGACCTCTGGATTTAGCATGTAGACTGGGATTAGAGACAAAAAGCAGACTTTACCACAGGTAATTCCACAATAACTCAGCGGGGCTTTTAGCAAACGTGTTTTTGTTTTCACGTTTCCTATACTCGTAATTTTTTGCATTTTTGTCTCAAAGATATTTAATTCATGAGCGTATCTGTCTGGCTTTGAACTGATTCGTTCATCGGTCATATTTCTTGTAACTTAACTGTCCAAAATGTCTTCTAAAAAAAAAAAATAATTAAATAATAAAACCATCAACCTTTTGGGAACCCATACCGTTAGTGGCCGGCTTTCTTTGGAAAAACACCTGTGGGGGAAACACTTTGTGATTTACACCAACGCATAAAATCCCAACAGGACAAATTCTGGGTCAAGCGCCCGCCTGCCCCTCTTTTCGCTCCCTGTCAGTCTCAGGTGAGCGAGAAAGAGTTGACTGGCAAGTAACGGGTTAGTGTCTGGTCTCCCCCCTACACCTCCTCGTCTCATCCCCCCCTCTTCTTCATCCCGGAGGGATATATATTGGAGTTCGTGACTCGTCTTCATCTAAGGCATCACTTCTAGACGGACGCACGCAGACGTCTCTGGTTCATTTCGAGGGATTGAACTTGACGAAGACCAGACCGTGACCATGAAACCCTTTCTAAAAGTTCTCGTGATTCTGTTCTGCGTCGGCAAGGTAGAAGGCCGCTGGCTGAGGTCTCTGATTGGTAAGTAGGGACGTCGTGACCCATCGATTTAGGGATAGCACAAATAAGTTAGGAAGCGTGCTGTTAAAAGGTCGATGAATTTGTCTTTTCCAGGCCAAAAGCAGAAACCCGTGTCGCCTTCAGACGAGGACAGAAGCAGCGAATTTTTAACAACAGAAGAAATCCAAAGGGAAGCCTCCGGAGACGAGCCAGTCCCGTTCCGGACGCGGCGCTCCGCTCCCGACTCCCAGTGCGGCCTCCGCTCCGTCTTGCTGCAGGTGCAGGATCTGGGGCTGGGCTACGACTCGGACGAGACGGTCTTGTTCAAGTACTGCGGGGGGTCTTGCCCCCGTGCCCGCTCCAACTATGACCTCACACTGAGCAACCTGCTGCTCAGCGGGCGGCTCCCGCAGCCGGCCCCCGGAGAGCCGTGGCACAGCGTGCCGTGCTGCAGGCCCACTCACTACGAGGACATGGCCTTCCTCGACAACTCGCACCGCTGGCACAAGGTGGAGAAACTCTCCGCTGCCGCTTGCAGCTGTGCAGATTAAAAATGGCCCGGATCGAGGGGAATAAGGAAGGGGCAGGTGGGAGAGAGCTGAAGATATTCGGAGAGGACGATTTGACTTACTCCAAAATGAAAACAAATAACTCTTTTTTTTTTCTCCGAAAAGAGCCTTCATAAGCAGATTCTAATGTTTGACTCAGATTTCTGTGTTTTATCCATAAAAGACAGGAGGGATATGATTTAGATTTCCAGGAAGCGTTGCTTTATGAGTTTGTTATTTTGAATTAAGGTAAAAAAAAAAATGGAACCAATGCTTTAACTTGAATTACAAAATTGTAAATAAGCTAATATCTATTTATTATAAAAAAAAAAAAACGTGAAATTTTTTTTTAGCTCTTTAGAAATGTTTCCCAATTTACAAACGATGCTGAATTAAGCTCCAAAACTGTTCAGCTACATAAAGTGTACATATGTGAAAACTAAAGATATTTATTTATTTAATGTTTGTTTGTTTTTTTTGTAGATCAGATTAATTTATTTTGTAATGGAGTCACGTTTAATTAAAATTGACTTTTTTTCATTTTTTTCAGTTAATGTAAAAATGCATTAAACATGATGTGGTTTCATTTATGCTCTGTGTGTTGTGTTTTCCATCAAATAATGCTTTTTCTGAGCATTTTCAGCTGACATTAACAGATACAATTTTTTTTGTATTGGGTCAAAATCCACTATCCTGATGCTGACTGCATCAACATGTGTTAAATAAGCTGCATTTTTAAAATATACATAATGTAATACGTTACATCGGTTAAATATTTTCTTTTTGTTTAGTGGGTATAATTCTTGAAATCTGCATTTCATTTTGTAGTAATCTGTTGACATTGCAGAGTTTCAGTCTCTTTGAAAAAAATTGCATGCATATGGAGAGTCTTTTCAGTTATAATATTAAAAAATTATTGAAATTATTTTCTCTACTATTATCAACTTAGAGAAATGCAGGGTTTTTCTTTTCAAACTCCACAGTGAGTCAAGAAGTCTGCAAGGTTTTATTCTATTATCATGTATATCACGATAATGTGTATCAGGTTAGATATAGTAAAAATACATAGTTAAAAAAAATAGGGGGGCAGTCCGGGTATAGAAAATCTTCAATTCAGTTTGTTACATTATTGTATTAACATTAAACTTTTTTAATCAAATATTGTGGTTGATGAAAAATTTATATTCAAAACAGGTGAAACAATATATTTTCCATTTTTCCAGTGTCTTGTTTCTACCGTTTTGACGACTTCACCTTCACTGTCAAGCAAACCCGGATAAAAGCAAATAACCCCAAAAACAAGAGTGATATGTGATTTATTTCCTTTGATTAAGTATTTTATCAGTTCTAGCTCAGCTCCTTGTTTGGTTAATATTTACATCTCTGACTGACCAATGAAACAGAGACCATTATCAGATTATATAAAAGAAAAATGTTGGTATTTTGTTTTAATGACACTTCAAAGGTTCAAATGTTTCATGTCTGACAGGATTACTACAGGAAAAAATCCCATATTTTCTTAATTTAGAGCAAATTCCAGCCGAAAAGCCCTGCGCTTACAGATGGTGAATATCAGAAAATAAGGAAATTTCTTTAGTTCATGTTACAATATTTTACGTCTCCAACAGAGGAATTAAAGTCCATTCAGCCACTCTGACTGACCGGGGTATCGTCCTGAGGCTCCTCTGGCTCCTCTGGCTGTGCCCCCCACACCTGAACGCGGCCCTCCATGGCTGTGAGGAGGCAGGTCTCTGTGGGGTGGAAAGACAGCGACTGGACGACTGCTTTTCCCACTGGCAGCTTTAACGACAACGATCCCTGCGGTTCCAGACAGATACAAGACACGTTTGGTCAGATTTCAATCTTAAAAGATCATATTAAAGTTTTTAAAATGAAAACATTCAAGAGGATAGTGAAGCCGTTTAGCTTCCCGCTTACTTCCACCAGATCCCAGCAGTAGACGTGTCCGTCCTCTGAGCAGCTCAACACGTGGGTGTCTTTACTGGACAGGCAGCAGTCCAACTTGTAGCCCTTCATCTTGTGTCCAGTGTATCTACACGAGTCCACATCACCAGACACAATACTGGTGTCAAAGCAAATCATTTACCTAAAACAATTTACACCGGCTAAATCTACCCTCTTTTTTAAGTAAAAATAAACAAGTTTTATTGACTTAGGTTATTTTTAACTGTTCAAATTACATCTAATATATTTAATGTGTTGTTCTAACACAAAAAAACGATAAACAAATAGATATTTTTTTGTGCATTACAGAGGTTGAACTCATATTTTAATATTTTAGGATATTAACTCTGGAAGCCAGTCTGATAGAAAATGTGAACTTGATATATCTAACATTTTAAAACTTATCAGTAAAATGTGAACTTATATTGAGAGTTACATTTGGTGGAAAAAGCGGGATGCTTGCACCAACCCAACAGGTGGCAGAAAAATGTTTGACCCAAGTCATAAAGTTCAAAGGCAACGCCAAAAAAGACTGAGGAAATGAATGAAAACTAACCGTAGCAGTTTTATAGCATTTTTTTTTCTTGTTTTGCTTTTTCTGATAGGAAATATTAAGATATGATGAGACCACAAATTTTAAATATATAAGCACTCACTCTCCCAACATTTCCCCAGTGCTCTTGTCCAGAAGTCTCACTTTTGAGTCCAAGCTGGAGCTCAGGGTGCACTGCCCGTCCTGACTGAAACACACGCACGTAATGGGACCTGGAACACACAGACATACACAGTAATAAACAACTTTCGGTTTTTATTTCCCCCGCTCAAAAAGAATTTCACCAAAACATTGAAATGAAGTTGCTGACTGCTGATGAGGTCAACGTGAAGCTGTCCCATCCTCAGGTCGTAACGCCTCACTCTGCCGTCCACCGACCTAAACGCAAGAAACGGCAAACTCTGTCACTGAACGCCATCAGGACTCTAGGAGGGGAATGGCTTCTTTGTGATAAATGTAGTAATTCATTTCTGATCTGCTGACCCAGTGAGCAGCTCATGTTGTGAAACTTTAAGGCTGCTTATGCTGTCGCGAGCCTCATCTAGAACCTGGATGGGCTCGTTTCTTCTGGATTTCGTGTCCCAGCATCTCACTGTGCCGTCTATGGAGCCTGGATGATGGGGAAGGACAAAAAAACCAAAAAAAACTCCCCATAAAAATCAGAAATAAAAGCTACATGAAAAGAGTACTGAAACACTACATAAAATTAAAGTAAAAAAAAAAAGAAAAAAAAAAAAGAGAACTCACATATGCAGAAAATTACATTTAAAAAAATGCAATTGCATAAATGAAAAATAAACACCAGAAATGTAAAACCTTCCAACTCGTGACCCAGCAGTAGCACAAAATAGCTTTATTCCAGAGTACATAGTGGACATTTTCCACAATCGATGACTCACCAGATAAAATGACCGTTGCCTCCTCATTAAACTGCACACAGTTAACTTTCTTCAAAGAGAGAATTAAAAAAAAATTGTATCAATGATGGATCAAAATATGGAGGATCATGTAGGATTTACAGTCCTGTTTACATTTTTAATACAATAAGTTATTTTAACTCACCCCAGCGTGTCCTCTGAGCTTGCGTGTGACCTGACCCGTTGCAACGTCCCACAGAATCACAGTTTTGTCCGAGCTGCAGGAGCAAAGCTGACTGTTGTCATAGGAACTGTCAAAACAGGAGGCGAGAAGAAACATACCTGTTATTTTCTGCATAGGGAGAGTGTGCTGAATGTCGGATGTTTTGGTTGAATTGGACAATTTGCCCTAAAATCATCATGATTAAAGACAGCGTCACCTATTGCATCTTTGTCTTAATACTTCCCGCATTTTTGGTATTCACTCTTTATATTTTCTGAATCCCATCCTGTGCACAAATAATTACTTCTGAAAACCGAAGCAAACTCCCTCACCCATCGGCGTCCAGAACCTCATATCCATGACCACTGTAGGTCTTCAGCAGCGTCCCTCGGCCAACGCTCCACAGCTTTAGGGATTTGTCACTGCCGCAAGACAACAGGTAGTTTCCATCCACTGGCAGAACGTACAGCGAACAAGAGAAAGAGGGACATGAGCATCTTGTTATACACTGCTGTGTTTTCTTATGCTCCTGTCTAAATTCTGAAATATAAACAGTATTGTCTTTCCGGTTCTAGTGGTTTTTATATGACAGTGTTCAGACAGGAAGGCAGGTTACTTGGGGTGGGAGGAAGTGGGACTCAAACCTGTGACAGTCCGTCGAGGACTAAAGGGTCTCTGGGTCGCACGATTTAGCCCTGCGTCACCATAATATTGTTTCTAAATTATCTAAAACAGTATGTGAGGGAAATATGCTATCTGTACTCCTCTCGTTTGCTAATTCCAATCTGCCTGTTGTATTAATCCAGGTTTGTATGACTGACATAAAACTGATTTATTGTGATTTCTGCCGCTTATTGATTCCATCCACACCTTCTGAAACTAGTAATACAAAAGGAGCAGGCTACGAAAGGAAGGTGAAAAAAGCAGCAAATGTCTAAAAACAACTGTAAAAAGCTAGGATTATGACTGTACCATTGAAGCGAACGGCTCTGACAGCTCCTTGTTGACAGTTAATGGTCCTCAGAAGATGCTGAGGAAGCTGAGGAGGCTGAGGTTTGGGTTGAGGAAACGCCATTAGTTACAGGACCTGTGAAGTGAAGCATGTCGGGCAAACACTTAAACACAAAATACCTCAAGCGCTTATTACATGTTCAGTATTTTACTTTACGTAAGAATAAATGTTCCTTTTTTTTCTAAATTAATGTTGATGGAGCTTTAAGTCCTGAGCAAGTTTCTTTTAATTTGTAGCGAAAAATATGACCTGGTACAATATTGATATACATTTACTTCATAAGTCAAAAGTAACTTTTTGAGCTTACCTACTGGAGATTTTTTAACCAGGTAGTGTTTCGGGAAAAGACATTTTCTATATTTGCTTAAAGCAGTTGAAAAAGGTAAATTAATCCGCAGCTTTGTACACCATCAACAGTAGTTTTTCTTATTTCACTCGCTATTACTAGCACGAGCAGAGTACGCGGAAGCAATACACGCTGGGGTTCAACAGCACTTTCAAAATAAATGTTCAAAAACTGTTTTCCTCCGTTCTCCCATAAGCTGTCAAAAGCTTTTATATTGAAAGTAACCGGAAACAATCCCTGTTCTCTTTTCCCCTACCCGAGAAGGCAATCAGCTGTGGGTCGCTAAGCGGACTTTTAAATATACTTCCCGTTACTTCCATATAGGATAAAGTTATAACTAAACATGTCTACTAACAGTATGACGGACCCGAGGAGACAAAATAAGATTTTAAGGTGAGTTTTGTGTCTGTTAATTTAAAAAAAGCAAGCCAAGCTGAATGAATTAGCTGACCAACAACAGCTAGCTAGTGCTAACCCAGTCACTCGTGAAGACTTTACTGTGGGATTAGTACTAGTTAGGTGATTAGAAGCCATAAAGCCTACAGTTATTATAACAGCACAATGTTATAATACCTGGCTTTAAACTCCAATTATCTATTGGAGTTTAAAGCCAGGTGGCATTTACACAAGATATTATTGTCAGTGTGTACCTAAACTTTGTCACAATTTAAATTTAACTGGTTTGAGTTGCCTTTAGTTGTACCAACTCTTCTCCGGTATTTTTTAAAGAAGTTCTTGGAGCAGTTTAAGCATTTATTTGTATTTTTTATATGTTAGAAGACTATCCACAAGAGGGCAGTGTAGCTGCTTGTGGTAAGAAATTGTTACATACCTTTTAATGGGCTCTTTGCACCTCAGCTTCCGCGTTCGGGGTAAAGCGGCTCGATTGTTTCCGATCCAATACAAATATCATTTACATCAGGTGCTTGCAGGGCTTGGCCAAGGTTTGTACATTGATCCGAAGCCCCAACCAGTCAGCTGGAGAAAGGTTTTAAGATGTTCGCCTCGTTATACATTCACTGACACGAAGGTGAGTTTTACTTAAACTTTGTGGCTAACATTAACGTTAGCTTATGCTAGTAGGCAATATTCTCGGACATTGTTCTTGTAAAATGTGCTATTTAAGTATCTAAACATTCTAACGGACAATGTATTTATCTTATTTTCAAGTATATTATGTGTGTTTATTGTCGTTAGTGTCACAGACTAACGGGGAGGTTCCGGTTCGGGCTTTTTACTTCCGAGCTCAACAAGCCTGATAGCTTGACAGTAGCGCAGCTCTGGTGTCAGAGATCTGGTTCAGCTGTTCAGGTTCAAAGTTGCTGCTTTTAGAAAAATATGACCGTGTTGCTTCATGTCTCCGTGTTATTTCGTTTTATTACCTTTGCATGTGTCTTGTTCAGAGCTCAGATAGGACGGTGTTTACAGCAGTATGTACAGGCGGATCAGTTGCTCGGCTGTCTGGCTCTGGTCTGCTCTCTCGTTCCCATAAACTCTTTCAGGCTGAATATAGAAGTGATTCCATGGAAATAACTCAGGGAGGCTCCTTTATTTACCATCCGTATCCCTGGTAGTTTTAGGCTGATCCGGAGTGAAGTGAAGGCTGCAAACTTTGCTGTGCGGCGTTAGCTGGTAGCGACAGATATTTACAAGCCATCTTCTTAATTCAGAATCGCTTGGAAATTAACGAAAACTTAAAAGCCCATTATATTAGGAAGACAACAATGTTAATAGTATTGTTTTTTTGCATCTGAAATACGACTTAGTCTTTTCTACCAGTCATGGTAACTGAAAGCGGAAAAAAGTGAGCCGCATTAGCCCCTGGAGATGTGACGTCAACGCCTTAGGTGCAAAGAGCCCATTGTCAAGCAAACGTGAAAATTGTATTATTTGTTCCTGACACACCAGACGGTCAGATGTATTACAAAGGCATGGTAAAAGTCTATTATGTCTATTACGGTCTCATTTTCTTCTTATTTTGGTTAATAAACGGTTTTGTTGTTGCAGATACAAGCCCCCTAGCACAGAGACCAACCCCACACTAGAGGACCCCACTCCTGACTACATGAACCTGCTCGGCATGATCTTCAGCATGTGTGGGCTAATGCTTAAGGTAAAAAAAAATAATAAAAAGTAAAAATAACTGTGCACATTTTCACAGTTAGATCTGCATCAATCAGAGTTTTGTGGCTGATCTCTGAAGCCGAAATCTACTTAAAATGATCCAGATTACTTTCTAAAAAAATAAAATCAACAATAGCCAAGAAAAGTCTTTCCCAGCTTTTTTGCCATAGGTCAACTTTCACCGATGTTTGTGAGAGAAATCTCATTGTTTTGAAAAATCTTGAGTAAAATTCTTATTTACAAAGACAAAGTGTGTCCTAGTAACTCTAAAAGCAATCTTTGCACATTTTCTAAGGATAGTAGAGTTATATCTTAGCTCTAAAGTGTCCAAAAAGGCTGCCTGCATTTCTCTATAATTCCCAACAGATGGAGATGGTCATGGGTCAGGGCCAGTGGACCGGAAACTGGCTTTCTCCTGGCCATCATAGAGTTTATCGTTGCGTCTTTATTCACAGCTACACAGTTGCATTTCCCGTTTCTATTGTTCCGAGTCTCAGTGGGTGTTGATCTGCGCCCGCTCGAAGCCTGCTACCCTTCACTGATAGACATGAAGGGTAGACCTTGGTCTATCCCAGTTGTTCCATTTAGAAGATTAAAGGTAAACTCACCTTTTAAATAAAGGGATGAAGGGCAGCTGCTGACCTTCAACACAAGGGACACCATTAGCTACCCGCAGCCTGTGGTAAACTGGTGCGGACAGTTCAGTGATGCAAATTTAGTTTGATTAACTTATTTATCTCCGGTAATATTTTCTTTTTTTCATAAATGAGATTAAATTCAGTTTATTCATATAGGATTTGCAACAAATTTCGCCCATTGAACCAAACAGAACTATCCTGTTTATGGACATTTCTGTCCAGTCAGTTCAAAGTCAAATGCATGTATTCCAATTTGATTTACTCCCTTGTGAAGTCGTTTATTGTAACTGATTTAAAATCAACAAAAACGCTCTTATTTTCTTTTAAAATGAAAAAACGTTTGTGTGTTTCAGCTGAAGTGGTGTGCCTGGATCGCCGTCTACTGCTCCTTCATCAGCTTTGCAAACTCCAGAAGTTCAGAAGACACCAAACAGATGATGAGCAGCTTTATGTGAGTGCTTCAACTTTATTTTTCTGTATTATATTGATTTATATATGCAGTGCTTATGCCAATTAGACTGAGATCTTAAACTGTTAAGCTTGTGCTAGGCGTAAGAGCCCATAATAAGTTTAAAGTTGGTGCTGCAGAATGATTAGCTCAGCAGAAAACTGCTAATCGAGGAACTTGAGTAAAAGTTGGTTCAGAGCCAGTTTTGGGACGTTGGCCCAAAGCCAAGATATAATTAAAGTATCTCAGGTGTCATTAAGCAAAGGTAAAGGACCTGAACAGGGTAAACGTGCTGTGGAGGGTGACTGTCACCGAGGTTAATAGGGTGAAATTTGGTGTTATGGCCAAGATAGATCAATGAAAAATACAATATGGTATGGGGGGAGTACATTGCTGCCAAAAAACACAGACATTCTAGATTAATTGTACATGTTTATAAGAAAAATCTTGAATTTTTTTTTTATTTATGATGTTAAACTTAAGATGTATTTGCATTGTAAATTAGAAAATTTGTTTGGGGAAATTTAAAAAAAAAATTTATTTACAAAAAAATTCATTATTCTATCAGTTGTAAATGTGCAAGAAAAAAAATTATATAATTAAAGATGTAAATTTAGAATAACAGGATATTTTAAGATTAGAATATCCTATGACATTGCAAAGTAAAAAATCTGTAAAAAAAAAAAAAAAAAAAAAAATATATATAAAAAAAATATATATATATATATTACGGAGCCCCCCAGGGGACATGGGGAATTTTTTTTCTTTTGCGTTCCCTCGCAAAACTTTTGCGTTCCCTCGCAAAAGGTTTTGCGTTCCCTCGCAAAACTTTTGCGTTCCCTCGCAATAATCTACTGATCAGTTCATGCGGCATAATTGATATTATAAGCCTTTTTTACGGTGGAAGCCGTACTTTCTGCTTTAATACAAGCTTATAAGGTTTTCCCATGGACTATTGAGTTATTATCGCGGGGTAATAAGTCATCTGATTGTGTCTCTGTTGTGTCCGTGTCTGAATGGAGGGCTGCTTTCTGTGCCGTTCCATCTGAGCCTTAACAGACATAAACATGCAGTAAATAAATCGATTTTCAATCAGTTTTTTGCACCAAAGCGTTAATAATAATAAACACGTTTTCACTGAGGCTCTATAAGAGCAATATGAATGAAATAAGTAATTATTGATATGACAGGAGCAGCGGCTTTGACACCTGGTGGTGGGCGTGTCGATGTGGGAGTGACTGTCATGAAGTATGAATGGGAAGGTGACGCTGCTGGCTCGGTGTGTGAGGCAGCGGGTGAGCTGGGTGGGTCAGTCCTCGCAAAGTTTGGAGCATAATAAAAATTTAAAAAATCGATAATTGTGACAGAACAAAGAAGAGGTTAGGAGTTGATTGATACACGGACAGATGAGATTCCCCGAGTTAATCCAGTGCGGCCGTCTACCACCATTAGTTTGCTGTGTTTTATAATAATAAAACGTGTTTATTATTATTAACGCTTTGGTGCAAAAAACTGATTGAAAATCGATTTATTTACTGCATGTTTATGTCTGTTAAGGCTCAGATGGAACGGCACAGAAAGCAGCCCTCCATTCAGACACGAACACAACAGAGACACAATCAGATGACTTATTACCCCACGATAATAACTCAATAGTCCATGGGAAAACCTTATAAGCTTGTATTAAAGCAGAAAGTACGGCTTCCACCGTAAAAAAGGCTTATAATATCAATTATGCCGCATGAACTGATCAGTAGATTATTGCGAGGGAACGCAAAAGTTTTGCGAGGGAACGCAAAAGTTTTGCGAGGGAACGCAAAAGTATTGCGAGGGAACGCAAAACCTTTTGCGAGGGAATGCAAAAGTTTTGCGAGGGAACGCAAAAGTTTTGCGAGGGAACGCAAAAGAAAAAAAATTCCCCATGTCCCCTGGGGGGCTCCGTACTATATATATATATATATATATATATATATATATATATATATATATATATATATATATATATATATATATATTTTTTTTTTTTTTTGACCACAGGCACAGTGGTGCCTGTGGTCATCGGGGCCCTCGGGGCAGTCACCCCCAAACTGGAGCAGTGGCTCAAACAGATCCCAGGAACAACATCAGACATCTCAGTCCAGAAATGTGCAGTTCTAGGCACAGCCAAGATACTGCGCAGAACCCTCAAGCTCCCAGGCCTCTGGTAGAGGACCCGAGCTCAGAGGATGAAAGAGAGAGACCACCCGCGGAGGGTGAGAAAGGAATATATATAACAGGACAAAAAAAACCCTGTTTTGCGATGTGGACTGCATCCAGTTTGCACCTAGGAAATGTCTTACTGACGCAAGAAAAGTGCCTGAATGCATCACTTAAGCCCAGTTCACACTACGCGATTTTAGAACTGTTGTGAATGTTGTGAATGTCTGACTTTATAATCTCTAATAATCCCTAATCTTCATTTTATATATAAAAAGTAGTTTTTCAATAAAAATCACTCAGATATGTATATTGAGAACTTTATAAAACAACAATAATAAGAGGCTCCAAGGAAACAGTTATTTCCTGCATTTTGTTTTCTGTTTAAAAATAAGTGTAGACAAAAACTATTTACCAAATTTTGAAGAAGAGTTTTTATATGCTGATCAAGATAAAGTTGGCAGTGGGCTCTTTCAAAAGGGCACTAGTTCCTGTTTGTTTGTATGAAGGGCTAGCAGACAAGACTAGTGGTCATAATGTTATTCCTGATCTGTGTATTAAAGTAGATTAGATAAACATAATTGTTTCTGAATTTCTGTTGAACTTTATAACAAGCTTGCACATTTAACATCCAATGTTTTGTGTTTCTTAGGTTGTCTATCTCAGCCGTAGTGATGTCATACCTCCAGAACCCACAGCCAATGTCTCCACCATGGTAACCAAGGGCCAATCACAGAAGAAAGCAGAAGCTGGCCACAACTGCCTCCATATCCCTGCAAAAAATAAATGGAGACGTCTATTAGCAACAACAGAAGAAGAAAAAAAATCATACAGGATTAAAACATGACTCTTTGGTTGCTGATGAAATCTTGAAATATTAAAATTTTTGCATACTTTTCTGAATAAAGCGGTCTGGTTATTTACAAAAAGCCGCTGTCCAGTATGTGTCTAAAAAGTGTGACGAGGGATTTTGGGATGGCTAAGAAACAAACTTTCTTCTATACACGTTTTAACCCTTGTATGTAGAAATGGGGTCCAACTGACCCCACACACGTAAAACTTGTATCATTTGCCATAGTCCTCTGTTTTCCTCAGGCCTCGCACACACAAGGGTTAATGCAACAATAGATTATTCTACTTCTACCATATTAATTTGCTCAGAATCACATAAATTAAAACCTACATTTCTTTTCAGTTACATCAAAATTGGCATAAACCGTTCTGACAGGATAGAAGAGTATTTTACAAAGCCGTTAATGTTCTAAAACGCTTGAAACCCTCTGAATTAAATGACCCTCACAATAAAATGTATGCTCATAAACCTTAAAAAAAGTCTTGTCTGTCGTTCTCTCGTTTCTCATTTGTTGAAGGCACTGACTGCATTAACTGCATGAGTAGCTCTGCTGATTACAGACACGAACCTGGAAGTCAGCTGGACGTGAGACTGATTTAATGCTATATAACTCACGTCCCTCCAGGGCTGGCTCCAACACAGCCTTGCCGACTGGGCACCACAGTTGCATGGCTTTCTGCCACGTTTCAGCAAGCTCCACTATATTTTCTCCTGACTCCGACTGCTAACTGACTCGTTTGTCTTTCAAGCCGTCAAACCTCACACCCTTTGCCCGTTGTGGTGATTGTTTTTCCTTCTACTCTTTGAGTTAGTGGTGCCTTTTGTTGATAACTAGGAAAGAATATTGAATCTTCTGCAGTGAGGATTTATCTCGGGGAGTTACACCCATCGATTAATCGAGATATTAATCGACGGGGTAATTTAACGTCCCTGTGTCTTTGACCGTCTTGCAATCTTAGTGCGATACTGAAAAGGTTCGAGGAAAATTTCACGGTCGGAGAGCGGTGAAGCAGGGTTGTCCAGTCATACCTTCAATTTCCGAAACCATACATGAAGTGTACGACAGGTTGGTGATAGCACAGAACAAAAAAAAAACTCATGGGGTATAAATAACCCTGCCTTCTACATGCAAAACTACACTTTAAAATGTCAAATTCATAAAAAAAAAAAAGAAATCTAAGTTAATTACAGGTCTTTAACTTTGTTGTGGCAGGACTATTTAATCTTGTATGTAGTTCTTTTTATATTATTTTTTTGCTGGACTTTTCTGCCATAGTTCGAGTCACATTCTATGACTTGAGGCGGTCGGTAAACACCCTTGCTAGCTTTCTAGCTAGCTAGCTTCTTATTTATGTAATATTTTGTCAAAATGTATCACTAGTTGAATGAATGACGTTTGTATTTGCCACTAGCTTTCTTCTGTTGCCAACTCTGCCAGCAGAATTACTATCATTCCCTTTGTTTAAAGGTCTTTTTTTGTTTTGTTTTGTTTTGTTTGTTTTTTGCCCTAAATTTCATTCAAGCTGGGTCTAAAAACATCTTAAATTTGACTTAATGAAACCTGCAAATACCCTGTCATAGGACTCTGACTGTAGGTCATAGGTTCAGTGTGGTGGACTGAATCTGATCATAATGTCCCAAACGCCGAAGAAAATTTGAGAGAAGACTGCTGGGCAAGAGACCTCTAGATGTCATCATAACATAATAAATTATTTAGCTCTCAATTCAACTTCTAACAACTTTATTTGTCCCAGTGGGCCAATTTATCTGTAGCCTTGTAATCAATGCATTCACCTATTTACTAGCCAAAACCAGTCACAACTCCCTAAAAAATGGAACATAGTTCCATATTACTAAAATATAATAAAATACACCAGCACTTGCATGTCCGCTGAGGGAAAGCTGAATTCAGGTTTTTAGGTATCTTGGCTGATTTTTGCAGTTTTCTCTAGAAGGATTGTAACATTCCCACAACATCAATGTTTTCATATAACCAAACTAAAGACAACAGGTTGGAAACAGTTGCTGTGGCTTTCATAATAAATGTTTTATTTGGTTGAAATTGGGAATACTCACGTTTCCTGTTAGACTGATTTCATATCAATGAGACATAATATATGAAACCTCCACTTCCTTGGAGAACAAAGACTGAACTGATTTAGAAAGTAAATGTTGCGATATTATAAGTTATACAAAAACAAACATGGGGAAAACAGCTGACTGAACGCTGCTCTGAATCCGGGCCGTCGAGGACTTTGGCTCCTACTCGCCTTGTTACTTAAATAAATGCAGTCTTTTATTGTTATCGTTATGTCTTAGCTTTTATTTTAATTAAATTAGCATTTTTTTCTATCAGCTTAGCTTGAATAAAAACTATTTGATATGACAGACGCTTCTCGGATAAATGGCTTTTTTTATGTCCGCTGCGTGACTGCAGTACAGTCAGGAGTCAAACAGGGCAACCTGCAGACGAGTCTCAGAAGGAGCAAAGCGAGGACTGGCTCTACAAGCTGAGATTTCCTTCAAGCCTTTGTTTGTATTCTTTGTTGAATCAGCATAACAGAACCTGATAGGAGTAGTACAGGGATGATGCTATTTCACTTTGATAATGACAAAAACAAAACAGAACATCTTTAATGTAAAAGAGAAAATTGTTTTTTTCCAAAAAATAATCACAATAAAAAAAAATACAGTAAGTGCTTGCATAAATATTCACCTCTTTCAAGTCCTCCCACAAATTCTCTATCGGACTTTGACTGGGCCACTCCAGATCGTCCACTTTGCTGTTTTCAAGTCATTTCTGTGCAGCTTTGGCTGGAAATGTTCTCCAGAGCCGCTTTTCTCTTACAGACAGAAATAAATTGTCCTCCAGAAATCACATTTCACTGCCTTCATGTTACCTTCTACCTCCACTAGCCTTCTAGAAAAAGATTCTGAGATTAATCTAAAATTTTCTAAGTTTTTTCTTGCAAATGTTTGACTTTTGGAGCTCAGACATCTCTACGTTTTTTTCTATGACATTTCTGAGATTAATCTCAAAATGTGTGAGTTTTTTTTGGAGGAAAGTTACTCCTTTTTTTTATTTTACTTTTCTGTACAATGACCCCAACATGTCATTGTATCTCTATGAGATCTGTAGCTCAGGAAGAGGTACTTCACTGTAGCACTCAGGCTCAGTTTGTGATCCTTGAAAGGTCGCAATCTTAAACTACTGCTGCAATATTTGAATCCCTTGTGTACAAGAGAAACTGCCATGTATGGCTTAAGGCTTCAATTTTACGGGGTAAGGTGTTATTGGTGGATGGGAACAGCTCTGAAAGGGAGAGAGAAGATGCTGAGTTCGGCATCTTCCATTGACAGGCTGTTGTTCATATCACACAGACTCTGCGTCCCTTTTTTTTTTTTTTTACCTTGAACACAGACTGAAAAGCATCCAAGCATTTTGAAAAGTTAATGTGCAGTTTCATGTAAGTAGTTCAGGCTACCATTTGCACCTGAGTTTACTGCTGCTTAAATAACACAAAAACAAAGAAATTCACTCGGATCTCTAATATAGTTATTCCTCAATTTTAGGCTAAAATGGGTTTAAAAATATGTGAGAATGTCCGTCTGCAATAAAAAGTTAATACAATTTAGGGCTTCTTACTGCGGGATGCTGCTTAAAGTTTCACAGTCAAAAATTAACAGCAATAATCTCATGGAGTCCAAAATTAGCTTGTCACAAGAGGAGAAAAATGGGGGTTGACTTTTCAAAGTCATAATTTCACCATGTTATACGTTAATCTATGAATGTCAGTTTTAAACTAAATATTTAGTTTAAAATCAAAATATTGTGTTTCAAGCTAAATAGCTTTAAGCTAAATATGTAGTTCTAGGCTACATATTTAGTTTAAAATTATGTAGCTTTAAGCTAGATATTTAGCTTCAAAATAAAAATATTTAAAGTTTTAGCTAGCTAGCTAAATATTTAGCTTCGCAATATTCGCATTTAAATATTTGAAGCTAAATATAAATAAAAGAAACTAGTACTCAGCAAGCTGATTTAGTTTACAAACTAAATATTTAATTTGGAGATAAATATTTACAAATTAAGTACTTAGCTCCAAGCTAAAAATACTTAGCTAGGAAGTTAAATATTTCATTAGGGAGCTTGCTAGCTTTATGTTTAGTTTGAGGCTACATATTTAGCTTGCTAGTGAAATATTTAGTTTGAAAATGACAGTTATAATTACTTTGTAAAAATATAATAAATCATCCCCGGATTTTTTTTCTCTCTCTCTCTTACGACAGGCTGAATAACCCAAATTACCGCTGTTAGGTTTTTACTGTGTAATTATGTAAACTGCGTCCCATATTTTAAACTACTCGTATTTGTTGGAGTATTTCCATATAAGACTATATTTAGAGAACAGAAAAACACTATTATTATTCATTCAAACAATGTAAGGATAATAAAGTGAAAACGTCAAATAGTGCACTTTTAGCCTGCTTAACGCTGTAGTGTTAGAGCAACGCAAAGTGACAGAGGTTTAGAAGGAGGAGGAGGGACCAAGAGAAAGTGACTGCAGGTGCAGAGAGAGAGGACACCCAAAGAGGGGAAACAGTTTAGTGGAGTGCCTGAGAAGAAGTCCTCCCTCTGAGAACATTAAAACCACCCCGACAAAATTTACCTCTTTTAAACTTGCGATGTACATCTCCCTCTGACGACTCGGGGCTTGGCGTCGCACATCGTCCTGCTGCCGGATACCCACTCATCAGTTTACACCTCGCCTCGAGTCTCCCGGGCATCACTTCCGACGGGATGTTCTCGCTGTGAACATGGAGTTTCCCCGTCCTCTGCTGGTGGATACCTCCCAGCGTCTCCTCCGTCGCCCCAGTTGTCCCAGCGCCGCCGCCGACTGGCTCTCAGCCGCATACGCTCCACAGCTCAGCAGTTTCTCGGGGCCACCGGAGAACCGGCTGGCGGCTCTGGACTCCCAGGAGCCAGCGGGACTGCACCGAGAGCCCAGCACCTGACAGACAGGTGAGCCCGTAATGTGTGTAGCTACTGTTTTACCGGACATGCATGCAGGAACAAAACTCATCCTATAAACTCATATCTGATAAAGGTTGTGCAAAAAAAAATAAATAGTTGAACTCATTGTCCTATTTGACCTTAAATTAACTTACAGAGGATTCTTGATTTCTTTTCCTTTTGCATCCAGTTCTTTATGTGAAATGTAAAGAAAAATATACTCTTTTTTAAGTACTCTTTCCATTTCTTGGTAAATAACACATTGGGGCTGCGAGGAACATCTCAAGGTCTCATCCAACTTACTGTCCACAGAATACATGAAACATTCACTTGTCTTGTTTACATTTTCTAAATCTGACAGCGCACAGCAACTTCAACAGCATTCAACCTTTCATTTTAATGCATTCAAATCAATCTCGGTTTAAATGAAAAGCTGTAACCGAGGGCAACTTCTTCCACAACTGCAAGGTTACGGCGCAGAGCAAAAGTATTCACGCCGGTTGTAAACATTTCCTCAGTGTGATCAAGTTACCGGCACGGTATTCAATCTGATGGAGTCCAAAACATTTTAAATGTGAAAAAAATAATCATTTGAAAGTTTAGTATTAGTTGTCCAATGTCATAGTGTTTGGACAGCCCAGTCAAAGTCCAAATGCAAACCCAACTGAGAAACAGTGACAAGATTTGTTAACTGATGTTGCTTTACCATCCAATTTGAATTTTATCTATTTTCCGAAGAATAAGTTATATAAGTTTATTTGGGAAAAGTTGTCAGAAGGACACAATAACGTGTCAAACTTGTGAAGAGGTCAAAATTAACTAAAGATTTGTTTATATCTGTGTCTTGATAAAAAAAAAAAAAAAATAGAATTCTAAACTTTGGTAAACAGCAGCGTTGGTATCTGAAATACTTCACATCATAAAATATGAAAACTTATTGACTTCCTAGAGTTGGATCTGACTGATGTGGAGAGCAGAGAGGCCCTGGAGCCGTCATTTTCCTGTACATTATTAAGTTTGCTGTTTGCTGATAAACGACTCAGAAGTGGGAGAGCGATTTACTCTGTATTGCTGCAGCGGAGATTTTCCTGCTTTTGTTCAAGGCATGAGGGAAATTTTAAGTAATCAGTGGCCAACACATTTTACTGTATAATTTTTTTTAAAAATAGGGACCTAAATTTACAGTGTAGCTAACAGTGGCCTGTATGTCACAAAGAAATTACCCTGACATGAAATATCAGATTCGTGACAGTATTCTTTTAAAGGGGGACAGATCACAACTGACAAAGAGGTTATTATAAAACCCACTCACTGAGTGTTAAATCTGCTGGTCGGATTGGTTAGTTATGTAAAGCAACAAGCTCGGCTCATTCAAAAGTACCTCTGTACCTCTTAGCCAGAAATATTCCCACCTCTTCCATCTTCTTGCCTTTTATACCATGTTAGGCCAAACATGGTAAAATCAATGCCACATCCTTTTTCAAATGTAAAGTTCTGGTAGAAGGTCATCATCAGCAAGAAGACCAGATTCAACTAAAAAATTAAAAGTAAGAATTGGGAGCACAAGTTGCTTTTTTTTCGGTTTAAAGTCTTTTGGCATTTTTTTTAAAGCGACATGGTTTTTACTGAAATCATAAAACATCTGAATGAATTCTTCACTCTATATTGAGAAACGATTGCTTCCTGGAGGCATGAACTCTGTTGAAGTTTGAATTTTACCCAATTCTTAATACAATGTGTAAAAAGTAATGTGCCAGTCCGACGCTATGAAGCTTTCCGGGAATTTGTCATCGAACAAGGTGGCTTTTAACGCTTTGCATTCCATTTTGGGAGCTTTGCCAAAATGGACTGAACAGCTTTGTTCACTTCCTCTACTGTCATTGCTGAAATACAGACAGACTGCATTTCTAAAACCTCCTGTTCACTGATTGGCCTGGTTGAAATCTAGAAATCAGAGAAATCTGTCTCAATGGGAGAGAGTCCAGACGGAGCACTGAAGGGAGATGAGAATCGAACGGAGATGTGCAGGAAGACAACAGCCAGGCTAGTCAGATGCTTGTTGATGGTTACAAAATGTAGAGGTGACATGTATATTTTTGAAACCTGTGTGGATTAGAGAAAATCCACAGTAAATTCAAACTTGTCAAGATCTTGCTTTTTTTAAAAAAAAAAAAATTGAAATCGCATGCTGTTGTAATCTCATTCCTCTATGGGATAAAAGGGGTTAACAGATTAACCGGACATTCATCTATTATACATGACTGTTTATCTGACTGGAACTGTATCTAACCTTTCTACGGATTCTCACAGTTCTGGAGGTTTTCTTTCCCCTGGTGCTAGAAAGGATTATTCATTCTGATGGACGTGCGTGTGAATGTGTGAGTTTGTATTCTTGTTTATCAGATGCAATTTCACACCTGCTCTCTCGCCGTTTACTTCTGGATCATCTCCCACGTGACCCTCTCGTTTCCACATAGTGTCCGTCTCCTCCCCTCCCCGTCTCTTTTCATCAATCACTTCATCCCTTATCTGTTTATTTGGCAGTTTAACTTGACTGAGGGAGATCTTTTCTTTTTTTATACTAAGACCTAAAATGAAGAAGAAAGTCAATACCTACCGTATCACGGACAAACGTATAACTAGATTTAAAGACTGTGGAGAAAATTACTTTAATCAAGACTGGGTGTACTTACTTAAAGACAAATACTGTTAAATGTAAAGTATTTGCCTGTACATTTTACAGGGAAATACTGTAAATGGGTACCCTCACCTAGACCTTCTCAAATGACCTTCTCTGGTGACTGTGATAACTTGGCTCCTAGGATCGTTCGGACACTCACATCCTTCCACAACGATAACGTAGCGGCTAAGGGAGTCGATTTCGATCCATTTACCATTTAAAAAAGGCAGAACAAACACTGTGTAGCCCTTTTTTTTGGTCAGAATTGCAGGTTGAGATTTGAGATTTTTCATAATAATAACACTAACTTGTTACATCAGGATCTGAACGTAACTGGCTGGAATGCAATGAACAGAGAACCGTGAGGAAACAGGAAACGACGACAAGGAACGAGTGGCCACAAAAGAATCCAGCCGAGTGTGAAGGAAAATGAGAAGTTTACGTACTGATTAGCAAATCAAGCTCCCCAGTGAGTAAGAGACATGAGGCTCATTGGTAAACAGGGTGCAGCTGATAGAGGCGACCAGGTAGGCAGGCTGAGGAAGAGACAAATCCATCATGAAGGGCGATGAAGGGGGAATAAACAATAACCAAGGAGAATGGACTCAAAAATTAGATCAAGGTTGAGCATCAATAAAAATACAAACTGGAAAAAAAACTAAACACCCCAGGATTATGACATTTTAGTAAAGTGTAGCTTAGTGTGCCATGGGAAAGGGGGCTTTTGGTGATACTTTAAAATAGGAAAACAATTTATCCAAATAATTATAACCACAAAAACAATAATGAACTTTCAGATATTGTCAAGTTTTCCACACGGCAGCAATAGGAACGTTTGAGTCTCTTTTGGGGAGCCGATTTGCACTCAGGGTCTTGGCAACGCTGAGTCTTTCCAACCGGTCTGCTTTTACGCTTTCTGAAAAATCTTTGCGAAAGCATATCAATATGTTGCCACGACTTGGAGTCAGCCTGAATAGATATTTAAACTTTGTTCTGCTTCACAAAAGACAAAGCTGTTTGCACAAAGAGCTGATCTGTGATTGAGTGAAACAAAGCGTTAAATTAGGACTATCGAGCGCAGCTTTTCTCTCTCTGCTCGTCATCCGTGCCTCTTTGCTACATGTTTTTTTTCTTGCTTTTGTGTTTTTGGCAATGAAATATGACTACTTCCACAAGCTGAATTTCAGCGCAGGTTTTTGTACTTCATAATGTGTTTTCTTGTAATTTTCTTTGATAAGACCCGACGCAACGTAGCTGTGGATCGAAAGGAAATGCAGACATGGCTTTTAACCTTTTGACCGTGCATGGATACATGGATATGTCTTCAGACCCCTTTACGCTGAGATCCTTAGATAAAATTCAGTGCATTCGGAAGTGATACAAAAAAAAAAACACATGTTAAGCTTTACTCAGTAAAGCTGAATCTGGTTTAATCTGTACAAATTAAGCATTCATAAAGCATAAAAAAGCAAGGGATGATTTTTGAAATTATTATTCTCAGGAGGGATGAATATAAACTTTCATTTTCTCCTTTTTAGATTAAAAATTACATTTTTTTTGGAAGAAGCTTGATTTTGTATTTATATTGATTGTACCTTGAGGAACTACAGATGAAAACCAGCCTTTATGTCTAACTCTTGCATATTATGTGATGTGGATTGTCCCTTTTGAAATAAACAACCAATAATAACAACAAAACCTTATTCAGATGTACTCCTGAAAAAAAATAGTAAAAGTCATATTTCTTTTCTTTCCAGCTCAAAACGTAAACTTAGAAACGTAAAAAAAAAAAAAAAAACTTTACCAATAGTCTAATCCAAAAAAACTAAAAATGTTTGCACTTTTATAAGAAGGGACCATATATGTTCTTGTTTAAGTTTGTTTGCATGCTGCAGTCTCCACTATCTAATTCTCCTCATCATGCATCATGCGCCACAGACCTCAGAACACATGTCCGCTGTCTTTCTGTTTGTCTGAGATGAGCTGTTGCCCAGCAGACTTGGCAGCTTTCCTGCACAGGCTTGATTTATGGCTTCCCCTTTGCATAATACAGTTTTAAGGTTGCAGGGTGGATGCGCTGGCGGCTTGTGTTTAGTGACAATGGCTGTCTGAGGCGCCTCTGATCCCTGTGGTTAAATTCTGCCTGCCAGCATTCGCATTTCTGTGTAGCTCAATGCCGTTGTATTGGAACAGTAATTTTGAGCTTTGACCTATTTCTTCCATACAACTTCTTCCACTTTTAGGGGCGTTTTCACACCTGATGGTCCGATAGACTTGGTTTAAGTGGAGACTGCCTGGTGTGGTTCGCTTTCACACCGCGTTATGTCAAACTTCCCAAACTCTTGGGCAATGTGTTCCCCTCCTCGCCTGTGGTGGTGCTGCACCTAGAACCACTTAAGGACCTGACTTAGAAACCTCTGAAGAAGACATGAGCGCAACTTCCTCTGTCATAAAATATCTCTCCCGCTAGCGCTAGAAACGCGTGTTTCTTCCTGCTTTCGGAGCGTTCTCCAGTCTGCTCGGCATTCACATGTGCATTCTATCCACATCAACTGAACCTAGACCTAGACTTGGTAGAGGAGCAGAGTTGGCTTTTTTGGTTCGCATCAGAGTTCAATTGCACATTCACTCCTCCGCAAACAGACCAGACTTTCTAGGCAAACAAATTAGAGTTCTGGGCTAGTGTGAATGCACCCTAAATTTCTCTTTGGTAGTAAAGGTAACCTTTGAGGTTGCTCTATTCATATCCATACTTCCAGGCCTTTACTTGTCACCTTACTTGTTTACGGTGACTGCAAGCACAGCTGTTCTCGGCTCTCTGCCAACAATATTTTTGGAGTTGGTAACCTCTTTTTAAACAACGAATCTGTTTAGTTCCTTCCTACCTGCATAAGGCCTTGTGTAATATATTGGCTGTGCACACTTGAGAAGTACATGTTTTAAATGCACAAGGTGTGCAGGAGGAAAAAAAAGAAACAAGTACATTCACTGGTGTTATTCCGAAGTATCCTCGATGCTGATGTGACAGGAAACACAATGGAGCTTGTTAGTATTCACCTGCTGGTCGGCGGGTGAGGCAGTCACAGAGCTGTGACCTGGGAGGTCAGAGTACTTTTTGGGAGGGGGGAGGGGAGCTGACGGGCAGAAAGAGGTCATTGGCACTCAGAGAGTCCAAACACTGTGAGACCAGAAGCTGTTTTTGGCTCCTAAACGGGGAGCGGGATCCTCTTCAACTGTTCTGAATGACTGATTGACTGACTGGTCTTTTTAGTCATTCATCTGAGTGACTCACACAGGCAGTTTACTGTGATCCTGAAGAGGATATTTTTAAGGTTTGCTTAGCGACATAATGATAAAAAGACAGGAAGTACAGCCAAACTCTGAGACGTCTTTCTAAGCAGCTAGACATTGTTGGTTGCCAGCTATTGATGCGTAACTACATGGTTTTACTCAAAGAATTATAAAATGAAGTGTATAAATATGTCTTTATGGCACTGTTGGAGAACAATAAAGAAACATTAATGTGTTATTTGCTAAAAGATGGCAAATAAAGTTGGACATCTGTATTTACAGCTGATGTAAGTTCCAATTCAATATGGCTTTCACATTATTTAAAACACTGTGAAAGTTATACTTCCTGTATTTAATATATCATTGAACCTAAAACCATCTATTGCAATAATCAGCTTCCATTATGAACAGTAGTTAGCATCACAACAGTTAGCTAAACCTGATGCAGGCTTGCTCTGCCAGATTTGAGACACTTACTGTAGGACGATAGAAACGATGGGATAAAATAGGAAGATGCAACTTTATAAGAACAAATAAAAACATCCTGAGGATGAGAGGAAGGTTTAATTCACAGGAGTTACCTCGCAGTAGCTTAAATAAGCCTTAGCGTCTACTTTTGCCTCAATGAAAAGTGGTTAATATGGAGAAAACTGGCTGCTACTTTTTATTAATGTTGGCCACATTTATTGGCACTTCTGGTGTTAAGTGTCCTAGAAGAATAATTGCAAAAAGCGTTTTTTTTTAAATCCATCCTTTAATTTAAATAAATGTATGTATTCTCTTGTTAGGAAATAATTGCTTTTCACAAAATCCCTCTAGTGACTGAATTTTTGGCACTTAATCTGTAAATACCTTGTAAAACCTCATTTTGCACATGAGATGGAGCGTAATTTTCTTCAGTAGCATTTAACAAGAATGGACATTACGGAGAGAAATCCTTGCTTACTTCTCTCAATAGATTGTTCAGAGTCTTGTGTTCTCTGTTGGGTTTATGTCTGAGTTAGCAGTGGAAGAAGGTTGATTTTGTGTTTGTTGAGCCATCTTCATGTTGATTTGGCTGTAAGGTTTGGTTCATCATCTTGTGGAAATACCTCAAAAATCTCCATTGTCAGTTTACTAATGTAGTCATTAAGTTTTTTACAAAACATCTCCTGGTATTTTTTGGTTCCATGAAGTTGTCACTTCATCAAGGGCCCAGGTCCTTTGAAAATGAACCCACAGGATCCTGGGTCCTCTTCCATACTGAACAGTGGGCATGAGATTCTTTTTGTCCCCACATTTCATATCCTCTGTTTCATATCTATCACACATGTTGTTTGTTGCTGAGAAAAACCTCAATATCAGTCCCTTGTGACAAAACCAGATGGATGCAGTTAGCATCCAAAGGTGCATTCACACCAGCTCTGTTTGGTCCGCTTTAATCAAACTCTGGTTCATTTGTCTGGAAAGTCCGGTTTGCTTGATGAGGCATGAATGTGCAGCTGAACTCTGATGAGGATCCAAAATAGTGAAATCTGGTCCTCATGAAGACCTTGGTTTCTGTTTGGTTGATGTGAACTCTGGTGCCGTTTGAGTGTGTATGTGGATGCAAGCGAACCAGAGACCACTCTAAAAGCAGGAAGCAAACTTTAGTGCAGGGCATTCTGGGTAAATACAACCAAAACAAATGCTAGCGGGAGGAATGGCTTGTGATCTTTTGCCAAAGACAAAAGAGAAATCCTGCAACCACTAAAGTTTGACGCTAGTCCATCTTTGTTTTACATTTTGTGAAGCAGGAAGTTGGCCTCGGTGTCTTCTTCTTCTGTCATTTCCTTCAGTGGCTCTTGCTGCAGCGCCACCACAGTCAAGGAGGGGGAAGAGTTTGTTTTCCTTTTTTGGGCTGTACTGTAAATCCAGAATGACTGTAGCTCCCTGCTGCACCAGAAATGCAAACGCCGTCTAATCTCCTCTGTTGTCCAAGCCTGGAGGGAGAAAAAGGGGCAGTGAGTGAAAACGAGAAAGGGTTTTGCTTCTTCTTGCATCGTTTTTGTTTTTTTTGGCTTTCAGCAATTAAGTCATTCTTCAACTCATCTGTCATGTCTGCTAATCTCTCCCAATGTGTCTCTCATCTCGCTGCCTCTGTAACTTTTCATTAATGCGCTCTCACCTCTACTGTACCTCTGGGCTAAATGCGTTTAACTTTCCCCTCCCTCCTGTTTCAGTCTCTTTTTACTCCTTTTCTTCTTATTTTGTCGTCTGCCCTCACTCTTTTGCCTGCTGTTTACACGTCCGTCAACCTCCACGTGAATCCTCGGTGCCCTTGTTGGCTCTGCAGTTTGCCCTTGCCCTGTGCTCACTGTGTTTCCCAGAGTGTTTGTGGCTCTCTGATGCCACCGTTTAAGCAACCAGACCTGCGGCGCTCTCCCACACGCACCCTCAATCACCTCGGAAAGTCCTTACCATAGCACTGTGTCTCATCATTGTACCAGCAGTGTGTGAAAGCAAATCTGTGTGTGTGTGTGTGTGTGTGTGTGCGTGTGTGCGTGTGTGTGTGTGTGTGTGTGTGTGTGTGTGTGTGCGGCTGTCTTTGTGAATTAGTTTTCACTTTACACTATGTCAGGGAGAAATAATGTGTAATGCATGCTCAGCAGATAACCGTTGAGGAAAAGTGCTGTTTCTATTACATTCACCCACAAACACACATCTACAGAGAAAAAAAATACAACTGCAGCTTTTGTTCTTATTTTGGAATCACTTTGTGAAAATAATAATTTAAAAAAAGTCAGATTGTTTTCTGGAGCGTCCTTCTTTATGTTCCCGTCCGCTGCTGTTGTCTCTTTGTACCTCCTCTTTGTTGTTTGTCCTTCATTTTTATTAAACGTCTGCTTTATTAATAGGCCCTTCTCACTCTGTTGACTCACATTGTTCGTCTTTTTGTTTCCTGTTCATTAAGGACGGAACGGTTTAATCAAGGAAGCCACCTGAAAAAATCCACGGGAAATATGCCAGTTGATTGGATACGAAGCGCTTAATGGCTGTAGAAGTCCGGCCATCACTAACTTCATCAGCGTGGGGAAACGGAGATTAGCTCCAGTGGTGTTGGGATTTAATGGGCTGAAATCCAGTTGTTTGTCTGGAAAAAAAAAAAACCTGAGCAAAGTGTTGAGTAACGTTAAAAAGCTCTTGCATGAAAAAAAAAAATGACGTACCCTCATGTTTAGAATATTTGATGTATTCAAGGACATGATGGAATTTCAAGTGTCCTTTAAACCCAGCATTAAAACCAGCTTTTATGATTTATCAGTTAAACTGGATCATTACTCATAATATTCACAAAACCGTCTCCTTACTGGAAATGCCACGATTCTTAGAGACCCATTAATTAAATTTGAAAAGTTAATTTATTTCAGTAACTCCATCACCGAGTGAAACACGTTATATAGATTAATGAAGGGATGATGTTTTAACACCTTTATTTCACTTGATCATGTTGGATTTTCCACTACAGCTCAAGAAAATATGACATTTAAGATGAGAATATTACATCAAACTAATAAAAATAATTCTGGTCTTAAAAACAGAAATGCGGGCTTAATGAAAAGTACGTTTAAAACCCGCTTATAGGTCGTTATTTTCAAAAGACCTTTAGGTCTGGTGTCCTGCAGGGTTTTGATGTGTCTCTGCTTCGACGCACCTGAGTCAAGTAATGAGGTGATTAGCAGGACTCTGGAGAACCTGACTGCATAATGAGGAGATAATTCAGCCATTTGATTGAGGTGTGTTGAACCAGCAGCACAGCTAACAGCTGCAGAACACCAGGCTCCTCAAATCCCAGCTCTGGATTTGAGGAAGCTAAAGAGAACGCGAATTTAATCGGTTTGTCTGCTGGATCTCGTTTTCTCAGTCTTGTTACTGTAGGGTGAGGGCGAGAATGTGAACAGACCGGTAAAGCTTTTCTTTTTGGTTGAACTCTTTATTCACCATAAGAGACTGAAGCAATCTTCCAATCTAACATTTTGCTCCAAAATGTTGACATTTGAACTGATCCAGATACTGCTCATCATTACACCCTTCTACGTTGAGCAGCTCTGTGTCTGCAGACACCATGTCTGCCTGTCCACTGCGGTGGTTGAGACGACGTTGTTTGGAAGTTGCAAGGTCCAGCCTTCTCTCATCCAGTGGCGTAAATGATGGGCCAAACAACGTATGCATTCCCCTGTCAATCAAATTGCTTGTGTCCAACACAGGGCTTGTACTAAAACTGAAGAGGCTTCGAAAAAGTCGGAAGAACCACACTGCATCTGATATTTGAGACAAATCTGGCCATGGCGGACAAAGGCAGAATCGACTTCATGCACTTCATACTCCACCTGAAGACGCCAACAGAACCATGTTTATGTAAAGCAAAGATAAGACCTTGTGGGTCGCAAATTGGACTCCCTCTTCTCCACATTTAAAATCCCATCCTCACACACCACAAACAGTATCAATGACAAGGGTAGATGTAACCTGAACAACCTACCATTGTAGGTTGTAGGTCCAGAGAATGTGGACACTTTGCTTGTTTGGTCTGGAGACCCTTAAAAACACTGTAACACCCACATATTTTGTCAACACCCCCAGTCCAGGTCCACATGTGTTCACTGGACATGTGATCATGTGAACACGCCACAACATTGTGAAAGTAAAATAAAAAATATGTTTATTTTAAGGCTTTTTGCACGTCTTTAGGAAGGATTCAGTCTGGATTCCAGCAGAGTATCCTACTGGTTGGCCCTAACAACCGCGCACTGGCGCTGTCAGTCTTTCCTTTAGTCACCATGTGGCAGTCAGTTTGTCACATGGCTTTATGTTCCAGTTGTAACAATAAGTAGCTCAGCTGTGCGGAGGTGTGGCTGCTTTCACACCTCCACACAGCTGGCCAGCTTCTGCAAGCGAAGGTTTTTTGGGTTGTGAGAAATTCCTTCACATACTTTGGTCTGTATTCACACCTGGTTTCATTAACAGCTAAACGTTTTGTATAAAAGCACCAGAAAGAAAGCATAACTACTTGAATTTTGTTAGATGCTAAACAGGATCTGAGACTGTAGCACAGGTTCATCTTCTGCTGCACTACAGTAGCCCAGAAGGGTCAACTCAGCAGCAGAAGCCACAGTTGAAGTGATGCTACTCTGTCATAACCTGTAGGTGTTTGGAGCTTTGGCTTCATTTGTTTGGTTGATACTTATTATTTGACCACATGTACCAGGTTCCTCAGTTTGTGTTCATCTCTTTTTAGCCTCTGATTCAGATTTGTGTTCTTCCTCTGCTTATCTTTCACCTTCCTTCTGCCTGCCAGATTTGGAAAATAAACTCTCTCAGTGAAAACACGGCAATTTCGAAAACGCAAATTTTTCAAAAAATGTTTTGGCACCAGGATGAGGCGGTTCTTAGGTTCTTTCTAAATTGGTTTATTTCTCAAAACTGCAATGGACACACTTTTTTAATACCACACAAGTCACATGATCAGTGATGATGACTTGGCGCAAACCAAGAAGAAGAAGGTGACAGGAAGTAATTGGAGGATCATGGCATGTCATGATTTTTATGACTTATTTTGCAAACAAATTTATTCAGGTGTGATTTTTATTTATACTTATTTAATGAAAACACTGAACTGCGAAATGATGTGTCAGGATCCGTGTTTTTGTGTTTATTTTTGAGTTTTCTGTGTTCATTCCTGTTTCCCTGTGAGTCTCTGTCCTGTCCTCCCCGTTGATTGCTCCCCAGGTGTGTCTCATTCCCTTAATTACCCCGTGTGTATTTTAACCCACCTGTTGTCTGTGTTCCTTGTCGGATCCTCGTCGTATGTGTCGAAGTCAGTGTCGTTTGTGTCACGTCTTGTGTTTCGCTCCAGTAGAACTGAGAAGTCCTGGATAGCGTTAGCTCTCGTCTCAGTCCTGTGTAGCAGTTGCTACCGGTATTTGGCTGTGTGCCTGTCTTTCTGCCGTGCTGCCTGTTTTTTGGACTGTGAGCATCACCATTAAATCTTCATCCTCACCATAACCTGGGTCTCAGCGTCTCTCCTCACCACCAACCATACCACCTTATGACAGTAGGATCCGACCAAGACCGGTGAGGAACGCCATCATGGACCCAGAAACCACCACCACAACTCCTCCTCTCTTCCCATTCCTAAAATCTCCGGACATATATAATATTGAGTTTGAGGAGGATTTCCAGTATCTATTCAACATGTTTCACGCTGACCCGTTTATGCTGGAGTTAGTGCAAGAGCTCCACGAGGAATTTATTCAAAAGAAAGTATTCACCACACCTGTCAGACCTCCGCCAGTCCCAGCTTCCGCTCCAGCCACCTCCGTCCGCCCGTCTCCAGCCGCCTCCGTCCGCCCTGCGCCGCCGGAGGTCCCGGCCCCTGGGCGTCAGTCTTCCCCGCCTCCGGTCCCCGCGCCGAGGCGGCGTCAGTCTTCCCCGCCTCCGGTCCCCGCGCCGAGGCGGCCCCAGTCTCCCCAGCTCCAAGAGTCCCCCGAGCTTCCTGAGTTCCCTGTTGCTCCGCCCCCCGAGTTTGCGGACGAGCCCGAGCTTCCAGAGTCTGCTCCCCCCGAGCTTCCAGAGTCTGCTCCCCCCGAGCTTCCAGAGTCTGCTCCCCCCCGAGCTTCCAGAGTCTGCTCCCCCCGAGCTTCCAGAGTCTGCTCCCCCCGAGCTTCCAGAGTCTGCTCCCCCCGAGCTTCCAGAGTCTGCTCCCCCCGAGCTTCCAGAGTCTGCTCCCCCCGAGCTTCCAGAGTCTGCTCCCCCCGAGCTTCCAGAGTCTGCTCCCCCCGAGCTTCCAGAGTCTGCTCCCCCCGAGCTTCCAGAGTCTGCTCCGCCCGAGCTTCCAGAGTCTGCTCCGCCCGAGCTTCCAGAGTCTGCTCCGCCCGAGCTTCCTGAGTCTGCTCCGCCCGAGCTTCCTGAGTCTGCTCCGCCCGAGCTTCCTGAGTCTGCTCCGCCCGAGCTTCCTGAGTCTGCTCCGCCCGAGCTCCCAGCCGGCCTTCCTGCCGGCCCGGCGGATCCGCCTCCACGTCTCGGCTTTCTGCGCCGGAGACGCCGCCCGCCGGATCCGCCTCTGCGCCGGCGGAAGAGACCGCCGGACCCGGCTCCACGTCTCGGCTTTCTGCGCCGGAGACGCCGCCCGCCGGATCCGCCTCTGCGCCGGCGGAAGAGACCGCCGGACCCGGCTCCACGTCTCTGGTTCCTGCGCCGGCGGAAGAGACCGCCGGACCCGGCTCCACGTCTCTGGTTCCTGCGCCGGCGGAAGAGACCGCCGGACCCGGCTCCACGTCTCTGGTTCCTGCGCCGGCGGAAGAGACCGCCGGACCCGGCTCCACGTCTCTGGTTCCTGCGCCGGCGGAAGAGACCGCCGGACCCGGTTCCACGTCTCTGGTTCCTGCGCCGGCGACGCCCGCCGGACCCGCCTCCGGGACTCCGCTTCCTGCGCCGGCGACGCCCGCCGGACCCGCCTCCGGGACTCCGGTTTCTGCGCCGGAGACGCCGCCCGCCGGACCCGCCTACGGGACTCCGGTTTCTGCGCCGGAGACGCCGCCCGCCGGACCCGCCTACGGGACTCCGGTTTCTGCGCCGGAGACGCCGCCCGCCGGACCCGCCTCCGGGACTCCGGTTTCTGCGCCGGAGACGCCGCCCGCCGGACCCGTCTCCTCGCTTCCTGCGCCGGCGGAAGAGACCGCCGGACCCGTCTCCTCGCTTCCTGCGCCGGCGGAAGAGACCGCCGGACCCGTCTCCTCGCTTCCTGCGCCGGCGGAAGAGACCGCCGGACCCGTCTCCTCGCTTCCTGCGCCGGCGGAAGAGACCGCCGGATTAGCCTCCTGGTTCTCCGCCCACTCTGATGGGTAGTTTTTTGTTTCTGGACTCTGGCCCCTTCCGTCGCCCCTCCGCCCACCCCGTTGGGTTGTTTTTTGTTGGACTCTTGCCCTCCTTCCGTCGCCCCTCCGCCCACCCTGTTGGGTTGTTGTGTTTTTGGACTTTTCTGTTTTTTTTATTGGGCGTCTGGTATCCGCCCTTGAGGGAGGGGTACTGTCAGGATCCGTGTTTTTGTGTTTATTTTTGAGTTTTCTGTGTTCATTCCTGTTTCCCTGTGAGTCTCTGTCCTGTCCTCCCCGTTGATTGCTCCCCAGGTGTGTCTCATTCCCTTAATTACCCCGTGTGTATTTTAACCCACCTGTTGTCTGTGTTCCTTGTCGGATCCTCGTCGTATGTGTCGAAGTCAGTGTCGTTTGTGTCACGTCTTGTGTTTCGCTCCAGTAGAACTGAGAAGTCCTGGATAGCGTTAGCTCTCGTCTCAGTCCTGTGTAGCAGTTGCTACCGGTATTTGGCTGTGTGCCTGTCTTTCTGCCGTGCTGCCTGTTTTTTGGACTGTGAGCATCACCATTAAATCTTCATCCTCACCATAACCTGGGTCTCAGCGTCTCTCCTCACCACCAACCATACCACCTTATGACATGATGTTTTTTTTTTCTACATTAGTGGAATGTTGACAAAGTTTTGTGCACATTTGCAATGGAAACACATTGCAAACCACCTGGTTTGCAATGTGCTATAGTTAAGAGTTATAATTAAAAGCTTGGGGAAGCATTGTGTTTAAAAGGCAATTTTGCCAAATACTAGAGCAGTAATGTCACATCTTTCCCCTGTGCTGTTGTCTTTCATAGCAGTTTTAAGGATTGAGACAATCTTCCTTAAAGGACAGTAAATGTAACTGGACGTTGATCTCTTTCTCCATCTCTTACTGTCTTGCAGGTCCATGCTTTCCCCTCTCTATCAGGACCATGGGGGCTCGGTGGTGTGGCCTCACACTTTCTCGTGCTCCTCTTCCTCTCAGGCCCTCCATCGGGAGCTGTGCTACAACTCTCCTCGAATCAGTGGGAGCAGCATCGGCCCAAACCCCACCTACTACCATGCTGTGTACGACATCAAGGTGGAGGAGTACAGCGAGCTGCCCTTCTCCGGCGGCGAAAGCGTGGACGGGGATCCCTTTGGCCAGGGCACCTCGCCCCTCGTCACCAGCAACAATGACCCGACGGTCCCACTCATCCGCCGGAGGGGCGGGACGGTGGATTACCGAGACGTCATCCTGGCCCACCAAGCACACAAGCTGCACAACACGCCGCAGGCCAAGAGGAAACAGTGGGAGTGAGTAATGTTCACCTTTTTTAAAAAAAAATTATTTCACAGTAGTAGTGTGATTCATGTCGATGGTTACACAACGTATTGGTTCATCTGGTAACATAGAGTACTTTGCAAAAGTTTAAACCACCATTAGCAACTTTATATTCCTGTTTTTTAGAGTCAGATTTTTATGTAATCTTTTGAAGGTTTCATTTTTGAATCTTTTTTTTTCTTAAATTTTCTTTGGACTCAAGCCAAGTTCACATGGCAGGATTTGCCGGCCATGTTTGTTTACTGTGAACTCGCGTTTAGTCTCAAGGTTTTGCGAAGAATCAAGGAAAACCTTTAGCTGAAGAGTTGTATATGTAGGTCTTGACACAACTCTTGATTTGAAAACTCAGGCTACTTGGAGGCAACAAACAAGCAACAAGCGCTATATATATATATATATATATATATATATATATATATATATATATATATATATATATATATATATATATATTTAAAGTTTAATGCACTCTTTTTAATATTAGGTGAATGTTTTTATTTGACAATTTGACACTGATAAGTAAGTATGAGCCATAACTGCATCCATTATAATTATTACCAGGTACTAAATTGAGCATTACTATCTTTTTGAAAATTAGAACAGAAGATAAATGAAAAAATTTAAGTGCAGAATGCAAATGTTGGCATGTTTGTGGGAAAATAACAGGAATAAAAATCATTCAAATGGATTTAGATATAATTTGCAGCCAGTATGCAAGGAAGTTTTCATTTGTCTCTCACTTGTCTTGTCTAAAGAAAGAAATATTGCTCGTTAAACTGCAAAGGGAGAATATTGTATATAGTGCAAAACACACAGTTCATGAGCTACAAATAAAGTTGACTTTCATAAATAGTAGCAGGAAAGATCGATTGGTATTAATCTAGCTTAACTTCCAGTATTATATAAAAGTTAGACAGTGTTGCTATAAGGTTAATATTAAAGAAAATATTTTAATCCTTTTTATAATTTCAGTCAAAATTCATGTACAGTTCTTAAATGTCATTTCTTAATATTTTAATTTTTTTAACAAATGTATTAATTGTCAAAACTAATATTAAAAAATGTAACATTTTATTTATTTAACAACCCACATTCTCCATAGTAAACGTAAATATTCCCTTTCAGTTGTGATTTATGGAGGTCCGACTGCAGGTTTTGTCTGCAGAGTCAAAATGATCTAAAAGTTCATTAATCATAAAACAGCAGTTATAGAAATAAGTAAATAAATACATAAATTAACTAAAGCGGCGATGTAAACAAGCAGAACGGTCAGTTCAGACGGTCCGGCCGGTATCTGGGTTCATCCTCCCGCCTCACCCCAACAGAGGCTCCGTCCATCACATGTCCTTGAGCCCGCCGAGCGTTGAGCTTTGTGACAGAGGTGACGGGCGGGGACAGAGAAAGACCTCTATACTCCCCTGCTTTTTCTTCTTCTTCTTCTTTTTTTGGGGGGGGTAACAAACCGTTGAGCAGAAAGACGGGCAGCCAGACAGCTGCTGACCAAGTTGGAGATCAGACCAGGTGTGTCAGCGAAGCCTGGGGGACGGATTTGACTTTAATCCAACACGGCAGGTTAAAACTCCACTTACCGTGTCATCCAGTAGATGGACAGATGGAAAGGTGGTCGATGGGCTTGACAGGTTTTAGCCTCCGGTCCACAGAATCCCACAGATTTTCAGTTCTCTCTCTCTCCATCCTACTTTTTCTTAATAAAGTCACATTCTGTGTGATTGTCAACTATAATGATCTCCACTAATGGCTGCAACCACTCAGCTGTCCTCTGCCTTCTTCCCTAATTGTGATTGAGAGCATGTTAGCTAACCCTGCTATATTAGCCGTTTGAGTTGTCGGCTTTTTTTTCCACTGAAACTGAAGAAGGTTGCGTAAAATTCTGGTTCCTATAAACATCTTGGCGAACCTCATGTTGGATCAGCATCTGATACTCATATTTCTCTGAACAAAATGCTAAATGCTAATGCTAACCAAGTGAACAACAACGGCTCGATCAGAAAACATGTTTCCAAATCATGCAGAATTCCTGGCCTCGGCGTTTAATACCGGATGTGTACGCGCGGCAGTCTGTCTTTAGGTTTTTGTTAAGGAGGAAAAAAGGAAATGATCCCTCTCTCTTTCCGTCTGCAGCTCTGCCTTGTTGGCTGTCTTTCTGCTACGTTGCATTAGTGCCAGGGTTTGTCAGTTTGTTACACCGGCTTGACAATGCAGCTCCGCTGCCAGCTGCACTTTAGATTAGAGAGTGCACATCAGTCATTTTAATATTTACCCTCCCTCTGTTTCTCTCTTCTCACCTTTCTTTCACCCTTCAGCTGTCACGTCTTTCCTGTCCACTCTTTTCTTTGTTTTTGGTCATTTTGCTCTTGTCCTTCACATTTTTATGACTGTATTTCCTTTACCACTGTTGTATTATTTTGAATCATCCATGTTAGTTCTTACAAGTCATTGTTTCTGTCGTGGTTTAAGGCTCATGTTTTTGTTTTCTCTTGGTTTAAGTTTCTCCTCTCATACTTTGTTTTTTTAAAGGTGACTTTGTTTGAATATTACATTTTGGTTGGGTTCTTGTTTCTCTCCATTTGTCGCCTCTTTCAGTGCTAAAATCTTTAGCTCTTAGTTTTTCTTTCATTAACTAGTTTTGTATTTTATTATTATATATATGCACCACTTTCTTTCAGCCTCCTGACTCTGGATTTTACATCTGGTCTGTGTTTTTTCTTCTCTTACCTTTGCGTCGCTTTTATTTGTCTGCCCATTTCTTGTATTTTTTTTGTTTCCTAAATTTGAGGACCAGAAGGTCACGGTGTTGCATTTCCATCGACCTTCAAAGTGAATAAATCGGAATTACGAAAATAAAATTGCTTAATGGAAACAGCGATTTTGAAACAAAACAAAACAAAAAAAAAACTCATGTTTTTTGTACGTTTATGCGTTAGGATGAGGTGATTTTTTTCCCCCGGAGTATCGGAATCAGTGCATTTTGCAGATCTGCGGTGGAGACACTTTGCTTGCATTACGTGAGTCACACGATCAACAACCGGCTGTTACTACTGGTGGAAAAGACGACAACAGGATGTGGTGATACAGAACGAACAAACTCATTCATGTGTGATTTTAATTGTTTCTTAATTAATGGAAACACTGCAAGTGCAAAATTTTGTTTGTTTTTTTTGTTGTTTTTTAAATTAGCGGAACATCAACAAAGTTTTGCGCACATTTGTAATGGAAACTCAGCTGATGCTGTTGTTCAACTTTGTTGTTTCCTGTTGACAAAATTAAATCATCTTAACTCAAATTACAATTAGTGACTAAAGGTCACTAAAGGTCAATTCATCACTCATAGAACTCAAGACTCCTTTACTAATATTGCAGCTATCAAATGCTTCTAATATTGCCAGAAACCTTTTGCCACGTCACCGATTCTCCGTCATAACAAACCTGGAACTAATTGTTCTTCCGGTCAGAAGACGCATGTTTCTGACTGTAGCCATAAATCTGGCTGCGATATTAATATTTTCAGGCTTCGGTATAAATATTTACACACTTTTTGCTATGCTGCTGTCAGAAAATAACGTAGACTGTACTTCGTTCAACCACTTTTTTTAACGGAAAATCACTAAATGTATCAAAAAGAACACATTCTACAAACTAACTATATATTTATATATATATATATTTATAAAATCTATTTCTCTTCATTACATTTTATTATAGATTAAGTCTTTTTATGGTAGTAAATGTTCTTCCAATTGCAACAAGGACATCTGACTGAATCCCCCCAAAAAAGTTGAAACTCACAAAAAAAAGCATATTTGTAAAATTCTAAATAACTAAGAAGGCCAATATTACAAATGTCAATGTTTATATTCAGCAAACTTTTAGATTTTGAGTTAAAATGTTTGAATGAAAAATAAAAGCCAAAAACAGAAATCTAAAGAAGCGAGTCAGTGGAAAGAACAATGTCGAAGCCACTACATATTTATATCCACGTTTAGCAGAAGGAGCGATGGTCACCGGAGAGTTCCTCTCCTCGGCCGCCTTCGTTTCCTCTGCTCTTCGGCGAAAACTGAGACACGGTGTGGTTCATCCAAGGATCCAGAAGCTGGCACCAGTCAGGGTTCAGCTGGTTGGAGGAATAAAATGAACTCTGTTCAGCCAAAAATGAAAGCAGAAGCGCTGCCAAAACAAGGGCTGCTGAATTAGAAATCTAGACACAAACACCAAACCTGACTGAGGAAGCAGATTACAGACGGGCAGAAATGACAGGAATCTGAAAGAGAGGCTCAGAGAGAAGGTGGTGGTTGATGTAAAGCATTTGTCTGATTGGATCCTGGTGTGGAAATGTCGGTGATCAAATTCAACCTAAAGGCTCAAAGGAGCACGCTCTGCAAAACTAAACATCAAATAACAAACTTAGGCAGAAGGCCCTCCAAACTTTTTTCACCATTTTGTCATTTGGCAACAATAAACCTGTATTTTATGATTTATTGGAGGAGAATAGTACAGCGCACATTCTATGAACATGCTTTGCAAGTAAAAATCCTGAAAGTGTGGCATGCCCAGGCCCCTAATTAAGCAAATCCAGAAGTCACTGAAAGAGTTTCTGCAGGATGTGATGAAGTTGGTAAGATATCTTTTAAAATTAAACAAATACTCAAAACAATGCTTTTTTTTCTTCTTCTTCTTTTTTTTTTTTTTTTTTTTTTTTTCTGCTGAGTTCATTGCAAAAATAAACTCCAGGTTGTAATTTATCTACAAAAAGAAATAAATTCATGAATTCCATGACAATGCATCAAGCGTTAGTCGTAAACAAAAACAACAGAGTCTGGCTACATCTGCTGGGTTGGGAACTAAGACAAAACACTTTCTTAATAACTTTACCGGAACATCTTAATGCACTTTTAAAAATATTTTCTTCATATTTGCAAACAAGTAGCAGGTACATTATCACCTCCATTTGAACAAGTGCAAAAAAAAAGTTGAATGAACAGTGATAAGTTATTTTCTTTGTTGTTTTTGTAAATCATAGGTAAATATGACATTATTCTAATATATATAAAGGTCTTATTTATTTTCCTTAGTAGATAAGGTTCATACAGATCAACACAAGAGGGCTCGCTATGTCCACCTTTGTGTCTTAGTGGTAATCAGTCAAATGTACCCTGACACCTTTTATCAAACTCTGAATGTGTTCATTCATTTAAATTAGTTACTAAAATGAGTGGAAGTCAATGCAAAGTCCTAATATGGGTAGAAATACAGACGTGTGTGTGTGTGTGTGTGTGTGTGTGCGTGCGTGTTTGCATGTGTGTGTGTGTGTGTGTGCGCGCGCACACAAGGTGATGCAGGTCTAAATGCATCATGCTGACACACAGACCAGTGTGACTGATGCAAGTGGGCTCGCTGCCCACATGAGGGACAGGATTACAAAACCCCTCTCAGCAACGCGCCTCAGATGTCCGAACAAGGTGGACGGGGTCGGCGACGCGCTTCGTGTAAAAACGACGAGCTCAGACTTCAGAGTCTACAAGCGGCTGCTTCCAAAAGGTGTTTGTAATTAGATTTACAGTAACTTGTTCAAAGTCGAGGTATAGAATACTTTTCTTAAATAAAAACAAAATAATAATAATAACTTTTACAATCCTATTTCGCTTTTGACAATGTTTTCTACCTTGTCAATACTATTTTAACCAGCTGTGTTTTTAGGTCACCGGTGCCTTCATGGACCCGTTGACTTGCATGTAACTGGTTTTGAGGCGACATTTAAGAGGTAATTAAAATATTGTTTAATTTATATTTAATTTCTTGTGTTTGGCTATTAAAAACAAAACCAGCTAAATTGTTATTACTTTCTTTAGGTTTTATTGGCCTTTATTTGATAGTGAATTGACAGGAAAGTGGGTAACAAGAATTGGACGACATTCTGCAGAGTTCAGCAGGCCGGGAATCGAACCTGCGACGAGGATTAAGGCCTCCATATGTGGGTTGTGTTTAACCCCTGCACCACCACAGCACACCCTGAAACCAACTAAATTATATTCATGTAAATAGATCTACCATAATTTATTTGAATTCATTCTGTTTTAAATTTGAAAAGGTAAAATGAGCTGATTTTGACATTTTAAAACTGAGACTATACAATGAAAATGTGTTATACCCTTCTAAGAAATTGTACAATGTGATAAATTCAGATTTTTGTAGAGTATGGGGCTATTTATTTTTATTATTTCAAAGAGAGGAAGATAAACAATATGAGCCGAGTAGATTTGGGGTGGAGGGGAGTGACAGAAGTTTTCATCCATAAGTGAAAGAGTTATGAGAAATAACAGATACTCTATGGTGGGAAGAGATTGAGGAGCACAATGATGATGGAGAATCCAGTTGTGATTTGTGTTGTAGCAGTTTTGTCTGCCATGCTGAGTCATTTAGAGTGGAAATATTGTTAAGGAGCATCGACATGGAGGAGAGTTATGCAATAAACACACAGACCTCACCCACCATCAACTGGTTATGCTTTTAAATAATAAAATCGTACAGGTAATCCCGTATTGACAAATGCTAACATAGCAAACTCGACTGTAATATACTGTATTTTTTTAAAGTTCTCTGCAGAGTAATTTAAAAAATAGTCTTTTTATTTTATGTTGCTTTAGCTAGAATATCTTTTCAGTCGTTGTCTGCTGAATAGTGTTGAGACGTAAACATGCAGAGCTTTGTAGCTCTTAACATAATGTAATTTTGGACAGTGACGGTGTCATATTCAGGTACACCACTAGGTGTCAGCACATACAAATATTATGTGAAATAATAAAGTTTGTTGTTCAGCTTTATCAGCTTTTCTGCGTGACCTCGTTTCATCCTCTCCCCCTCCAAAAAAAAATTATAAACATGTATGTTTGGTAAAATAATCAAAAACACTATTTTTTTTTCTTTTTATAGTTGTGTAATACAAAGTCAGGTCAGTTTAAAATAACTTAATTTTTTGTAATATTGAAGCAGGAAAGTGTGCTTACATTTTTAATTATGCAATTTGTTCTTGACTAAAAAAGGCATCTTAAAGAAATTAACAATGAAACTGTTCGATCTCAATCCATTCAAATACTCCATAGATAAACTGTTTTTTTAGGAAAACACACTGAAAAAACAGAATATAGCTCCAACTTAAAACAGTTGAGTTCATTTGTTACACGTAATCAGATTAAGTTGATATTTATGTTTGTTTAATATGACAACTTAATAAACTTAACGTGTACTTGGATAGACTTCATTTGATTACTTAATTAGAATATTTTTAAAAAGTTTTTCTATGTGGTGACTTTTGGAGAAAGTGTTTTTTGGTAGGTTTATATTGTCTTATTGTCAATCTCTAATAAAGTTCTGTTGCAAATTGCTATTAATATTGTGTGAGTGTGTCTTAAGGTAGACTATCAACTGTACTTAAAATATCTTGGGTAAATTTGTGGGTTACTTAAAATATACCTTAAATGCATTATAATTTGGAGTGATATCATTTATTTAAAAACTGACAATATATGTAGTCTAATATATGCTCTCATCCAATTGTTGGATTTTTTTTTTGATAGCTTTTCATACCTTATAAATTATGTAACATAAAAACTCAGTTTTTGCATCTGCAATACCTCCCATTACCACCAGGTGTCAGCAGAGTTCTTTCAGGATCAGTTTGTTTCCGACGTGGACATAAATACCGCAGTTATGTATCTACACTCTACTGAGAAAAAAAGGCATCCGATTCTATTTAAAGTCAAAACACATCTTAATTTTTCCCCCTTTCTTTGCTGTTCTCAACTTTAATCAATGCAGATATTAAGGATACAGATATGCAGGCTTAAAATAAAATAGTGCAACTGATAATACAGATTAAGCAAAAATGCAGAGTCCTTAAGAAATGCAGTATTCTTGTTGACACACTCACAACATCAAAGACTTAATAACTGCATCCTGTGTCAGACATACTTGCTTTGAGGTTTTGGCCCACTCTTCATTTCATCTGGAATATGCTAGAAAATGTTTATACACACGTTTTAAAGGTAGTGCTTTTATTTTAAATCGATTGTTGGATTTTGAAAGCATCATTGCAGCACTTTGATTTCTTTCTTTCAAAAGTCATTTTGATCAGTTTCTGTTTGCTTGATGCAGTTTTAGCCAAACGTCAGCTGTCCAAAACATAAATGGCATTCGTACGCAATTTTGTTTGTGTTTTTTTTTTTCATGGCACAGTGTGTTCTGGAGAGGATCTCCCAGGATTATTTGCTCATTATGAATTTATGACAAATCTGTGGTTACTGTTTTGTAACCACAAACTTTTGTGTATTTTGTTGTACGTTTTACAATAGACTGTCATGACGCGTTGCTTAATTTTGAAGGATACATGTTTCTCCTGGTTCTACAGATTAAAACCTGAAAAGTGTGCACCTAAATATTCCCAGAGCCAATCCTGTGTAGTTCAGTCTTTAGCTATAATTCTGGTAGTCTTTGGTAGCGCGTCTCTACTGCCTTTGCACCTGTAGACATTTCAATTTGTGACACCACTTTACAGTCTGTTAAATAAAGAAATAGTTATATTGTCAATATGTTGTTTCTTCAAACTTGAATTTTTCAGTCCTATAAATGACACCAGATCTCTGAATCTCTGCAGCTTCTCCAGACTTACTGTTGCTCTGTTACATGTGTCTCTAAAGACTCCAAACATACTTCATCTGAGGTGTTGAAGTTGTCTCTCATCGATGTAGTCTTATGACGGAAATGACGTCATTTTATTCACAGTGAGGCGTCCGCCTCCCGTTCTCCACACCAAACCCAGACTGAGCTATTCTGACAGAACTCTGCGCGACGCCGTTGTGTGATTGATCAAATTGAGTTATGGCACGTTTTATGCAGGAATGCGGTCGGACAGCTACGTTGATATTTCGCTTCAGTCAGTCCACTTCCACTATCTGGTTTTTGCATCCACAGGCAACATGGGAACTTTTAGAGATGGCGAAAAGTTCTGTACATTTGCACGATCCTTCACTAAATAACTACAAAGGTTGACAACTGGCTAAAAACTCCTGGAAGGAAATTCTAACGTCGTCCACTGACGAGGCTGTCTGCAGAAAAATGTAGCGCCGGCTCAGTGGCCGTTTCGTAAAAGCAAAATGGAGGATGCAGGGAGTGAGTGGCAACCCCGGCAGGTAGGGGCGTGACATATACTGGAGTGGGAGGGGTTTCCCCCACGTGATCTGGACCGTGTATAAAAGGTGTGTGCCAATGCTGTGCACAGGTAGCCACTAGGAGGTGCTAAAGCGCCTGCATTTTTTTTTCTGGACATTTATTTATTTATTTATTTATTTATTTATTTATTTTTACATATATTTGCCTCCTAAAACTTGCATGTAAAAGTTAAAACTTCACCTACCTCAATTTTTTTTCCTCCCTAGCTATGTCTTCTACGGCCCCCACCAGCTGCCACAGTAATGTTTAAAAATGTAGCTCTTGGATTAAATTAGAAAATAACCCATTAAAGTTAAATGTATCTCATGCGTAGGTATGTATGATGTTCAAGCTATGCCTGTAAAAAAAGAAAAAAAAAAATCTCACACTGCTAAGGTAGCTGGAAGTTTCATCTGTCCCACGAAATACCTGTGTGTGAATGTGAACATCCTGCCAACACTTAACCACAGATCAACTGTTCAGCTCTGGATGAAGGATGGAAGAGGCTGCAGTAATGATCTGTTTGCCAGTAAACTGTCAGTGTTGCTGTGGTGGGTCAGCTGTAGCTGTGTTTGCATTACAAATGTGCACAAAACTTTGTTAAATATTCCGCTAATGTCGAAAAAAACACAATTTTGCAATTATGGTGTTTTTCTTAAAAAAGAAACACAATTAGAGTCACACGTGAAGATAAGTCATTAAAAAAACATACCATGATCCTCCAACCACTTCCTGTCTTCTTTCTCTTCTTCGTGGTTTGCGGCAGCGGCAACATCCAGTTGTTAGGCACGTGACTCGTGTGATGCCAGAAATTGTTTCTGTTGGACTTTTCTAAAATAAACCAATTTTATACGGCCAAAAAAAATCACCTCATTTTAGTGACAAAACCTTTTTTTTTTATTGAATAACAAGTTTGTTTGGTTTTTTTAAAATTGGTGTGCTTCCATTAAGCAAAATTAATTTTAAAAATGACAAATTGGGTAATTATGGAAACGCAGCTAGTTTTACCATATTCTATTTACGGTTGATGAATTAAACTGTTTTATCATTTAAACCTGATTTAAACTTTGTAAATCAACCAAGTGTGCTCTGTGGTTGTCGCTTCATTTCTATCATTTTTCATTCTTCTTATTCTGAATCATGACTCCACATGTAAGATGTGATGGTGACAAATCTGTAGCAGAAAACTGTAACGCGTTCCTGCAAGAAAACCCTGAAAGCTCAGCAATTTCCTGCGGCTGGATAAATAGAAGTTTTAGAAATCATTGATTCGTCCTTTATTTTAATGAGGAGAAATCCGCTGGGAGCTCGGCGGTTCTCTCTGCGGAGCGGACCACGCACAAGGCAGCAGTTCAAACAAGCATACAACTGTACAGAGAGAAGTGGATGTTCTTCATGCATTAATGCCCACTGTCGTCATGGCCATATATGAATAAACATATTAGCCCATGTACACAGATGAGGAGAAACGAAGAGCTTTTAAACCCCTGCATTTGTCCTCACTCTGTTTGCTCTTTTAGTCAGCGGTTGGTAATCTACACTTACACTGTATGTAAAAAAAAAAAAAAAAAAAAAAAAATATATATATATATATATATATATATATATATATATATATATATATATATATATATATATATATATATATATAAATAAACGCAGGTACCTCATATTACAGTAAAGATAAGGCAAGTCCTGAGAAGCCAGCTCAATGGCAAGAACAAGATCCGTGCAATAAACAGCTATGCCTTACCAGTAATCAGATACCCTGCCGGAATAATTAGCTGGCCAATGGAAGAGATAAAGGCCACGGACGTTAAGACTCGGAAGCTACTAACCATGCATGGAGGGTTCCACCCCAAATCCAGCACCCTGAGACTGTACACAAGCCGTAAGGAAGGAGGCAGAGGACTACTGAGTGTGAGAGCCACTGTCCAGGATGAAACATCCAAGATCCATAAATACATCAAGGACAAAGCCTCAATGGACGATGTGCTCAGCGAATGTCTCAGACAATGGGGAACAGAGGACGAGGTGCTGGAGGAACCATCATGGGAAGACAAGCCCCTACATGGGATGTACCACCGACAAATAACTGAAGTGGCTGATATCAGGAAATCCTACCAATGGCTGGAGAAAGCTGGACTCAAGGACAGCACAGAGGCCCTCATCCTGGCCGCCCAGGAACAGGCACTAAACACCAGAGCAATAGAGGCTCAGATCTACCACACCAGACAAGACCCAAGGTGTAGGTTGTGCAAGGAGGCCTCTGAGACAGTCCAGCACATAACAGCAGGATGCAAGATGCTGGCAGGGAAAGCATACATGGAACGACATAACCAAGTGGCGGGCATAGTGTACAGGAACATCTGTGCCGAATATGGACTGGAAGCCCCGAGGTCAAAGTGGGGAACACCCCCAAAGGTGGTGGAGAATGACCGAGCTAAGATCCTGTGGGACTTCCAGATCCAAACAGACAAGATGGTAATGGCGAACCAACCGGACATTGTGGTGGTGGATAAAGAACAGAGGAAAGCCGTTGTGGTGGATGTAGCAATACCAAGTGACCACAACATCAGGAAAAAGGAGCATGAGAAACTGGAGAAATACCAGGGCCTCAGAGAGGAACTGGAGAAGGCCTGGAAGGTGAAGACCACAGTGGTGCCTGTGGTCATAGGGGCCCTCGGGGCAGTCACCCCCCAACTGGAGCAGTGGCTCAAACAGATCCCAGGAACAACATCAGACATCTCAGTCCAGAAATGTGCAGTTCTAGGCACAGCCAAGATACTGCGCAGAACCCTCAAGCTCCCAGGCCTCTGGTAGAGAACCCGAGCTCAGAGGATGAAAGAGACCACCCGCGGAGGGTGAGAAGGGAATTTTTTTATAAATAAACGCAGGTACCTCATATTACAGTAAAGATACTGTAAATCAAGTGGAGGACTTGGACGTGAAGGATTTCTGGAGGATGGCCTCCACAGTGGCTGGCGGAGGGAGGGGCTGTTTGGCTACTTCATCCATACAATTTCCATTAAACCCTGTGCACTTTCTGCTTGTGAGAGCAGCTTTGCATTTTCAGCACTTTTTGTCCACTATGCTTGTAAATGGACTCTCAGTATTATTGAGCTACCCATAAATGCTAAAATTATTGTCCTTTTTTTTGTGCTTTTCTTGTTTTCTGCTCGGATGTTAAGCCTAAATGCTGAATGTTTTCCTTTCAAAACAACACCAAATTTCTTTCTTTCTTTCTTTTTTTATGGACCGCCCTCACAGTTGCCAACACTTTAAATCTTATCAATTAGCTAATAGTCTTTGGTGACTGCTGACTTTCTGTAATGGCATAGCTACTCCCTTGGGAGAGAGCTCTTTAACCATTCATGCACACAATCCTCCAGAGGCCCAGGGACTCTCTCATCCTCTCTTTTCTTCCTCAACCTTCAGGTTTTCTATAGGTTTCGGATATTTATAAAAACAAATATCTCCGCCATATTGTTTAAAAAAAAAAATCGTACGCACAGGATCGGTTTCAGAAAAGCTTTCTTTTCTGAAACCGGACGGGAAACGGACCAACAGAATAACGAATTCTTCATCATGATGAGGAATCACATTTTCATCTCTTGTTTCAACCTGGTGTGTTGTTTGGTTAAAAACTCGATGTTTTAATGTTTTCTTTGCATTTGAACCAAGTACACATAACTAGCTAACTCTGAGCATCATGACACATTTCTCAAAGTTGTACAGGCTGCTGCCCTCAGTATGCATGGTGACCCGATAGAGTTGGTTCCTCTTTCCCACCTCGTTTGTCACATTCTTAGTTGCTTCCTACGTTTTTAATTGTTGGTTCGATCCTTGATTTTGACACTTTTAGGCGAACAACCATTGTATTGTGATATCACGTTCGAATCCCAGCACGTGATCTTTCTGCGTGGCGTTTTCAGCGGTATGCATTTGAAAGCCATCAGGACTCCAAAGTCTATAAGTCCTCTGCGCCGGTGTATCACTCCAGAACAGTCTACGTGCCACAAATGTCTCCAGAGTAAAGGCTTCATTGAGAAAAACAGGCATGAAGGGTAAGGTGGCGCCCTGACTAAATGGGAGTGGCTGGCAGTCAGCCAGCTCCAAAGCGAGGGCAGCGGCAAGAGAGAGAGGAAGAGTGTGTCATCTAAATGATACATTCACCTTTTAACCAATCGGGAAGCAGCACCCTGTTCGCTCATCCATCATTTCCTTCATAAAAGGCTCTCTATAGGGGGAAAGGGAATTTTAAAAATGGAAACTTGTCACGGCAGCTGAAGCACTCACTTTAGGATAATAAATGTGGAGCTCTGCTGATGCATAAAACATTTTACTGTGAGCTAAAGTTGATCATAACTGTGCTAAAAGTGAACCCCATTTACAGCTACAGTAATCACACCACTTGATTTTTTTCCCCAAGTCGTTCTGTGACGTTACCACTTTTATGACCAGCTGTGGCTCGGCGATAAATCGATTTGATCAAGTGAGCACATTTTCACTTTTTTCAAGATTTAGGTTTTTTTTTAAAATTGTGTTCTGGTTTGTTTTTCCTCAGTGGCTTCCTGGGGTTTCCACAGTTCAGAGGGAGGTTTTACTGATTCTGCTATTCAAACGCATGAATAACCATTTCTCTGTCTGGTGGTTTATTTGGGAACATTGTCCTTCAGTAAGGAATTCCTCCAACCTTGTTTCAAGGGTTTTATATTCTCAGACTGGTTTCCATCAACTGTAACCAACTTACTTGTTCCTGTTGAACAAAAGTACTTCAACATAGTGTGTTCTGGATAAATACTAAAGTCTAATACAAATAATAATGATTCAACCAACTTATTAAGTTTCTTTCCTGGAACTAATTAAACTTCCTCTGAAAGGTCTTGTGCAGTTTCTGGAAAAAGAGAGCGAAGGAAGATGAAAAGATATTCAGAGAAGCCGAGAAGGAGGCCAGGAGGATAACACCGAGGTAAAGCCAAGGAGGACAGAAAGTTATAAAAAGATGAGGGTCAACAGGGGAGCAGGAGGAGAAGACGGGAGGAAAGTTTTGTCTGTGGCTTGTTCTACTTAATGCGCACAGAGAGACGGTCTTGCTTATAAGGACTGAAGCTGGGTCAGGGTCTTAATGAAACCCTCCAAAAAGGTTTCCAACTGTTACACCCCATTTTCAAGGAAGATTTAACCTTTTGTGTTGCTTTAACCTTCATTATCTGAGTGTTTCATGAAAACATTCAAACACTATTGGAAGGAATGATGTGTTTAAAATAAGATAACGAAGTAACAGAAAAATAAAAAGCTGCGTATGTTCATAACGTAGCGTTCGACTCAAACCGACGGTGATGGTCGGAGCTCATCCAAAGTCCAGCCAGTGGTCTGTGGGACTGGAGCTGGGAACAATGGGAACATGCTGTTCCTTTCTCCCCAGGTCCCACCTTTATGTTTGCTCTCCTCTCCCTCCTGTCCTTTCACTGCCTCACTTCTTTCCATTTCACCTTCCTCCACCCATTCAATTTCTTTCTGGCTCCTCTCCACGTGTCCTGTTTGCCATTTTGCGCTCTCTCTCTCTCTCTCTCTCTCTCTCTCTCTCTTTCTCTCTCTCTCTCTCTCTCTCTCTCTCTTCCCCTCTCTCTCTCTTCCCCTCTCTCTCTTTCTCTCTCTCTCTCTCTCTTTCTCTCTCTCTCTCTCTCTCTCCTGACTCTCTCTCTCCTGACATCAATACCTCCATATTTTATTTTACTCTTTTCTTCTGATCAGCTGTTTTTCACTCCTTTGTCGTATTTTTGGTCTTCTTCCTCCTCACCCTGTTTTTTTTAGGATTTATGTAGTTGGTTGGATCAGTCATTGACTTGTTTCCTTTGAACTTTAAGTTAATTTCCACCTTGTATTCTCATTTTACCCTTTGCTCTTTAAAGCTGCGGTATGTAACATTAAAGTTACGTAAAGTGGACAAAATACGTTTTGTCTGTTTTTGCTAAAACCGTCATCATGTTGTGACAAGAGTAACATGAGATGGATCGATTTCCTCCACCTCCTCCCTGAGCTGCTGTTGCCATCTGAAGACATGCACTGCTTCCAGTCAGAAACAGCCAATCAGAGCCAGGAGGAGGGTCTTAGTGCTGTTAATCAGTCTCGTGTATTTGGTGTTCAATGTGCTAATGGTGAAGAAAACATTTACTGTTACTGGAAAACCATCTTTCCACCATCACCGGTAGCCATGCTAACTAGCCTTAGCATTCAAAACAGGCTCTGCTAGCAGAGAGCAAAAGCAGTAGGTGGAGGTAGGAATGACCACACTGAGGGTGATTGACAGCGCCAAGCCCCGCCCCCTGGATCTGATTGATTGTTTCTAGTTAAGTTAGGAGAAGGCAGAGGAGATAGTTTTTTTTATCTCCCTGGATTATCTCTCATAACATATTGTCACAACATAATGAGTTTCAACAGATATGAAAAAAAATTATTAAAGTTACACACTGCAGTTTTAAGGACGTCACTCCCTCTCCATTCGTTTCCTATTATACTTGCGTAATGAGGTGACAGTCAGAATTCGAGTACGCGACATTTCGAGCTCATAGACAGGTTAGCGACGCGACACAAAAAAGCTTTAAAAAAAAAAAAAGTAGTCAACTTTTGTTGCTGCCGTCCCTGTCGCATGCTTCACAAATGCACACCGATAACTTTGTGTGTTTATTGCAAAACTGGGACTGGTGCAGAATTTGGGCTTCGCATGTCGGCCTATGTCAGGAGAAGAAAAATGACTCGACGCAATAGTGCTGGAATCATCACTGCTGCGCCCCAGTTCTGTAAGTTTAGGTGGAACGCTATAAATATGCTCACACCGCCGTGCAGATGACACAAACACATAACAAATTACATTTATAAATAAAACTGTTGTATTAGACTGCATATTTTGGACAACAAAGGCGTTTATTGCCACTGGACTCGCTCTAGTATCTTGTAGATTTTGGTGGATTAGTAGTTCTGTCTAAAAACTGAAATAATAATAGTAACCAACCTTTTGATCTTTTCCCCACCTCTTGATCTCCGTTATGAAACACTTACAAAGCCCAGCCAAATGATGAAGCTCATTTTTGGACATAAGAAATGTGCATTCATGGAAAAGCCACTCAAACCCACCGTCGTTTCTGATTGTCCTCCTCTAATTAGTCCGAGTGTTGGGAGTCCTAATGACGAGCGGCGGTTCCCGCACCTCCACCTCTCTGAAATGACTAATCATGATGCTTTCTCCACTTCCCCATCACCGAAAGTGACGGTGCTGGAAGCAATAATAATAATGAAATGCTGTCTCCAAATATGCGCTCATGTAAAATCATTCAAGAAGGTTTTATAATGGCCAAAAAGGAAAAATAAAATTCTCTTGGAAACAAAACCAAACAACAAAACAAAAATCTGTTTGAGAATATTTGTTTGTTTGGATATGAGGCTTTCAGACAGCTTTTTTTTTTTTTTTTAAGTCACTTCTGAATATTTCTACTCCCAGCTGGTTGGGGAGAGTCTCTTTCAGCTGCAGCCATCATTAGTGAGTCTGTTTTTTAAATCGGCCAGTTTTCAAAAAGTGAAAGAGTTATAAAAAGAAACGGGTTTATTTACCAGTCTTATTTCCATGGCGTCTGCTGTGAGCATAACATTTATCCAGCTGGATAGATAATACCCCTCGGTGGGCGTTAGGCAACCTGGGACATATGGGCTTGATGTGCCTGACTTGCCTTTCCGTTGACTGTCCCTCAGACCCTGGCGGGTTGCCATATTCTGTGCCTTCCTGAAGTGAGCATTTTTGGCTTCTTCCCTAAAGTATTAAGATCCCGGATTGACCTTTTGAGGGTTTTTGTTTAATTTATAAAGGTGTTTTTCTAGTAGGGTGGACACATTTATTGGCACCCTTAGTAAAGATGTATAAAAGGTCTTAAAATCAGTGCATTTATTTTCTTTATGTATAGCAATTTAACAAAATCCAAACTTTAATTTAAGCACATCTCAATGTTGCTAAAGTACCAGTGGCATAAATGCTTGTGCCTCTAAGATAAACGTATTTATTTTATTCATACTTTACAAGTTAAATTCTAGAAACTTCTATTTATTAAAGGGGCAACATATTTTCCAAGCACATAGTGTCATTTTATAGCATAATCAAGTTACTGTGTCACCTTCAGTTGTTATGAAAATACTCCATATATGAAATATGACTAAAGGAAATTTGACTTCATAATTTAACGCTCTTGATGAAAATCCGCCTGCTGGAAGTCACCACAACATGGCGCCTCTATTAACCCTTTAACAATGTTAAAGGGTTAAAGGGTTAAAGGGTTAAAGGGTTCTTCTCAGTGAAACGCTAGTTTCACTGAGAAGAAGCTGATAGGCAGCTCCACCAGGTGTTTGCTAATTGTTGCTGGCTAGTCTGAAGGAGCTGAGTTGTGGAGTCCCAGCGGAGGAGGATCTGTGAGGTGGAAGCTCTTAAGCTCGGGAGCTGCAGCTCCAAGGATGAGCTGCGTCTGGAAGGTGGGGCTACGCCCACCCAAGCATTTTGCACAGCTGAACGGTTGCCATGGACATTAAGGGATTTCTCAAACATGCATGAAAGAATCAAATCAATGCTCCATGTGTGTTTTTGATGCAGGAATAACATTATAATGTGATGTAAAGCTCAAAAAAGTGAATTTTACATATTTTTTTTTCTGGGATACAAACATGATTCTAATGACACAGATTCTAATTCCTGAAAACTTCCAACACGATCCAGACGCTAAGGTGAAGCCAAGCTGGTGGGATGTCGGGGACAGAGCGCACTGCAAGGGGCTCGTTTATAACTGTTTGCTGTTCTAGTTTTTTATTTAAGCTACTGTCCAATAAGCTGGATGAGGATCAAAATGTATTGATTAGACACGTAAAACCATAATTTCCAAACCATGCTGTTTCATTTTGAGGTAATCAAGTCCTCCCCCAGCAACTATATAGATACTCTCTAAAATGTAGACAGTATAAAAAAACACTTCTTTTTTTGTTTTGCTTTCAAATTTGACCTTATGTGAAATATTAGAGCCGACCTCCAAGTCCTTAAATATGCACATGAAATATGCTAAGCCCTTAAACTTTAGGGGTTTGTGTTTTTAACATGACTATAAATGATCTTCTTCAGAAAAACAAACGCACACATGTTCAGTTTTGCTGTGTTTTTCTGGATATCAGAACCATTTACTCTAATTTAAACAGTTCCAAGCTTCCCCCCCTCTTCTCTGCTCTGCTTCGTCCTTGTCTCCGTCCCTAATTTCTCGTCTCGCTTTCTATACTGCTGATTCTATGACCAGAATGCTTACTCCACACACCCAATCAAGGGCCATTAGCTGAGGCCAGCACACTCCTCTTCCTCATCCTTTTTCTCCCCACTGCCCTCCTCCTTTCCACTTCCATTAACTAGCCAATCAATTAATACAGGTTGAGCTGGCGTGGGTATGAGCCAAAAACAGAGGGAGAGAGAGAGAGAGAGAGGGAGAGAGCAATCCTCTAATTAGCTTGGATGCCACATCAGCTTGCTATACGTCTTGGCAGCAACACAACCCGGCTTTATTTCTTTCACACTCTTCGTCACATGCAAACGTCTCAAACACCGGGAAGCGATGCACCGAGTCCACAGGCGGAACGTCTCTGAAACAAGTCAGACGTTGAACTGCGGTTACGTTACAGGTAGCGTTGGATGAGAACCGACGATGACTTTTGTAAAGAGGTCAAAAAAAACAACACATCAACAACAACACTTTATGATTGTAGCAGCCAAACGCCGAAGTATAGAAACATAACAGGGTGAGAGGCAAGTGGACTTTGAATTGGCGAGGCTGAGGAATACATAGTTGATTTCAATACATAATGTCTGTTGGTGCCAAACAGCTAGGCCTGTCACTGTAACACATTTTGCTGGATAAAAGCAGAACTAAGGAAAAAGAAAGAAAAAAAAATCACTGACGGGTAGAGACGGGTACACTGAAAAAGCGTGAAGGAAAGACCGCAAGGCCGTAGGAACACGAACCGGACTGTTCAGCAGGAGAGACGGAGCGGTATGGGTCTGGGGACGGAGCTGACAGATATGAGCAGTGATGACAACAGGACCTCGCTCGGCTCTGGGCAGGACCGCGGGGAATCGCCGGGGCGAAAGGGGTCACGGCAGAGCCTGACACCAACTTGGATACATAAATCACAGCGGGCCCGAAATCTGAATGGGAGGGCGCGTGAAAATCGGCAGAAATGTTGAACCGATAAAAGAAAGATGAGTCCTGGACCTCTGCTGTCAGCGATGGTCCGTTTTGTTTTTTTTACAAGCTGCAAAACAGCTTTTTAACTTTTTCACAATTTGTCACATTAAAGCCAGAAACCGTGATGTGTTTGATTAGAATTACATGAGACGCAACGAGAGAAAGTAGAGCGTATTGGAAGGAAAGTGGTGCATCGTTTTCCAAAATGATGTTCAGTCAGACACCCTAGAGAGATTCTGTGTGACCAATTGCTTCCACATGTCCTTAGGTTTGTTAGCAAACACTATTGAGCAAACAGGATTTCTTAAAGGGCCGGTATTATGTATTTTCCAGGTACATGGTGCCTTTTTATACCACAATCAAGTAACCATGTTACCTTCTGTTGTAAAAATGCTACAGATCATATGTGACTTCAAAGAAATTTGACTTCACAAATTGACGCTGTGGAATTGGGGCGTCTGTCTCTTTAAGAAGCTCCTGTTCTTACTGACACTCGGCTTTCAGGATCACAACATCTCTGTTTTTGTCGAGTTTCTAGTTCAAATACCTTATTTCACTTTTTAAAAAAGACAAAACTAACTAATTATCAAATATTGATAATAAAAAAAAGGTTCTAATTCCACTGGCAGATTTCTTTCACTTATAACATTGGGAAAATTTCAATGTTATAAGTGGAAAAATCTGCTGGTGGAAGTAGCTCTGTTTTTAATCAATACAATACAATCTCCCTAAAAAGATACTTGTAAGTTATTTTTATCTTATTTCCAGTGAACTAAGATATTTTTATTAGAAACTGGACCAAAAATAGTTGGTAAGATTTTGTGTTTTTTTTTAGCGTGTGGCTAAAACTTTTATCCAGAGTGGCTCACAAATGGAAACAAAACAAACAACAACAAAAAAACACCTGCCAAAGTGTCAAGTGTGTATGAAGTTAAACAGGTTAAACAAATGCAGGTAGAGGTACTTCATGATATGGGCAGTTGCCCAGGGCTGCATTAGACAAGGGCAGGGCAGCCAAGAACTGGTTGTGTCTTGAACAAGTTTACAGTGAACCAGGCTTTTTGCTTAAAATAATAATAGTCAAAGTAAAGTCAAAATAAAATGTAATTGCTTGGAGCTTTTTGCCTCCAACCAAAACAATTCTTTTGGATATTGTTAAAAATTATTTCCCTTAATAAGTCTGGCCTGAATCTTGACTTAGAAATGTTGCAGAATATGACCAGGCAATAATCTTACTGCAACTCTGCAATTTTTTTTTCCTCTCCTCTCTCTCTCCTCTTCTCCCCTCTCGTTTCAACCTCACCGTCAGCTCTGTGGCTTCGGCCTGCTGAGTGAGATCAGAGAACAGACAGGGTGAGGAGTGGGTGGAGGGGGCAGGGGGTGCTTTAAAGGGGAGGTGCCAGGGCTTCCTGCGGGGGTTGCCTGTGTGAACGCTCCCTGAATGACAATGCTGCGCATCAGGGCCTCGGCAAGATTCCCTCAGCATCGCGCACACACACACACGCACGCACGCACGCACGCACCCACGCACTCTCCTATGGAGACGGGTTGGGGAAAGCTGCGTGGCCGTGCAGCGGGAGGAAGAGCAGCAGGGGGATCCCGGAAAGCGGGAGAACGAGAAGGAAATAAATAAATGAATAAATAAAAGAGCGCAAAGCCGCAGACAGCGGCCACTCCGATCGCTCCGATTATCCGCCGTCATCGATAAGCGCGTCGTTTGTCATCCGGCGTGTTTTCAACGGTCGGTACAAATCACAGTCCGTCTCGTCCCGCAGCGCCACCCCCACTCCACGCCACTCCACTCCCCCGTCTCACCATTTCACCACTCACTCTCACTCTCTGCTCTGCTGACAGCAGGAGCCGGACCTGATCGCAGCCAGTCCGCGAATCAGACGATGAGCGACGGTCCCGTTGTGACGTGAAAAAGAGACGCCAGCATTGTTCTGAGATGTAGAGCTTGATGAACATTATCAGCGTTTTATTTTTGTACGAGTTCATTTTTGAGATCCCTTTATATGTTTTTAGATTAAACTGCAGCACAATATCGTCACATTTTGATAATTTTTGTCGACCACTGGAATGAGAACACGACTTTGTGAGGCAGCTGAATTTCCTTCTCTAGATACTAATATGAAAGTAGGGCTGAAACGATTAATCGATTAGTGAAATTATGAATTGTTAACTGAAGTGCACACTCAAAAAGGCAATTTGCTTCACAGAACAACATATCTAGAGTAGCATTAAAGACAAAAAAATACATTTTGCATATGAGGTAAAAAGAACCTTCTTTGTCTGTAAATAATGTTCCAGCCAGAACTCCTCCAGTGGCATCATAGTTTTAGCTTCATCCTGTTTAAATACCGGAAAATTTCTCCTATTAAGAATCATTTGCTGGCCAGTTATTAATCAGTTAATCCAAGAAGCAATTAACAGGTCCGTCCTCCCCTGTATTGATGTAAAGTCGAGCTGAAAAGGCTGAGATTTTGACATGCTGATGCTAAAAGTGTATTTTGTTGCATCCTTTGCAACAAATGATACACTGGAGGAATGCAGTATTGCATTTTAGGCAACAAAATGTTTATTTTTTTTATTTGAGAAAGGAATTTATTTGTTCATTTGCATCTTGTGATGCTTTTCGAAATTTGTATTAGAAAAGGCTGAAGTGGATAAACAAAGGAAGTCAGCAGAAACTGGCAAAAGTTGTTATCCAATTAATCGATTAATCGTTTTATCACAGATTAATCGGATAAAAGTAATCTTTAGTTGCAGCCCTAAAATTCACTCCACCCAAGTATTATGTTAACAAAGACAGAGATGCTGTGCAGAATGGAAACCAAACCGCAGGTTTACATCAGGAAACTTGTCCCGACACAAACCAGGCGCTCCTCTTCTGTGGAGTTTGTTGAGACTCCGGTTGCAAAATATTCATGCATAGCTCGGCCTCGGATGATGCATCCCAGTTATCCGCCATATGGCCCATTTTCATAGTTCTACTAACAGCCCTTTGGAGTGGAAACAGAGCTTCAAACTCCGGGTAATGAACAGCCAAAACTGGTGTGGGGGGTTTGGGGGGGACGAACGGCGGGTAGAGCTTGAAAACGGCTTTCTGAGAAGAAACAGATGGTGGGAGGTACAGTAACCAACCCACCTGTGCACAATGCAGGTAACTGCTTCCAAAAGAAAAAAGCACAGTGACATACGGTGCTTTAAACTCGTTTTTATTTGCTCAGCACTTTGGACGGCACCTGCAAAAGAGATAAAAATATTTTTTTAAAAACCCCCAGAGGAATCTGTCGGTGGATGTTTCAGCACCAAGGACAGCGTCAACCGGGTTGGTTCGTTTTCACAAGACCTCCATCATCTGCTTCCTTACTGTGACTTACGACACATTTAGCATGCTTTTTTTTTTTTTTTGCAAACAGGTCCATCTCTGTTTTGTCCTCTTCAGCCTCGCCCAACAGCTTGAAGGATTGCTTCAAAGCAGCTCGGAAGCCTGAGCCAAACCTTCAAAAATAGCTTGGAGGAAGGAGAAATAAAATGTTTCTTTTCATTTCCACCCAAAACAAAAAAAAAAAACAGGACAAAGCTTAAAACTCTGTCTTCTTTCCTCCTAAAAGTTAGTTCTGCTTATTTAGCTGGCAGACATTTTCCGACATTTATTAACTGGGAGGCCATTCAAAATCAAGCTGGCTGAAAACAATCCTCATCAGTCAGATATCTTGAATTAGCTTTTATTCTATCTTTAACACAAAGACATTTTGCAGGGAACAACATTTGAATATACATTTGTTGGATTTGGCAGTGGATTCAGAATTACATAAGGGTGTACTGTCAGGGATGGAAATGGAAGGACTAAATCTAGTTTATTTTTCTTCTTTTGCTCTTTCCTTTGGTTTGTTATTTTGTTTGTATTTCCCTTTAACTCCTGTAAAGCACTTTGTATTGCCTTGTTGCTGAAAATGTGCTATATAAATAAAATTACCTTTACCAAAGTATTTCTAACTTCCTTTAAGCCGCAGTGAGCTGCAACGCCATGCAACATTACTTATTTCCCATTGAGTTTTTCCACATATTCTCAATAAAAATTTGTTTTTAGTAAGATTTAATGTTACAGACTGTGTATTTGCAACATTTCCAACCTAAAGAGTCATTTTTGTATATTTACAGCCACAAATATTCCACGACCTTCTGGAAAAAGATAACTTATAAAGTTATAAAGATAAATACTTAACATAGAAAGCTTGTTGTTATTTGTACAGAAGCTATTTATGTATTCCATTTTTAGAAGGAAAAAAGACAAAATTCAGGCAAAAATATGGATATATTTTCTTTATTTTTTTTATAGCTTGTTGGTATTTGTGGACAATTATTTAGGAAAACAATAAAAAATAATTTCCAACCAAAATATTTCCTTAAAATATGTACATTACTGGTATTTTTGCTAGCAATTCTGTTAAAATAACTGAAAAACCTGCTAAACATTTTTGACGACTGATTGTTAGGATCTGTGCAAACCATGTATGATTCACGTAAAGCACAGAAGACTTTAGTGAAGCGAGACAAAAATACAAGTTTCTTTTTGTGGCAAAGAATTGCTGAAATGTGAGTCTGTAGATGTGCAACGCTGGCAGAGAGACTTTCCCCAAACTCATGCCAGTCACTCGGTGAGGTCAGCCTGTGAGAGGATCCCTGTAAATCCTCCCACTGGTTCGTTTTCAGGCTTTTACAGCGGATGTTTCACTGCGATCGACTTTAATTTGCCATCTCAGGTTATTCCAATCAGCCACTCCTCCGCTTATGGCGATTGCTTTATTATTATTATTATTATTATTATTATTATTATTATTATTATTATTTTAAAAAGGAACAAAAGGCCCTGAAACGCACCACCATGACAGGAAATCAATACGCTTCTACAAAATGTAATGTGTAACTTCAAATGTATCAACTCGAACTTCTTAGTTGTATTTTTTATTTATTTTTTTTTCTTGAGGTCTTAAATAATGCTTGATGACTTGGCGTCTCTTTTTTTTAATCAGTTTCCATTTGACTGAAAGGTGAGGCCGGACGTCGCACCTTGCCGCACAGGTGAAGCCGTCATAGCGTAACTGCGGCGCGCCTTGGGGAGCGGGTTGGGAGGCGCCGTGCGACGTGCGCTGCATGGCGTGGCCACGGATTTGCGCGTGGCGCTCGGTTCCCGTCAGACCGATCGGATGCTCGGAACGCGGCGCAACCCCGATTTGAACGCATTAAAGAAGGAAAAAAGAAAAAGAAAAACCCGCAGGAGCATCTCCACTCGTCGGGGTCTTTCGTTTTCAGCCTCCCACCCCGCATCGGAGTCGGACTGACTGTCGTTGGTTGACTTTCTCCCCGTGGGGGGATTGAAGGATCCGGGGGTGGAGGGAGGTGTGAGAGCGGGGCGCCAAAAAAAATCCTAAAGAGAGAAAGGGAAAAGGTAGCGCGCGCAAAAAGGACAACGGGGGAAGGGAGACGCGAAAGCGACGTCGGACCTGGCTGGCCGCCTCTTTCGGGTTTCAGGAGCATCGGGGAGGGGGGAGAGGAGAGGAGGCGATGCTGCTGGGCGGGGATGGTGCTCGGTTTCTACCCGGCGGTGGAGGAGAACATGCGAGCTGCTGTTCCGGGGCACCTGCATCGCCGCCGTCGTCGCGTTTTTCGACCGAGAATTGATGATGGTGATGACGATGCTGCCTCCATCATCCGGATCCTGTTTGTCTGGGATTCTTGTTCCCCAAACTCTGGATTATAGATGATTGTCGTGGACATTATCTTTTGATTTTTTTAAAAAATTTATTTTATTTTTTTGGTTTTATTTCATCAGCTGGCTTTCTTCTTCTTCTTTTTCTTCTTCTTCTTCTTCTTCTTCTTCTTCTTCTCCTCCTTCTCCTTCTTCTTCTCCTTCTTTCTTTCTGTCTTTCTTTTACGCAAGGAAGAAATAGACTGGTAGACTTCAGGATCGGAGTATTTTCATCTCCAAGTGCGCGCAATCACGCCCAAAAATCAGTGACCGACGCCTTGTAGAAGAGGAGGGGGAGGAAGAAGAAGCAGAAGAGGAGGAGGAGGAACAGGAGGAGGAGGAAGGGGGGATGCCGCACCGTCCATTACCAAATATCAACAAATGTCACCAGGCTCGGATTTTGGGGAAGCCCCCCGTCGGTTGACGTTTTTGCGTGAACGCGGAAAGCCGCGGCGGCAGTGAAAGGTGGCAGCGGGAGCCACATCAAACACTGCGGATATATGGAACAAGAAGAAATTAATTATTAAAGATTTCACTCTTATCTATTTCTATTTTTATCCGGTTGAGTGTGTGTGTGTGTTGGAGGGGGGGGAGAGGAAAAAAGAAGGAGAAGAAGAAGAAGAAAACGGGGGGATCCGGGGGGGAGGAGGAGGCGAGAAGGTGGAAAAAGAGGGGGGGTGGGGGGAAAAGACAACTGCAGATCCTGACAAGATGCAGGGAAAAGACGCAGTCTGGAGCCGGCCTGCTCGCTGGAGATGGATGCAATACTACTTCTCTCAATGCACAGCTATGCATTCTGATCGCGTCTGAGGTGATCGATTCATCCGCCTGCGTAGAAACGAGAAGCGGCTGCTGACTTTTTTTTTTCTTGTTGGAGCGGCTTTTCCTGATCAAAAATAATGAAATAAGAACAGCATGACAGAGAGAGAGAGAGAGAGGGAGAGAGGAGAAGAGAGGGAGATGCCTTGATAAAATATTCATTTTTCTTTTCCTCTAAGAGAACTGATTGTACAGAAATTATATAAACACATCGCCGTGTTTCATATCCCGTCATATTCCAAAAATACACGATAACTCGCTTTCCTTTCCTTTCCTTTCCTTCTCTTCTCTCTTCTCCCATCCCTCCATCCCTCCCCCCATCCTCTCCTCCTCCCAACTCACAAATGGAGGTATCTTCTTGGCGCTGAAGACCTGGGAAGGAGGGAAAAAAATCAAATAAAACAGATCTAGATAGAGTTGGAAGGACAGAAAGCGAGAGACAGAGACAGATCCGAACCTCCATTCTGCATGTGTCTTTGGAGCCGAGGCTGATGGGGTGGTGGCATGTGGAGGTGTCACTCTGAGGTTTCCCCCCGGCTCCTTCCTAACCTCTGGCGTTTGGTGTCTGCAGAATGGCGCGCTTTGGAGACGAGCTACCCAACAGGTACGGAGGAGGAGGAGGAGGTGGTGGTGGCGGTAGTGGCGGGGGTGCCGGCGGACAAGGGGGGCCCGGCCGCGGCGGCAGCAGGCAAGGTGGGCCCCCCGGGGCGCAGCGGATGTACAAGCAGTCGATGGCCCAGAGAGCCCGGACCATGGCCCTGTACAACCCCATACCCGTCCGGCAGAGCTGCCTAACGGTCAACCGCTCCCTCTTCCTCTTCAGCGAAGACAACGTGGTGAGGAAGTACGCCAAAAAGATCACCGAATGGCCATATCCTTTCACAGCGGGCCCACCAAGGTACCGGCGGGGGTGTGTTGGCTGGAGTGCTTCGGCTAAGGTGTGGCCTTAAAATGTGGCGGGTGAAAGTTCGGAGTTGTGTTTAGATTTGATATTTAAAGTGCTTGCGTGTGTATGCAATAAGCTTCTGCGATGCACTTTGCTTTTTGAGTTTCTTCTGAATGAATCGTTCAGCTGAAGACGATAGTAGTCGCACTGATGAAGATGCATCGCGTTGTAGAGCATTTACCCAGTTAGCAATTTGTGTGTGTGTGTGTATGTGTGTGAATGTGTATTGGTTGCTGTCAGAGCTGAGTGCTGATGTCAGCATTGCGAGAGCTTATAGCGCCATGCAACCAGAAGGTAAGGGAAATGGCTATTTCCTATTCTTATGCGCTCTCTAACTACCACTGACTCACCAGAAGTCACATATGGTTTATCCAGCAGAAAAGCTCTGAAGGGTAATTATGAGAACCAGGCAGCCTGCTGTTTTAATATATTCATGACTTAAATAATTTTATACAAGTTAGGGCTGGAGATACGGCTGAAAAATTTGTCGCGATATGTCTCATATCAGCCAATACAAATAATTATTGATTTTTTTTTTTTTTTTTTTTAATACTGCCAAAGTTGGCAGTGTTGTTCTGTGTTTAAGTAATTATATGGCATGGAGGCTAAACCTTTAATTGTTGCTGCAAGTTACTCAACAAGTTGTTACTAGGTAACCAAAGAGTGAGTGAGTTAGTTGATGTCACACAAGGTGCGTTTACACCAAACGCCAGGTGCGTCTGGTTCACATTCCAAGTCTATGTGAAGGCACATTGAGGGCCGCTGCGGCGTGTTTGTCAAGAGCGTCCAACGCCTGAAGCCTGATCCCCACAAGGGGAAACACTGTTTTTGGGTCAGGGGTCAGATTTAGGACTAAGGTGTGAATTGAGTTTTGGTTAAGGTTAGGGTTAGGTATGTAATGGATAGGATTAGGATAAGGGTACAGTTTAGGCTGTAGCAATGAATGGAAAACAATGGAAAGTCCCCACAAAGATAGCCACGCAAACATGTGTGTGTGTGTGTGTGTGCGTGTGTGTGTGTGTGTGTGTGTGTGTGTTGGCAGTGGGGGTTGTGGTGAAAGAAAGTACCTGGGTGTTTAGAATGAAAGTGATTCTGAACTCCATTATTGAGCCACGAGGACATATTGTCTGAACTAAGATTCATGTCAAGTGATGTAAAGATTTAATGAAGAGTTAAAGCAGTAGAACAAGCAAGAAAATGTCTAAAAGATAAAGAAAATAAATATTTTGGCATAAGCAGAAAAAAGATATGTATTAGAAAAAACTAAACTAAATATTTATGTTGCCTTGATAGGCAATAGAGTACAAATGGATTTTGACTAGAGACCGGAAAGATGCAACTCTTCATGTGTCAATCAAACATAACTAGTAGCAGGAGTAGATCAGATGCTAGCAGGTCTCAGTGGTTTTCAGTATTTTGTAGACATTGAACCAGTGGATATTAAACAATCAGATGGAGATGCTGGCAGTACCAAGGTTGGTATCAGTTGACTTGACCAGGTTAGCTGGTTCACTGTGGCCAAAAGCTTAGATGTTTTTACTTAAAGGACAAGATCAGAAGTATCTTATGAGCTTCCTGATATTGTAGTTATGGCCCAACTCACAGATTAGTGTATGTTGGATACTTTAAGACCTAAAAGGCGGAGGGAGTAGGAACAAAATCACAAAACTAAGTAGCTAAAGATCAAGGTAAAAAAAAAAGTTTTAAAGATGGCAAATAAAGGGGAGATATCACGTAAAACTGACCTTTTTTTTTAAACTTTAGATCATGTTATAATGTTATTCCCTCGTCAAAACATCCCCACTGTTGTTTTAGTTTATTCATGTTTGTTTGAGAAATCCTTTAATCTCCCATGGCAACCATTCAGGGGTGCCTAAATGCTTGCTCATACTCCGTTTTAGAGCCTCAGTTCTTAGCTGAGCTTCTGCCTCACACAGCATGCCTCCTCCACTCTGCTCCTAAAGACTAGCGGCAGCAGCAATTAGCAAACACCTGGTGGAAGTGCAAGTCTGCTGAGTTTAACATACAACTACAATGCTCCTAAGAATGGTTGTAAACAGCATCGGCATGGAGAAACATTTTGACGGCAGGCCGAAGGGGAATGTCTGTAAGGGCAGCAGCTTCTTAAAGAGTCGGAAGCCAATTTCAGGTGTTTGACGGAAAGTCAAATTGCACTTAAAGGAGCATTGTCCAGGCACAGAGTGCCATTTTATAGCACAATCAAGTTACTATGTCACCTTCAGTAGTTATAAAAATGCTAAATATTTCAAATGTGACTTAAAATAAATTTTACTTAGTAATTTAACACCTTGAATTTGGGCCTCTGTCTTTTTAAGAAACTCCTGCTTCGTTCTGAAACTCTGCCTTCAGGACGTCATCACAAAACGGCTCCTCTATTAATTTTTTTAACTACGTCTTTACCAGCTTTGCACTGAGAAGTAACTCGTATAACGAGCTCAGTGGCTCTGCCAGGTGTTTGCTGATTGCTGCTGGCTAGTCTGAAGGGGCTGAGTGGGGGAGTCATGGCTCTGTGAGGTGAAAGCTTGGAAACTGCAGCTCAGAGGAGGAGCTGTGCGTCAAAGGTGTTCAGCACAGCTGACTGGTTGCCACGGGAGATTAAAGGATTTCTCAAACATGCATGAAAGAGTCAGCAACACTCCAGGTATGTTTTTGATGAGGGAATAACATTATAACATGATGTAAAGCTCAAAAAAGCTTATTTTAAGTAAAACAACTAAATTAACATAGTTACTTGACTGTGCTATGAAATGGCACTATATATGCCTGACAAATACATCACATCCTTTTCCCCCACCATCCTCCCTTTAATTAATACTTGGAGAGAGAGCCATCAACTGTGTCACTGCTACACTAGACGGGTTTCCCTGACAGATCACACCACCATTAAATGCTAGTTCACATTCTGGGTGGTTAGCGTCTCCAGAACCGTGAAGTTTGACTCTTTTGTTGTTCTGCTTCGTTGTCGTTCATTTTCAGGCAGTCTTTATTCACCACAACTGCTTACTTACTCAGATTAACGGAAAAAATAGAAAGTAAAATAGACATCAGTGATTACCCCAGGCAGCTCTGGATCTTATTGTGCACTTATTTTTGAAGTGCAAATCTTAGTAGATTTTAATTACATTTTTTTTTGTACTTTTTGACATATAGAGTATTATTAAAATTGAATCAATAAAGAGCATGTTAAAGTGTTTACAACGTTGACTTTCTGATCTGAAAATGAACTGAGCATATCCCATCATGCCACCATCTGTACAGAGCCGGGCTGTGTCGGCTGGCAGATGCTGTGGCTTCTTTCACACGAGGCCCAAAGGACTTCATTATACCTCCCTTCCCTTCCCTTCCCTTTGCCAGCACTTTCACAGTCCCTCTCTACGCTCCTTTCATGTTCGCCTCTCCACCGCTCTTCTTCCCCCTGCAACCCGTTTTCTTTAAATGTGCCCTCCTCCATCCTCTTCCACTTTTGAAAAAAAGTATGATTACCTTTTTACACAACTGCCAAACTCTCCTTATTTTAGTTAACTCAGGACATTGTAATTTGCAGTGTAAAAGTGGATGGAAATAATAATATAAAAAAGTAAATGCATATGTAAGGTGTTAGAAAAGTTAAGCTTAGTCTCCATATGGCTCAGATTTGAGAGAATTTGCAGATTAGACCTTGACTCGACCACTGTAGCAACCAGCTTTTTATAGAGGGGCTCTTTCCTCCATTCTGTCTCCTTCATTGATGTTCGACTTTAGTGATTGTTTTTGCAACTTTGCATCGGCAAAAATAGTTTTTTTTTATATCTTTAACATGAGTTTTAACAATTCTGAAGGGCATTGTAATAGGAGAGATGTTGTGTAACATGTAAAAGTTGAAAATTCTTTAATTTTATTTTAATGTTTTGGTGTGTTTAGTTTCTAAATGACAAAAATCATAAAGTATTAGTTGGTCATTATTCACTATTTTCTCTTATCTTACTTAGAACTGCTCTTGCTTTTTGCAGTTCCTGCTTTCAAAAATACAGGAAGTACTCCTGCTTTTGTCTTCTTTTATTAACGTCTTTATTCTGGAGAATAAAGACATTACTGTTTATTTTGTTGCCCCAGGACCAATAGATAAGGTTACAGCATTATTATGTGAATATTGTGCTTGTTCTTTTTTTTTTTTTCCATTCTGTGTCACTCTCTGACCATCTGCTCTGAGCGGTCATTGTCTGTGTGAGTTTCACGCTTGCTCAGCTGGGTTCTGGCCACGCTGCTTGGTATCTCGTGAGGAAAGAGACATGTGGAGAGAGGTAGATACCAAGTAACACAGAAAGAGAGAAAATAAGAGGCATTTCCAAAAACCTTCACCAAACGCTGAAAAACAACCATCGCTTTCAGTAATAGTTTGTCATCAAAATAAGCATACTTTGATCATTTTTGTTTTATTTTGGAATGAAAAAAGTATTTTCAGCAAGTTGGTTTTATTAAAATGTAAGCGATACATATATTTTCAAACAAGAAAGTGTAATGCGAGTGTAATGCTGGGATATCAAAATCTATCTCCAAAGAAGATTTAAAATCCTCTCTGGTGTATTCTGATGTTTTGTAGAATCCACAGAGATGCTGTGTGTTTGGTATTTATCTGCTTTTAGTCTAAAAAGACTAAAAAGACAACTCACAACTAAAACTGAGTTTTTGCAAAGTCAGTACAAGTTGTGCGTTAACATACGCTTTAAATTATATTTTTTTCTGACTCTTTTGCACAATAGCTGCAATTCCAACAGGTGTCGACTTTATAAACAAGGAGGTAAAAGAGAAGGGAAATTTTCAATTATGTTGTGTGTAACATAACTCTATCATTCATGTTCGATTATGTATTAGAATATTATTGAAAAGTTCACTTATCTCAGTAATTTACTACGTCAACATGTCATATATAGAGTATTTAAATACAGACAGATGTTTTCAAGCCTTTATTTCTATTAATTATGATGATTTTCTGCTTCCAGCTGAACAAAAACACAATATTTAACATTGGAATATCACATCAGGTCAATAAAAAAAGCATTTTTATTATACAAATGTCAGCTTAATGAAAAGTATGTTTTATACCTGCTTAAAGGTTATTTCGAAAGCTACAGTTAATGTTGCAAATGAGTTATTTCTAGCCTTTAGGAGACCGAATGCTGCGTCGTCCCTGGATATTTGTACCCACAAGAGATTTGTGTTTCTGGTTGGTTTCAGGCTGAAGCTTTTCTTTTTTTTTTTTTTTTTTTTTGGCAGCTGAAAAAGAATAAATTGTTATGAATTTTGGCACTTCTTTCAAAGCCACAGTACAAAAGAATCCTGTCATGTTGTATCGCAGGAACTGGTGTTAAAATTAGCTATGTAAGTCTTGCAACTATTGGGACAGAAAGGACTCTAATTTCAGAGAATTTCAGATTGATAATGCTCTGAACGGTCATTGGCTCGGCAAGTCAGAAACAAAATTAAAAAAAAGAAGCATATTTCACATTCCTTAATCGAATCAAAACTGCATTTCTTCATAGCGTGTTGACATTTTGATTGGAGCTAGTTGCGAAAATCATTGCAGTATTAACGTTTGCAATATCACAACAGCAAAGGAGGCTGTTTAAGGTTTATTTCAGGTGCTGCATCAGAAGTCTGGACTTTGGTTGTCGGGTATGTTGATGGAGACATAGTGATGAAAGAAAAGAGAGTAAAGAGAGAGAAATGTCATTGCACCTTTTTATTTCTTAGTGGTCTCCCGATACAGCTTTTTAAAATTCAGATGCGATACCAATACCCCAGCTTTCAGTATTGACTGATACCGATACTCGATACAATATCAGAACGAATCGTATAGAGATGTATTACTTATTTTGTAGTGTGGAAAGTTAGAAAAGGCTTGATGAAGTGATATTACCCAGAAAACAAAAATCAACAACAATGGGTAGAAGAATAAGTGACCCATTTATTATTAACCAGTAAGTTAATAATACAAGCGGTGCTGGTTAGAAAAACTGGGGCGGACTAAATGCTGGAGCGGAGTGCTAACATTGGCATGCTTATATCTGAGATTTTAGATTTTGTCTGACCAATATGCAATATTGGACCAATCTAGCTGTTTGTAATAATTCTGTGTTCCTGTAATGTTTCATAATGAATCATATCCCTAATTCTGTGCATTTTTAAAACACCCATCTTCCTGTTTCTCATCTCAGAACTAGCTTGCCAATTTTTTCCCATCATGTGTTAAGCAGTCGAACACATAGAAAAACAATAACCCTCCATCTTTCCACAAAAGTATTTCTAACAGCCTAAAGGCTCAGATTGTAGTAGGCCCAAAATTAGCAGTGTGCCTCGTCTGTTGGTCGAGTTTGAATAAATGCTTACGTAAGCTTAAATAAACATGCATGATGCATGAGCACACACAACCTGACAGATCAGCTTGTGGATTGGCTTCATCTGTCCAGCTTGGAGCAACGCTCCCGGCCGATCACTCTGCCTGTGTGTGTGTGCGTGTGTGTGTGTGTGTGTGTGTGTGTGTGTGTGTGTGTGTGTGTGTTGGGAGCAGGTGATACTGTAACACCTGTTCACTAGTATCACTAACCTCAGGGGGCGTTGGAGCACAAACACATGCTCTCAGACACATACATGGCCGAGTCAGTGAAGCTGAGTTGTTGGCAGAAAGAAAAAGCCCCATTTGGGATTTTTACGCTTCACTGTGCAATCTCTTTCTCTCTGTAATGTATCCTAATATATCCTGGTGATACAACAGCACAATCTGTGGTTTAAACACCACAAGTAATAACTGGGGCTGTAACGATACTTTCACCAAGTAAAGTAGTCCTGTAGTTAGATGATTTGGATTCTTCAGTCACAAATTAACTTCTATGATACGTTTATAGCCTTTTGCTTTTGCTGTGGAATAAAGAAATATATTTTTTCTTTATCAAATCGATTAGCTATGTAAAATATTTGTCAAATCCTGCAACCGCTAAAAACTGACACTGCTCCATTTTTGTTTACATTTCATTAGGAAGAAAGTTGGGCACAGTGTCTTCTTCAGGGGTTTTTTATGTCGTTTCCTTCTGTGGTTCTCGGTGCAGCGCCCCCACAGGTGAGGAAGGGAAGAGTTTGTTCAAAGCATTTTAATCGTTTGAAGCAGTGCAGCGTGAAAGCAAATCGCAGCAGCTGAAAATGCAACAAATGTTGCGAGTTTGGTGCCCAGTCGAACTGGCGCAGCCGGACCACCAGGTGTGAGAACACCCTCAGTGTCAGATTTAGGTTAAGATCCACAAATGAGATACTAACTTCACCAATGTCAGCCAAATACCTAGCTGTGTTTTCTTACAAGCCTTACAGTCTTGTCCGTCACTCTGTCGCCATTTATTTTTAATATAAATCATCCAAAATGCTTCCATGCGAGTGGCGAAGGCTGATGACATCCCAACAGAAAGTCAATAAATCCCATAATCAATTTGGAAACAACGGCAGCCGTTTGAAAACCTCACAGTTTGGTAGTGATCTATATTATATGTTTACAAAATGCTCCGCCTCTTTTAGCAATCCTAAAACTCACCAACAGAAAATGCTAAATAGAGTTTAAAATTTCTGTTTCGTGATGATTTTGTCGTAGATTCGAAATAGTGTGATCATTTTTTTCCACAGTGACTAATCTGACACCTTGACCTTGAGATTCCCTCCATTTCTAAAAGAAATGTGTGTCTGGCAGGAAAGACAGGAAGGAAAAAAAACGGCACAAGTCATTATTTCATTATTATTATTTCACAGCTTCTTAAGAGATACGAAATTGCCTAAATTGGAAATCAGCAACAGAATTCTGATTGGTGCTTGTCTAAATTTCAATCTGACTTTCCTGTTATGGGAAAAGGGGGGTAAAATGCTGTTTTAGTGAAGTTAAAAACGAAATGAAACTAAAACAGGAAAAGAAACTGGGTCTGAGAAACAGATTACACCTGTGTATCAAATCACCATTATGTAATATTGGTCTTTAACATCTCGACAGCCCAGCACCATAGTAATGGTTGTTTTGACAGAACTCTACTCGCGATATGTGATCCTTACAGGCTATTCCCTCGGTGTGAGAGTGTGTGTGTGTTTGTGTGTGTGTGTGAGTGTCTGTCTGCATCACACCGTGGTGAAATCTGATTCCCCCTGCTGTCCTCTCCTCAACTTTGTGTGCCGGCTGCTCCTGTTGTGCTTCGTGCTGATGCCCGGCGTACGTACGAGTCGGCTATCTGAGTGCAAAACAACCGAAGAAGTTACGCAGAGAGAGAGAGAGAGAGGGAGAGAGAGAGAGAGAGAGTACTTTTCACCTCAGAAATGGAGGAGAGGAAAAATAAAAGTGGAGGGATCGACTGAAAGCAAAGCGGAGAGTGACGAATTAGAAAGCCAGTGACAAATGAAAGAAAGATGGAGGCAAAGATGTGTTTGAAGGTGATAAATGGCATTGATAAAAACCCAACTAAAGGTCGGCTATACTTAGTTGCAGATGTGCGTAGAACAACTCCGGCTCTCTTTGGAGATGTGCTTCTTCCTAATATAGTTTCCGCATGTAGGACTGTGTCCCAGGAGGCCGGCATCTACATAATGGCCTGAGCTACGCATGCTCACAACGGATGAAACCCAAACAGGAGCCTGCACTGTTAAAACGATGCCCATGTGTGTGTGTGTGTGTGTGTGTGTGTGTGTGTTGCACAAGGACTACACACACCTTGCCAGGGATATTTATGTCACATGTGCTTACAGATGGGTGTAGTGAACAGCTTTGTTAGAGCGGAGGGAGAGAAAATATGATGACTTGGCGTAGGATAACTCAGAACCACGTTGGACTCTCGGTTAACTTACCTTGGCTGAACTTTTACAGGTTTTGTCTTTTCCACCAACGCTGCAGCGACGCTCAAGCTAAAGAGCCGCTTGTCATGCGACGATGTTAAAATCCAACTCTACCCTTTTTGCTTGAAAAGTACGAAAGCTTCTCGGTAAATGATTGATTAATGTCAAGAAGTCGCAATCGTGGATGTTAAGCAACATTTCAGACACATTTCACCACCACAGAAAATCCTGCCGGCTTGTAGATCAACCTAAACTCGCTTAATGGAAATATTAACAAAACTAGCCAAACGGATAAGTAAATGAATTCAATGCGAATCGACAGAGAAAAGATATTAAAATAGGTGAAAGTAGAGATGGGAGGCGATAGACAGAACAATCTCTGAGGAAAATAAAGGTGGACAGCCACAGTGTTTTCCCCC